>NC_080597.1:28329910-28632940 GCF_027887145.1 Ammospiza caudacuta
GTCCCCTGCAGAGCTCTGCTCCTTTCTGCTGGTGCAGAGAGATGGGGCTTGCCCTGATGTGTCTCTGGCCTCCCTCCCCCCCAGGTGTTCTCCATCGTGGTGTTCGGCTCCATTGTCAATGAAGGGTACGTGAACCGCGTGGATGAGGTGGAAGAGCACTGCATCTTCAACCGCAATTCCAATGCCTGCAACTATGGCATTACCGTGGGTGTCCTCGCCTTCCTCAGCTGCCTTCTTTACCTGGCCCTGGATGCCTACTTCCCGCAGATCAGCAGCGTCAAGGACCGCAAGAAGGCAGTGCTCTCGGACATTGGCGTCTCGGGTGAGCTTCCCAGCCCTTTGGCCCTGCTGGCTTGTTCCAGCTGTCAGCAAACTGCTCAGTGTCAGGTTCTCCATGGAGTATGGCAGAGGGACCAGGAATGGAGTGAGGGCAGGAGCAGGTGAAGCACCTGGATTTGCTAAGGACTTTGGGCTTGCAAGTTCTTTCCCAGTTAGCCCCTTGCCTGGCAGTCCTATGTACAGCTGACAAGAGAAGGGGAGGGATTGTGCCCTGTTTTTCTTTTGCTTTGGACTGCCCGTTTCCCCCACTGCCAGGTGTCTGCCTGTGCTTGGCAGAGGGTGAGTACCTCCTACCTTCACCCTTTCCTGGGGGCACAGCATGTTAGTGATCTTTCAGCACCTTTCCTTGATGTGAGTCTCTGAGCTGTTCTGTCCTGAGCACAAACTGATCTCCGTGTAACTGCAGACCAGCTGCTTCCCACTCTTTTGCAGTTCCCGTGGAAGAAATTGCTCTTTGCTTGTCCTTGCAGGACAGGATCGTGAAGCAGTGGCTGTTTCATTGAGCCCAGGTGATTGCTCTAGTACTGGAAGCCCTTCAGGCTCCCTCCCAAGGCCAAATGCAAGTCCTATGATCAATCCAAACACAAGCAAATGCACTCTCCTGAGGTGCTCTCTGCAGACACCTCTTGGTCACCTTGACAGTTTGCTGTCAGGGAGCCTGCCAGCTCTCTTGGGCTCAGACTGGCTGAGCAGTCAGTTTTGCCCAGTCTGCAACACAGTGGTGGGTCTCAGAGGGTTGAAATTTCCAGAGAAATGTAATATGTGTATGTTATGCTCACGCATATCTTCTTGTTGTCTTTGTCCTTCCCTTTGGCACGCTGGTGGTGGTCCATCCCAGCCTTTTGGGCATTCCTCTGGTTCGTTGGCTTCTGCTTTCTGACCAACCAGTGGCAAGCTTCGAAACCAGAGGACAACCCACTGAATGAGGGAGGGGATGCAGCCCGAGCCGCCATCACGTTCTCGTTCTTCTCCATCTTTACCTGGGTGAGTAGAGTAGCCATGACATGGGATCAAATGTCCTCTGTGCTGTATTATCTTATGAGGAATGAAAGGAGACTGGCTAAGAGTGGGGCCCCTGGGATCTTAGTTCACATGGCTTCTGAAAGGAAGTGCAGGAGAGGAGGTGGTTGAGAAATAAATTTGGGACTCAAAAACTTGCATGGAAAAATGTTTTAGAGCACTAATAAGCACAGTGAGCAAGAGAGTTTCATATCCCTTTAAGGAGCATTCTCAACAGACCTTTAATATGACCTTGGACAAGCCAGCTCCCCAACCACCATTGTCATAGAATCATACAGTAATTTGGGTTGGAAGGGACTTTTAAAAGGCCATCTAGTCCAACCCCCCCTGCAAAGAGCAGGGACATGTTCAACGAGCTCAGGTGGCTCAGAGCACAGTTCAGTCTGATTTTGAATGTTTGCAGGGGTGGGGCATCCACCACCTCTCTGGACAACCTGTTTCTGTTTTCTCTGTGTGTCAGAGGGCTTCAGCATTTTCACCTTACAGACACTAAACAGAGAAGGGACCTGCAGGCTAGGGGTTGCATCCATCTCCCTCCCACCTTTGCTCCCATCATGCAAGATGTCATCATAGTTCTTCTGGATTCTGCACCCACCACTGGAGTGCCACCTCACTGGGTCACCTTTTAGGAAGGTGATAGTGCTGTCTCTCTTAAGTGCCCTTTCCTCAGCAGTTCTTTATTGCCAGTTTCCTGGAAAAACTTGGGTGAAATATAATTATCTCTGATGACTTCCTCCTGCCTCTGAGTGCACCAAGCACAAGTGAGTTTTTTCTGAAGTGACAGGATAGTGCCAAGCAGGAAAACATTTTACCCTTGTCTCCATGCATAAGCCCTTGTGGCTTTATCTTCTCCTCTTCCTACAGGCTCTGATGTTGGGCAGGGGCCAGGTAGGAAAGGTGCCATAAAACCAAGGAGCTGTCAAAGAGGAAGGAGGGCTGCTAAGGGTTGTGCTGTCAGCACCCTCGCCATGGTGACACTGGGCAGGATTGAGGGACAGCAGTGTGTGTTCCCTTCATGAGCTGTGTCCTGCACTCAAGAGCTGCCAAAAGCTCCTTGCAAGCTCCAGCAGAAAGTGAGACAAGCAGCAGGGTTTTTGCAAGGGGTCCCTCAGGACACTTTTGGAGGTGCCATCACCTGCAGTGATCCTCTCCCATGCACAGTCTTGCAAGTGGCCAAAATGGCATCCTCTTCCCCTGATTCCTCAGGGGGCTTTTTATTTCAGTCAAACACTCTGGTTTGCTCTACCTTACTGATTCTCCTTCCCACAACCCTCTCTCTCCTCACAGGGCTGCCTCGCATTTCTGGCTTTCCGGAGACTTGGAGACATTAATTTTCAGGAGGAATACAATACCCTATTCCCTAACTCCCCATCCTTGCTGCCTTAGTGCCCTTTGCTGATGGGAGAATTTGGGGGAAGGGGTGGAGGGATGCAGCTGGAGGAGGTCACTGAGCAGAGCTGGTTCCAATGCCCTGACTATGAGTGTGTGCTCACTGCAGGGCATGGGATGGGAAGATATGGGCCATTGAATTGGAGTGGGGTTGTCCATTAAATGGTGGATCTCCCTCTGGAGAGTTGGAACTGGCAATTTCTTCTCCTCTTCTGCTCCCTTCTCTCCCTCACCCATACCCTAACTAATGCTGTCTAACACCATTGTGCCTTTTTTTGATGACTGCTCAGACCTAATACTTCAGCCAGGAGATGCCCTCTGCCCCTACTATTTTATCTCTTCCATTTCTTCCCAGACCTCATTCCCCAAAAACCTTTCCCCCATCACTTGCTAGACTCCTCACCTCTCTCAGGGATGCTCTGGGACAATGAGCCATGCCTGCTAAACCCCATGCCCAGGCCCCTGCAGTCCTCCAAAAGGTGCTTGAGGCAGGAGACAGCCGTTTGCTTGCTAACTGTCCCCTGGTCTGGGAAGCAGCTGCCTTACTTCCTGCTGCTCCTTCCCAAGGTCTGTGCTACACCTTGCAGATGTTGACTGGTGAAGGTGTTTCAGGGGGTGACCTCTACCTCAGTACATTGTGTCAAACCCTGCTCTCCTCACTGGCCTTTACAAGTCAAATGGCCTCGTGGACGCAGCCCAGCAGCCAAGCCCTCTGGTGTTGCCAAGGCAGATTGCCTTCCCACAGCCAGGAGGGGCTGACTGGGATAACCAGTGCCAACTGAGCCTCTGCCACCTGTGCAACGTTGGTGAAACCCCACTGGCAGACAGGAGGTGCCCTGAACATCCCAGAGAAAGCAGGGAGCCTTGGCAGGCTGCACACAGGCAGCTGGTCTCGCAGCCATCCCTGCTCTCTCTCCTTGTGGGCTCGTGCTTTCTGTGGGAGAGCATGGACTTCCACGCTCGTGGGGCGTTTCACCGGTGACCTGCCAGGCGGGCCTCGCACACTAATCCGTAACCACTACTAACCCACTTTTGTTTGTTTCTCTTTTTCGGTACGTTCCTCCTCTTTTTCCTCTTCCCTCTCTGCTTCCCATGTCTTCCCTGCACCTCCTCCCTTAAAGGTGGGCCAGGCGTTCCTGGCGTATCAGCGTTTCCAGCTGGGTGCCGATTCGGCCCTCTTCTCCCAGGACTACATGGACCCAAGCCAGGACTCCGGTATGCCTTATGCTCCCTACACCAACGAGGAGGATGCTCCAGATGCGGTGGGGACGTACCAGCAGCCCCCTCCAGCAGATGCTTTCGACACCGAGACACAGGGGTACCAAACGCAGAACTACTGAGCCACCGACGCCCCTTTCCCTTCCCCTTTCCCTTCTGCCCCCGTTCCCACTGCCGGCAGAAAGCCGAGGCACAAACAAGACACGTGCATAGTGGTACAAGAGGTGGCTATCAGCTGTGCTCCAGCCTTCTGGGTCATCTGTTTTTATTTATTGTTTTTAAAAAAGGCAAAAAACAAAAAAAGGAAAAAAAGGTTTCCCCATCACCTATTCCTTCTCCTCTCCCACCAAGCTACCTGCCAGAACCAAATTCTTCCAAAATCTGCATTTTGATAGGAAAGTCCCTCCTTTCCTCCTCTCCCTCTACCTTGTTACAGAGGGCAGAGTCTGTCTTGTGAACAGGAGAGGAGCTATGGCACTGGCAGGGCAGGGGAAAGGATGTTGGAGGCAGAACAGAAGAAATGAGAGGGACCTGGGACCTTCCTAGAAGAGATGGTATTGCTAAAGGCTGGAGTAGATGTGGGAGCATCCACATTGGTTTGGAGCACCTAGTGGCTCAGGGAGGAGAATGGTGTTGGAGTCAGCATTCAAGAGTGTGAGGAGGGGCCTGGAGGACAGAAGGAACAGCATTCTCCATGTAAAGACAAGGGAGCTTTTCCCTGCCACATGCTAGTGAGGGAGGGGTCCTTTATTTTTAGAGGGTTTGGGAGAAGTGGTATTGGAGAGGAGGAGACTACAAGAAGAAAAAATGGAAAGGGAAAAAGGAAGATTTGCAGGTACAATCAGAAATCGCAGGCACGTCTGTAGGGTCTAGCAAGAGACTGAGCAGAGCAGAGGGGTGGTGCCCTGAGATTCAGTCCTTCCTCAGCCCCCTTGGATTGAGGTGGAGGTGATTCCCCTCGGCTGTACGTCCTGCTAGTCACTGCTCTTCCCAGACCAGTGTTTGATGAGGCAGGAGGGGAGCCATGGCCAGCCTCTGGGCCCAGAGACAGTGCCTGTGGGAGGAAGGATGGAGGAGCTGGGCTTTCTAGAAGATAGCTTTCAATCCCAGCTGGGCTGGTTTGAGGGGGAGAGGGGAGCTTTGTCATTTCACCCAGACCAGGAGAAAGACAGTTTTGCTCCTCACGTCCTGCTGAACCTTCCTCTCTTCCTCTGTTCCTTTAGAATAGTGCAAAGCCTCTTGCTGACACCATCTTTGTAGCGCACAGGAATGGAGAAGGACCCCACTTAGGAAGAAATACTGCTGCTGGGATAGCCAGCCTGTCTGGCTCTTGCACAGGAGGGCAGCCAAGTGGGAAGGGTCCTGCCCTGTACGGCTGCGCTTTGCCTCCCACTCAGATAGGAAAGAGATCTTGATGTGCAGAGAATTGGTTGGGGCCAGATTGAGCTGTCTGAAAACTGGTCTTTCTGTACTTGCCACAGACCATACCTTAGTGCTCTTCTGCAGCATCTCAGATCCTGGCTGACTCTAAAGCCTCGCCTAGGTGGCAGCAGTGACTGTTAGATAGAGCTCTTACGGGTGTCATTCCACACTCCTCATGACTGTGCTCCAAGACACAACTGTGGAAGCCCACTCTTTGTTCCAAGTTAGAAGTTAGGTCTGTGCATGAAGACAGATTCCAGGTTTCCTCTAAATGGAAATAATTCAGCAATAGCTACCTAGACAATTCTCCTGGGCACAGACATCTCTCAGAGCACAAGAAGCAGACTTTATCTTGCAGAAGTGAGAAGCTCCATCCCCCAGGCAGCCACCCTGCTTGATGCAACACTGGTCCCAGTAGCAGAGATCAGGAGCAGATCCAAAATCTGTCAGTGCCTGCACTGCACATCCAGCCTATTCCTCATAGCCCCCTTAGGAGTGGGGAGAATGGGACACAGGCCTGGGCTGTGGTTGTGTGAATATCTTATCTGGAGGACACCAAGGTTCCCAGTCCTTCCCTCCTCCCAGTGCCCCACAATGATAAGGAAGGGGTAGAAACTGTAGAGCAGCAGGGGGAAGTGGAGCAGTGTCCTCCACTGTATATACAGGCACCGTTTCTCCCTGTTCCTTCCTGCACATTTGTGCTGCTTGTGGCTGTCCCCATGGCTTGTTCTCCCCAGGCTTGGCCCATCTCACTGGTTGTTACCCACTGGTGAGGACAGGAGAGGGGATCAGGTGGCCCTAAGGACACAGCAGGAATGACTGGGCACAGGCACACATCCCTTGCTCTGTGCCTAGGAGTGAATGCAATACTGTAAATAAGAGGGGTGCCTTTTGGAAGGAAGCCCCTCGAGCTTCATTTTCTGTGGGTTCAGCCTAATATTTAGGCTTGGGATGGGTTTACTTTATTGAGAGAGGTTTGTTGTGACTGGATGTGGGGGGAGCACCCTCCTGTTTGTCTCCCACCAGGGAAGAATTGAATGATGAGGTGGAGGAGGAGAGAAGTTAGTTGTACTCACCTAGATTCATCTGTGTCATCCTTCATGCTTTCCTTTGGGATGTGGGGAGGGAACTGAGAGGAGGTGGAGGCTATAAGGAACCATCCCTCAGCACAAAAATATGTTGTACCTTTTGGGAGGCCCCTCCTCTGTGAGTGACTAGGCACATAAGGAGAGGTACAGGCAGTATGTGGGGGATCTACCTGGGGCTCTGTTTTGGGGTGTGGTGCAGGAGCATCTTGCATGCCCCTTCTCCCATCAGAGTTATGTAGGTGGCTAAACGCCATTTGGGGCTGACTAATGAGCAGGCTTTCCTTTACCCTCTTGGGCTTGCTTCCCTCATGTAACCAGCTGATGGCTCAGGTGGGCTTGAGGCAGGAATGAGCCTCCCCCTCAGAACCAGCACTTCAGTGGGACATGAGCCAAGTGACTTCATCTTGGGTGACTTCCCATCTCTCTGTTGTTCTCCTTGTTTTGTGTCATAAGAAAAGCATTGATGTGACACTACAGCAGTAGATACTCAAGACAAGTTCTTGCTTTTGCTTATGGGAGAAGACATACTCTGCTTGGGTTCATGTGCTTTCAGCCTTTGCAGTGGAGGGTTGGTGATAGCAGACCTGGGAGTGGGACTCTGCTTGTTTGCACGTAGCCCTTTAAAATGCAGAATGCAATTTCCAGTGGCATTTGGCTGGTTCTGTAGCTGATGAGACATACAGACCTACCCAAAGGGCTGGTTATCTTATCTTAGGTGCTTCTGATAAGGTGCTGCCTATTTCTGGTGATCATAGGCGAGACCTGAGCAGCTGACTGGAACATGTCCCTTTTACATTCTAAGTGTGGGTGAGATCAGCCCTGCTCTAGAGATTAGGAGATCAGAGGGAATGCTGTATAAGCAAAATGATAAGGCAGCTTTCTTCCCTCTCTGCCATTTGTCCCGATTACAGGGATTACACATCCCTTGTTGGGAGCAATGGCCCCTAAATGTCTTCTTATTTTATGAAGCCCCCAAGTAAGGGACTGTTTTGTGGAAGCAGAGGCTGTGAAGGGCAAAGAGATGATGAAATGTTGCCCCAGTTCTGTCTGTGCATTGAGCCTCCTGATGTGTCCCCATCCCTGGATCACCCATGTCCCCGCCACCCTGTTCATAACCTCATCACACGCCCTTCCTCTCTGCGTTATTCCTGGCAGTTCCCACAGGGGAGGAGGTGTCTTTGTCCCTGTACCCTTGCAAGCACTTGGGAGGACCCAGGAAGGCAGCATTGCAGGGTGATTCCCACAAGAGTTTCAGCTCCCATCCCCAGAGCAGGTACAAGGTAAGGAACCCAGTGAGGCCACCTCATGCAGCAAGTTCAAACCATCCATCCAAACAACTCCCTGCTGCCTGTGTGGCATTTGTAACACCACCTGGGCTGCCCTGCCCCTTCCCCTGCCACATTACTGCCTGTGTATAGTATATATATTATATATATATATTTAAAGAGATGTATAATATAAAGCTATACATATATACTATACCCGATGACTCATGGATGGCCTGCCGCATACAGGATCCTCTGAGTGGTCTTGTCTAAGCCCGAGTGTCCCTTCAGCCCCCTCCCCCCCCCCTCCTCCTCCTCCTCCTCCTCCTCCTCCTCCTCCTGCCCCTGCCCCCGTCCCTTCCGAAATTCAACTACAGCGAACCCCGCCACCTCGGCACCTGTGTTTACAATGTCCTATATATTTGTGGTTAACAAAGTGAAGGTGGTAACTACTGGTGTCTCAATAAAGTTATGACGTTCAAAATAACCATACATATATGGAAAAAAAATTGGTCTGGATTTTCTTCTTTGGGGAGGGATGGCTTTTTTAGCTTGGTTGGCTGCAAGAGCATTGGCTCCTGTGCTCCTGCATGGCCAAGCTAGCAAGCTTAGTGACAATCAGTGGCTTGGATGGAGGAAAGAAACCTAAAGAGCTGCCCTTATTAAGGTGTTTCAGTGGAAGCTAATGGTTGTATGTTTTACTTGGCCTAAGTTTCAAATCACACACACCATCAAGTGTCTCTCACCTAATCAGTAGGAAAACTTGAGGAACCTGACATGCCATGTTAGAAGTGGACTCTCACTGTGAAAAGGATGTGGCAATAGGAGGTGTGGATGGAGGACTTACAGGAATATAGGATACAAATCCATATGCAAAGAAATACCTTCTATTTCTTCTATTTCCACACCCAGGAAAGCAGAAGTGTTTAGTCCTTTGATGTGTCTTTATCTTTAGTCATCTAGTGTGACCATTGCTCAGGTGTCTGGTGTACTGCAGGTGTTCAAAGCATAATCAAATCCTGGGAAATGAGCTCTCAGGACCATTGTCCACAGTGGGTGTCAGTGGTTGGCAGCCCATCACTAAAAAAGATCTTGTTCCAACAGGCTTTGCAATAAAAATGAAATTCAAAATCCCATCCTGTGCTGATGCTTAGCTAAAGCTTCCCTCTCATCCCCTTTTAATGAGTCTGTCACCCAAGTACCTGAGTATCACATTTCCCAACCTTTGTAGGGTTTGAGGACAGTAAACAGAGGCACATGATGGTGAGCAGGCTCCAGCCAGTCCCCCAAACTGTCTCCCCTCTTGGGGCCACTACTGAGCACACACTGCAGCTGCACATCAGATTATGTGCAAAAGTGTTGGTGGACCAACCCATCTGTTTCATGATTAATCTTTGTTTGGACAAAGACCCTTCCTACAGTCACAGCTTTTGGGGTGGATGTTTTGTGGAGATACCAAGCCCACAGAAAGGCAAATATCTGTGTTGGCAGCAGGTGGTGTTAAGAACTGGTGAGACAAGATGTTGCCAAAAGCAAGCATTTCAGATGAGTAGGACTCCAACATTACTAGTTTGTTTGTGTTTTCTAATCATTTGAAATCTCTTTAGTTTTGCTCTCTGGTATTTCACATGCTTATGAGTCATGTTTTGAAGCTTCTCCCTGCAGCCATGACATCTAGAAACAATTCTGTTATAAAGTTGTTTTCTTTTTTTTTTTAAAGTTCACATAATCCCAGGACTCAAGGAGATGAAACTCTGGTTGGTGTATCAGGGAGATCAATAAAATTATATGAAACAACCCATTTCCCTCCCTCATAAATCCATCTACCCTAAAACAGTACAAACTCTGTTTTGCAGAGTGGTTTGACTCCCTCTTGGGGTGATCAGCACACTCTCATCATTCCCCCTTTCTCTGGCAGAAGCTCTCCACATTGGCTCATTGGCTCTCCAACTCTCACAAAGGGTGCTGGGGAAGGAATCTGTTGTTTCCAGCTTTCCTTCCTTAACATTTGTTCTTTTTATTGCCCCATCTTATTTCTCTGCCCTTCCAGCATGGCTGGAAACAGTGGCCTGCAGAGAAACGATGAGTATCAGGGCACCTGTACCTGTGGGAAGCCTCAGGATGAAGCTGGTAAAGGCAGATGAGGTGACCTTGGGGTGGAGCTGTGTGAGGCCTCACAACGCACCCCCCCACCATCCCCTTCTGTCTGCCGTGGGAGCAGAGCGAGTGTGGCAAGCTGGCTCTGGCAGAGAGACCCTTCCTTCTTCCCATGTCACCTCCTGCAAGCTTTGCCAAAAATCATGGCTTTCCTTTCCAGTCCCAGCCTCTGTTAGCATCAAAACAGAAAAAAAGTCTCCCTAAACATATGTCACACATCATCAGTAGAGGGAAACGACATGATGTGATGGTGGCACGTTCCTCAGTCATGCTGTTCATCTTTCATCCAGCAGAGTAGTGACCATGTTTCTTCCTTTCCTGCATAGAAAGCTTCCACAAAACCAGGAAGGCAGCAGAACAGCTTGGAACCAGGAATACTGCGTGTATAATCTCTAGCACTGGGGACAGAGAAAATGGGAGAGTAATCACAAAAAGAGAGAGAGAGGGAGGGAGGAATGAGAAATGTGGGAATTCAACATGAGAGGGGGAGCTGTATATCTGGTAACCACTGAATCATATAATTCATTTACTTTTGCATGGATGGTGAGGTTCAGTGACCAATATCCTGCATTCCTGAGGAGATCTTGGCTGCATGGGAATACGGCACAGCAATTTCTGAGAGGGTAAGAAGCATAAACAGAGGTTAAATTAAGTTTGATCAATACAACCAACAGAAACTCGGTGCACTATTTCATCTTCCAAGTGCTGCATAAAGCTTTCAATGAGCAGACATTAATGGAGCAGCTCACAAGCTTCTGTAGCACTTTCCTTTGGAGGACTGTGAAATGCTGGACAAACATGCATTTAATGCTGCAAATGGCCTCGTTTGCTAAATCCTACTATCCACATTTTTTCCAGGTCAAGTAGTTAATTGACTGACTCAAGGTTAGGGCAGAAGCTCAGTGACAGAACCACAGGAGTATCCAGGCAGAATCTGGCACAAGTATTTTCACCAAGAAAAAAATGCTTTGCACCAGGTCTGCATTCCAGCACAAACTGGCAGAAAAAAGATAAACCCAAATGACAAAGATTAGTGACTATGAGCTGAAGCCAGATATTTAAATTAGGGCACATTTTGAACTGCAAGAGGTGACAAGCCATTGTACAAACAAGGAAAGTGGCAGATTTTCTATCTTGTATCTTTAGGAAAGTTGTTTTGCTCTCTCATGGACTTCACATTCTGCCTTATCACACTCACACACAGACTCTGCTCTTGTTAGTTTCAAAAGGACTCACTTATGGATAGAAGAAGACAGAAATGACTCCTAAATTCCCAGCCCTGCAATGCAATACATGCTGACAGTCTCTAGGCACACCCAAAGCCTTGCTGATCTCAGTGTCGCTCTGAGCAAGGATGGAGTCTGACTGTGCTCATCAAGGTGCATGACTGCAACCTTCAGTGGCATTAAATAACCATAAGCTGCTGCTGCAATGCTGAAAAAGTGTCATCCTGTTTTAAAGCAAAGGCACTTGCCTGCAGCTTTTTAATGACATGGACAATGCTGTGCTATGCGTTTTTCTACAGGACTGGGAATTCTTCTTTTGATACTGGCAAGAAAACAAATCTTTGTCAGTACTAAATCTGTCCATTCTACTTCTAATACAGACTTCAGACCCATTCCTATAATTATTTGTACCTATTCACAGCTTTACCCACAGGAATGCTCTGAATGACATCACTGAGACCAAGCTCACAGAAGCCTAAACCTAAGGAAACTTGTTTGTAGACCCAGGTTCCAAATCCTGCATTTTTTTCTATCTTTGCATAAAAGAAGCTTAAAAAAAAAGTAATTCTGCCTGTGTACCTAATCCTGGTTGAATATCTGTATATTTGTGAGCCTGGCATGAAGGAGAAGGATCTGTAATCTTTGTATATTTTGAAGAAAGAAATGTAACAAAACAATAGACAGAGGATTTACAGGAAAGGAAGCTGGAATCCTCTGGCAGAAAAACCCTGCAGCAAAAGCCATCATTCCATAGAATGAGGTTAATTAACTGGCAATTATTTCTGAAGTGCATCTGAATCGAATACATCTGCCACAAAGATGTCATTATGAGTGTATCAAGCCACTGCTGGAAGTCAAGACTATTTAACACTCCCACCCTCACCACAACTGTGCTGCTGCCCATGACTGAAACTGCACATCTCTCATGTTGGAGCCCCTGCAGCCACAATACACACAGGGAAACACACAGGGCTCTTCCTGAAGCCTTGCTGCCACAGCCTGACTGCTGGCCATCACACACATTAAAATACACCATTCATGCTCCCGGGATGCTCTTCTGCTGACTTATAATATTGAGGAAGCAGTGAGATTGAATTTTGTGTCTTCCCTCCTCCCCAGCTGAGCTGATTCAATTGAAACAGCCTATGTCTGCCAATAAAGGATCTCAAATAAGAGCAAAATCAGTGCTCTCTGATTTTGTCTGCATTGCTCAAGCAGGCACACAAGTGATTTTACTGTTGTCCCTGACTCGAGACTAGCAAGAACTGCTCCAAACAGTGGTGAGGATTGAGAACCACTTGTCATTTGTCCTAGACACCTTCTGACTGCTTCCCTGAGGACATGATCCAACTACATCCTTGTTATGGCCTGCAAAAGAGAGAGGGACAGGGCAGGACACAGACTGCAAGCTGAGATACATGGATGCCATGCATGTGGTGCCTATGGAACAGGGTGCAGCTGAGAGCTGGTACCTGGGCTGAGTCTTCCCTCGAGGTTGCTTGGAACATGATGCACTACTAAGGAACCTACTTCAACACCAGGCTACCTCAGGGCTCTCTGGCACTCGGGGTGACCCCATTTCACAGGATCCAGGATTCACAGTACCAATGGCACCTCGAGGACTGCGTTCTGTTTTGGGTCCCTCACTTTAAAAAGCACACTGAGATGCTGGACCAGGTCCAGTGAAAACACATCCTATGTGGAACAGCTAAGGGAGCTGGTTTTTTTTAGTCTAAGGAGGCTAAAAAGAGCCCTCATTGCTCTCTACAATATATGAAAAGAGGTTCTAGTGAGGTCGGGGCTGGTCTCTTCTACTGTGCCTGCATTGAGAGAACTAGAGGAAATGGTCTTAAGCTGAGACGGGAGATTTTTCCCCCCACTGTTATGGTGGTCAGGCATTGAAATAAGCTGCCTACAGAGGTGATGGGGGTGTTCCCATCCCTGGGGGTGTTCATCTGCAGCATCTGCACCTGGCGCTGCGTGATGTGTCTTAGGGCTTACAGTGGCAATGCTGGGCGGATAAGCGGACTGGACGATCTCACACGTCCCTTCCAACCCTGATGATCCCATGATTACATGATCCTCACAACCCTGCTCCCCTTTCCTCCTCCTCCACACACACACACGCTGGCAGTGGCGGCCAACAGGTGCTTCTTTCTCACACACCTGAAGGCCACAGGTAGGAAACGGAGACACCGGCACTCCTCACAAGGAAGGTGTAGGGCCAGGCACACTTCCAGGCGTTCCGGTTCCGCGGCTCCGGCCCGGGCCCTGCCCGGCGCCGCCTGGCGCGGGGGCGGGGCCTGAGCGGGCCGAGCTGTGGCGGCGGAGGGCGGGCGGGCGGGACGGAGGGAGGGAGGCGGCCGCTCCCGCTGCAAGATGGCGGCGCAGAGGAGGAGTCTGCTGCAGAGTGTGAGTGGCATCTTCCCCCCCTCCGAGCACACGCACCCCCCAGGTGGGTGCGAGGGAGTCCCCGGGCCTCCTCCTCACCCGCCCCCCGCGCTGCCGTGTGGGAAGGGGGAGGTTCCCCCGCCGCGAGCGGTGGGTCGCTGCTCTCCCGCCCCCTGTGCCGCCTCAGGGCAGGGGCCGCGCTGCGGGGTCCCGCCGTGGCCAGCGGCCCGCACGCTGCCGGACCGGCCGCTCTGCAGCACACGGTGGGCCACAGGTGGCTGGGGGGCCGTGCCGGTGCTGCGGGCTTCGGGGTGCCCGCTGTGCGAGGGGGCAGCTGGTGCCTGCAGGCCTGGCTGGAGATGGCGGCCCCAGGGATGTGTCTCTCATTGCTGGCTGCAGCATCAGGCCCAGTCCCTTGTCCTGGTTGAGTAGACCTGGGGGAATCCAGAGCTTTCCCTGCACTCCCGTGGCAGGGGTGCATGAGGATCTGATTCACCATAGCTAAGCTAGTGCTGTGCTGTATGGAGTGCAAAACTTGCGTGCAAATTTCACATCTGGTTTCTTGTTAACAAGAGCCGGAGTACAGCCAGAGCTCAGCCTCAGCAGGAAGGGACACTTGGTAAGTGGTACTGTTCTGCAGGGCAAAATGTGGAGTTATTGGCTGTGTATTAGTTAGCAAAGGGAGAAGGGTTGAGAAGAGGGTGGGGGTGGACTGGTGATCTGTACTGCACCACGATCTTCACTTCAGCCTGCTTGGGGTTTACATGGTCTCTTTCCTCTTCCTGCTAGGAACAGCAGCCCAGTTGGACAGATGACTTACCATCCTGCCATCTCTCTGGGGTGGGCTCAGCTCCAAACCGTTCCTACAGTGCAGATGGCAAGGGGACAGAGGGTCACCCCTTGGAAGATAACTGGTTAAAATTCAGGTAAGTGGGTTGCACCTGGGACACTGACTCCTGCTGACACAAGTGCACGTGGAAGAGGTATTTAGTTTGTCACACAGGATGTGGAAGAAGAGGGTGGGGCCTGAGCACGCAAGAGGTGTGAACTTGCTACGGGAACTTGCTACTTATATCTATGTCTTACAGAGATCTGTGACCTCTTTGCTTCTGCCCTCTTGGCAGGAGTGAGAACAACTGCTACCTCTATGGTGTCTTCAATGGCTATGATGGCAACCGAGTCACCAACTTCGTGGGTCAGAGGCTCTCTGCAGAACTGCTGCTGGGCCAGCTCCACGCAGACCACAGCGATGCTGACGTGCGTCGAGTTCTGCTGCAGGTAAAGAAGCTTTGAGTGGGAGCAGCTCCTTCTTCTTGCATTACCCACCTCCTCTTTGCCATCAGGGGAACAGCATCTGGTTTCTGTGGGGGTTGGAAACATCTGGTGGTTGCAGTTGCACTCATACTGAGCATCTGTAGTGCTTTGTTTCACTCCTGCCTCATCCCATCTGTCCTCTGGCTCCGTCAGCAAAGTGCTGAGAGCTCTCCAGGAAGCTGCAGCCAGCCTTCCCTGGACGTGTAGGAACAAGTCAGCCTGGGAAGGAGATGACAGTGAGTGAAGGGGAGAAGTTAATGTGTGGGGAGATGGATTTGTGAGTGTGCTTTCTTGAGTGACAGGATCAACACACAAGATCAGATAGGTCTCTGACATTGCTGTGAATGTAATTTTTATGGTGTTGTCTTCTGTTTTGAGTTGTTGCAGATTGTTTTTACAAGCTGTTAACTGGTTGTGCTGAAACAATTGTTTCAATGTGCTGTAGTGGTCCTTGAAAGTCTGTAGGTACAGTGATCATCCACTCTTATGAGCTGGTCTTAGAGAGGTGAGGATGAGTACCCCAAAGTCTGTAGGCATCAAATAAGTGCTTTGTTTCTCTTTATGGTCTTTTTTAGGCTTTTGATGTGGTGGAAAGAAGTTTCCTGGAGTCCATTGATGATGCCTTAGCAGAGAAGGCCAGCCTACAGTCTCAGCTACCAGAGGTAATGTGACCTTAAGAGCAGAGCTTGCTGGAGGTCCCACATTCCAGCTTGCTGGGTGAGGTTTGGGCACATTAGTCAGTTTGATCCAAGGGAGGCTGTAAGTGAAAGTTACTTCTCCATGGTTCTCTTCTGGAATCTTGCATGAGGAGCAGCAAGTGCCTTGGTCCATTTCCCGGAGTTCCCACTGTTGGTACTGGCACTGCTCAGACCTGACATTGGTCACCTGAGTAAGGAGCTGGGTGTATCACAGAGAGGAGTGCAGCCTCTGCATGTAGCTCTTCCAGGACAAAGCCATGCAGATGAAAGGCCTCACATTTGCATGGCATCTGGGCAAGTATGGGCTTCAAGTGTACTGGACTGTCCTCTCCAGAATTATATCAAAGCTGTGTCATTCGATAGGATTGAACAGAAAATTTTATGTCTTGTACAGGTATGACACAAGGCCAAGGCATTTCAAGATGAGTCCCCTCCCCGCAGAATTTTTATTCCAGCTGTGATTTCTGTGTTGTGGACTGTGAGTTTAAGCTTCCCCCTCATTTTGGCTTCCAGGGTGTCCCTCACCACCAGCTCCCTCCTCAGTACCAGAAGATTGTGGAGAGGTTGAAGGTTGTAGAGCAGGAGATCTCTGGAGGAGCCATGGCTATTGTGGCTGTCGTTCTCAACAACAAACTCTACATCGCCAATGTGGGTGAGTTGGTTTTTGTCAGTGGCTCAGTCTCAGCATTCCTGAGGATGCCAGGGGCTCCAGGGAGACATTTGAATGTGGGGCGCAGTTTCTTTGGTGTGTGGCCAAGCAGCAGTATGCTTGCTGCTTGCACAAGCACTTGAAATCAGCCTGACTCTTCATCCCTGCAGATGTTGGTACGTGTGGCCAAAGAACAGAGGGAAAGCGGGTTGGGAGGAGGAGTGCAAGTTCACTGTGAAATAGAGAACCTTCCTGGGAGGTAGCAGCTCAGGTCTGGATGGAGAGCTGCCTAGCAGGCCCTTACTATGCTGCTAGCAAGGCTGCTTTTTGGAGATCATGATGAGACAGTACATGAGCCTTTCTCTTCTTTTCTGTCTTTATTCCTGTCTCTGCTCCTTTTCCCTTTGGATGTGTTGTCCCTGTTAACAGCAGAGCTATCTGGTGCCTGATCTCGCTGCTCCCACTGCAGGTACCAATCGGGCACTCCTGTGCAAGTCCACGGTGGATGGGCTGCAGGTGACTCAGCTCAACGTGGACCACACGACAGAGAATGAAGATGAGCTCTTTCGCTTCTCTCAGCTGGGTGAGTGTTTGGGTGTCATGTTCTTAGCTGAGAACATCGCATGACTGGGGTACCAAGACTGACTCAAGCCACAGGAACAATAAATAACCACAAAAAGAAGCTTACTATGTTTTCAGGTGACAAGGTCAGGGCCTTCTTTTTGGGCCTTTTAGCCATTCTGCGGCTACAGGGTGAGCAAGCTCATCTCACTGACCCAGCAGAAAACTACGCTTTTGTTTCAAGTTTTGAGTGTTAATTTTGTGTCCAGCTGCCAGAGTGGCATTGATCTGCCCTCCAGCTGTTGCTGCAGTTGATAGGAAGGCAGGAGTGGAAGCACAGAGCCGGAGGGTAGGAGTGAAGCAGACAAAGTATGATGGCTCCTGTGGAGGCAAACCGCAGTTTATGCTGCTTTAAGTTCTGTGTTATGCCTCACCCTCAGGATGGTACATTTCAATTTGCCTTTGTACAAGCTGCTGCTGAAAAAAAGCAGCTTCACTTCAGACAGAGCCAGGCCAAGCACTGGCATTTACTTCTATCACATCAATAACTACGGAACTCTTAATGCTGACATTTTGCTTTAGGCAATTTCTCTTTTCCTTTACAGTGTTTGACATGTTTGCTTTCTTGGTCTAGAGCTAACCCAGACCACTTGTATGATTGCCAGTACCAAATTCTTCTTATTGAGATACTTGGGTCCTGTACTTTTATTTAGGCAGATCTAAGGTGGCATTCTTCATTAGATTCACCTGGCAGATATGTTCTTATCGGGTGAGGCTCCTGATGTGGTAATTTCTGCTACTAGGTCTTTTATTCTATTTCTCATTCATTCCCATTCTACTCCTGCACTAGGGATATGTGCTGTGAAATGGAACACTGAATACAAGAATCCAGGGAAAGAGACTTTTTGAGTGTTTTTAGTGCCAAAAATGCAGAACTTACCTGCAGTCCATAGGAGAACAGGGATCTGTTAGATGTACCAGCCTTAACATGGTGCAGCACTGGTGCTCCTGCCTACAGTCCCAGCAGAAGGAAGATCTTGTGGAAAAAGGCAGTGTGCACAGGCTGTTTAGGGGCCCAAGGGAGGTTGTTTTTGGGCTAGGTTGAAGCACAGTGATAAGAGGTAGCATTTGTCATGATGGTGCTTGTGCCACCCCTGTCTTGGGGGAGGGGTGGGAGAGGTCTTGTGATATTGTGATTCTTCAGCTGGCACATCCCAGCTTGTTCAGTACCCTGGGAGAGTTGCTGTGATTTAGACATGACTTCTCTTGGTGTCCTGTGAGCCTGCCTGTGTGTGTGTCTGTCAGTGGCATGTACCTCCCTGCCAGGAGCTGGCAAACGAGCCAGGCCATGTTGATGAGTGAGCTGTGGTCTGCAGCAGATGGAGGACTTGTGTCTTACTGCTGGGGTAGGTGTGGAGCCATCTGTGCAGCAAGGCTTGGTTTGACTCAAAGGGGGAGTTTCAGCTGGACCCCTGCCTTCCCCTTGTACTCAGGACAGTCATCCCTAGATTAAATCTCAGTGTTTTCTGGCTGATAGCTCTAGGTATGAGGAAAGGGGGGTTGCCAGAACAGAACAGGTAAGTGGATTATCTCTGCTACGAGTCCTGCCTCAAACAGCAGCAGCACTCAGATGGTCCCTGTTAGAACTTTTTTCAAGGTGGGATTACTTCCTAGGCCCTGTATCACCATAAGTTTAGTTATAGAAATACTTGCTTGATCATTGTTATTTTAGGAGTAGCCACATCAATTTGAGCACTTGAGCAAATTCAGTGCCTCTTGTAGACAGCTCTCCTTTTCTCGGAATCACAGCATGGGTAAGGTTGGAAGGGACCACAGTGGATCATCTGGTCCAAGCTCCTGCTCAAGGAGGGTCATCCCTGAGCACGTTGTACAGGTTCTTCAATATCTCCAGTGAGGGAGACTCCACAGTCTCTCTCTTTAGTCTCATGTGTTAGTGGAATTGCCATGTGGAGCTTAGGAGCAGGGGTCAGTTACAGCTGGAAGAAAAAGCAGGATCCTTCACGATTATTGTCCTTGTTCCTGCCTTCTCCTCCCATCACACAGTCCAGAGCTGGCAGGTACAGGTGTTCCCCTGCCTTTTCAGCAAATGCTCGTGCAGCCAGGCCAGCTGCTGCTGGTGCCTTTGGACCAGGATGTGGACTTTGTCTCAGGGCCAGCTGTTGCATTCAGCTCATGCCTGTTTTGCTGTGTGTGTCTCCCTCCTTCTCTCTTCTTCCCAGCTGGGAACTAAGGAGAAGGTGTCCCTTCAAACACAGTTACTCCTTTGCTCCAGTTAGCTCCTGATGATTCTTCAGTGTCTCGTTTTGTCTTACAGTTCTGTGTAACTGTGGATATTTCTTTTCTCAGAGGAAGTTCTGCAAGTTTCACAAAGTTAATTAAGCATTTTTGGTTTTCAATCTGACAGGCTTGGATGCAGGGAAAATAAAACAAGTGGGAACTATTCGTGGGCAGGAAAGCACTCGGCGCATTGGAGATTACAAAGTCAAGTACGGCTATACCGATATTGAACTGCTCAGGTCAGAAAAACTCAACTGTGGGCTTTCAAGCCCTCCTTTTCTTCATGATCACTCCCTTCTGAGCTCCTATGTCACCATTAAATGCCAAATTACTGTCTCCTTCCAGTGCTGCTAAATCTAAGCCCATCATAGCAGAGCCTGAAATCCACGGAGGGCACTCGCTGGATGGGGTGACGGGCTTCTTGGTGCTCATGTCCGAAGGGCTCTACAAAGCACTGGAGGCAGCCCATGGGCCTGGGCAGGCCAACCAGGTGAGCCTGCTCACAAGGGAAACATTCCTGTGGATACTGACTCACTCCAGTGGTGTCAGCTGCTCTCATACAGGCTGTCCTCCTCATCTGTGCTGTCACTGTTGGACAGGCTGAATGCCTGTGCCACCCCATTCCAGTCTAATAATGTGGGAGTTGCTTTGCCAAGCCCATTCCTCTTGGCAGCTGCCTGTCCCTTAGGAGTAGCTCATTAAAGGGAGTGGGATGACTCAAGGCACAAAGGCACATTATCAGCAGGTAAGCATCACAGTCAGATCAGTTGCCATAAAAACTCTTAGATCAGATGGCAGGAAAAGGTTTCCTCCAAAATCTCCTAGAAATCTTTCCTTTGGTGATTTTTTTTCCCCCT
Organism: Ammospiza caudacuta; assembly: GCF_027887145.1. Taxonomy (NCBI): domain Eukaryota; kingdom Metazoa; phylum Chordata; class Aves; order Passeriformes; family Passerellidae; genus Ammospiza; species Ammospiza caudacuta. Next base: position 28,349,803 of record NC_080597.1, read on the forward strand.
TCTCTGCTCAGGAAATTGCAGCCATGATAGCCACAGAGTTTGCCAAGCAGACGTCGCTGGATGCTGTGGCACAAGCAGTGGTGGACCGGGTTAAGCGCATTCACTGTGACACTTTCGCCAGTGGTGGGGAGCGGTCTAAGTTCTGTCCCCGTCACGAAGACATGACGCTGCTTGTGAGGAATTTTGGGTACCCCCTGGGTGAGATGAGCCAGCCCACGCTGACACCAACGCAAGGTGTGTTGGGGAGAGAATGAAACAAAATGGGGTGAGGAAGATAAGATCTCTTGATTGATCCAGCCCTCACCTCACACTGGGAGAGGAGGTTGTTGGTGTAGAAGGAATTTTCTTATTAAACAAGATTATTGGCTTTTGAGTTGTGGAATCTGTGACAATTTGACAGGATACAGTACAGCATCAAGGGCACTTTGATACAAATTCTTGGGGTTTTTTGCTGCTGTGCTGCACCTGCAGTTGCTCATGTCTGAATTGCATTTTATAGCTTCTGTTTTTTCCCTTCTTAGGAGGCCGTGTGTACCCAGTCTCTGTGCCATATTCCAGCTCCCAAAGCACAAGCAAGACAAGTGTCACGCTGTCTCTTGTCATGCCTTCTCAAGGCCAGATGGTCAATGGTGCTCACAGCAGCTCAACTCTGGACGAAGCCACTCCCACCCTCACTAAGTAAAGTCCTGCTCTCTCGCTACCCAGTTTTCCCTGCACCTCACACTGCATAAAGTGGTTGAAAAGCAGAGACAGCTGTCAGTTACCTGTCAGTCAGTCAGTCCCTTATCTGGAGTGTGCTCCCCCCACTACAGCACTGACAGCCAACATAACGTGTTAGCTGGAAGGCGATTGCGTGAGGAGTGGGAATGAGTGAAGCAACAGCTCTGAAGCCAGCTCTGGCAACATGCCCTGGGAGCAGCATCTGCTGCTGTTCATGGAGGGCATTCTGGCAATGAGCAGCCCTTCTCTTTGGACCTCTTGTGCCAAGTGTGTTGGGTGCTGTGCACAGAGGGAGTGTGGGTGCCCTTCATTGCAGCAAGGAAGAGGGATTATGCAGGTCACCTGTAAGGCTCTTGGAGAGGCTGCATTGCTGAAGCTGATTTGCTTACAGGCACTGCCTAGGATAAAAAAGGTTAGAATTGGGTCCCCTTTGGATCCAGTCTGCAGGGTCATACTAGTTAGTGGCTGTGGTTTAGGCTGAGCCCTTGGCACAGCATGGTGTGTACACACTGCTCAGTGAAGAAGCGCTGTGGGTATTGTGCTCTAGCTCCAGAAACAATGAGGCTGACGCACTGGAGCTGCCTTGGCTGCAGCACAGGTCATGCAAGAATAGCTTTCCTCGCTGCCAGACTCTTCCCGTAAAGCTCATACTGTTCTGGGTATGGGGAGGCCAGCGGAGTGCATGCCTGGTTTTTCTGCTTCCTCTCTGTTCCTCAGATGCCTGGTTGTACTTAAGGCCTTCCAGTTAATGTGAATCAGATTCCTTTGATGTTTGTCAATTCCAATCAGTTCTTAACACTTTGAGTGCTCTCATAGAGCAAGTGACTGTAACTTTTTACCTGTCTGCTAGGACAGCTTGATCTGTGGAGAAACTGGTGCTTGTTCTGGTGCTTTTCTTGCCAGTGCATCAGGTGGAGTAGAATAAAGATGTTTATGTTCTCTCTTTCTGCCCCCTTAGCCAAAGCCCAACAGTGACGCTGCAGTCGACCAACACTCACACGCAGAGCAGCAGCTCGAGTTCGGACGGAGGTCTGTTCCGCTCCCGCCCTGCCCACTCGCTGCAGCCCGACGAGGATGGCCGTGTGGAGCCCTACGTGGATTTCGCAGAGTTTTACCGGCTCTGGAACATGGACCATGGCGAGCAGGGAGCACTGACTGTGTCCTAACTTGTGTCTGCCTCCTGCAGACACCCTGTGCTCCTCTGTGTGAGCAGAGACTGAGGCAAGGGTCAGAGTGTTCCACTGAGGGCTGCCTTTTGCCCACAGCTAACTCCTGTCCAGGATGTGCTGCACACTGAGCAGGGGATCTTGTGCACTACACACGTGTTGCCTGTGCCCTGCTCCCAATCCTGCCCAGCCCTGGGAAGCCCTGTGAATAGGGGAAAGGGTTTTGAATGCAGCCCTCACTGCAGGTTTTAGCAAATAAAGGTGTGGAGAGGGCTCCTTGTGGATGCTGCAGGAGCCGGGCCCATGCCAAGGCTGCGTGTGTGTGCGTGTGTAGGTGTACACGTGTGTGCCTGCGTGTGTGTGTGTGTGCTGTCATAATGTTTCCACAACTCAATTCATAATGCTGTGATTCCAGTGTTCAACTCCATAGAAGATACCTCTATTTTGCAGAATAAATAACTTATAGCTACAGTCATTGGCACCCGTGTGGCTTGCTCTCTTCCTTATAATGTCGTGTGTGGGTGTGACAGCTCCTCCTGGTGAAACCTTCTGTTCCTCCTGAACTGAGTCTTGCACCTTGCAGGAGGAAAGCTTCTGCTGAAAAAGTGGCCTGAAGCCTTGCAGGTGAATTTAAGGCATAAGCTCTTTGTTTACTTACTTGCTGAGCTTTGGCACTGAATTATGGCTTAGAGTCAAACCATAAATACGGGTTATTGTTTTTTGTAGGTAAAATGCATGTTTTTCCCCTTAAAGTAGGCCATCTGGAAAGGTGTAGAGGGCAGGTGGAGTTTGTAATGAAGTTTCCCTGTACAGGCAGCTGGTGGTGCACAGCTGGAGGTCACAGCTCTCATGGTGCCTGGAAGATGCAGATGGGCAGCCTCGTGTCGGAGCGGGGAGCTGTGCAGCGAGAGGAGGGTCCTGCTGCCTGCGCACCGCCGTGAGCCCGGCCTGGCCCTGCTGGCCGGGGCGTCGGGATCACGGCAATCCTCCTCTTCAGTTCAGATTTCTGACGGCAGGCGGCAAGTGAGGCTCTTCCCTCCCGCCTCCAGCCGTCCCCTCGAGCCTCCCAGCTCCCTGCAAACCCGGAGGCCTGGGGGCTGACCCGCGGCACCTGGTACCTCTGGGGCACTGCGGTGAGGCACCAGGCAAAGCCAGGAGAGGGCTAGAGGGGATCAGAGGAGAAGGGGCAAGAGGCAGAACTGGCCGGGGTTCTTCCCTGCGTTTATATTTGCATCCAGCCTTGTCACTTTAGGAAGAAGTGGAATGAGAGGGGATTAGGATGATGCAGCACGGGATGCTGTCATTAAGGCCAGTGTGTAGCCAAGCCCTGAGGTGTGGTGTGCAGGTTTGAGGCACTTGTGGCATGCCAGCCTGGAGAGTAGGAGAGGAGGATTTATCCCTTTGGATAAATTAAGCAGCACTGAGTGCCCAGAGGCAAGACCCGAGCTCACTGAGAAACATGTGGGCAGGATCAGAGCGGTGGGAAATGCCCGTTTCCTGGGAAGGCACAGCAGGGATCCCGTGTGGGTGTGGGTGTGTGTGTGGGTGCGCGGCTCCGCCTGTGCCCCTCCGGCTGCGGCTGGCACGGCTGTGCCCGCGGGGCTCCCTGCGCTGCCGGCCTGCCTGCAGACGCTTGCGTTTCTCTGCCCCGTGCCGTTCCCAGGAGGAATGGGTGTGCTCAACGTGCCAGCACAGGCACCTCCTGTCGAGACCCTGCCAGCCCTGCCAGGGCAGTGACGTTCAGTGGCGTGCGGGCAAAGGCAGCAGAGTGGCGGGAGGTTTGGTGCCTTGTCCCCAAGGCTGAACATCACAGGGGCTGGCAGTCTCTCAGCCCTGTCCCCTGCCCTTGCCTGTGCCCTGCAAGGAGCAGAGAGTTCAGGTATCTGAGCCCAGCCTGGCCTTGCTGTCCAGGGCTGCTCCAAAATGTCATTTGACCTGGGGGCCCAGTCCTCCAGATGGTTGTGTGGCTATTTAACAGGACAGTGTGATCCTAGTATGGATTAAAATGGAGTTGAAAAGGTTTTGTCGTATTCTGTGTTTCCTAACCTGGCACAGATCTCAATAGCTGTATAAACAAGTTTTTCTTGCTTATTCCCCCATCCCATTATCTCTGGTATTTGTGAACTTATACTGAGAACTGTTCCAATGGGAAATACTCCAGCAAGTGGATGCTCCAGATAAAAGTTTAAGAATTGCCAACACACTTATATAAAGCAGATCACGCAAAACAAACTGATCCTTAGGCATCATTACCAGTTTAGGAAGTACAAAAAAATAAAGTGGGTAGGAGAGGGTGGATCACACTAAGCTGTGCCTGTACAGCCTCTGGGAGCGAGATGAGGAAGGCAGGTTTTCTGTGCATGCTTTGTGAGCCATGGCTTAGGAGTCCAGGTCAAAGGAACAGACTGAACATAGTGTACAGGGGCAAGAGGCTTGTGAGCCAATATTGGTATTTAATATTGTCCCCAGGGAGCAAGGGGAAACATGCAGGTTGTAACAACAGTGGAAAAACCTCCTCTCCCCTGCCCCTTTAAAATGAAGGAGTGGCTGGAAGAGGACAGACCCAGAGCGATCCCTAGAAACAAGAGCAGGGGCCTTTTTGCATTGCAGTGAAATTCAAAACCACTAGAAATGTAAAGACCTAGACAGAGAAAAACAGTCCAGCTATGCTTCACAGGGCTGCTGGAGAGAAGCTAGCACATTAAGATCTGAATAAGCAGGGTAAGTTTGTCTTACAGGCAGCTAATATTATTTTTAAGAGCTATCCCCCTGCAAGGCAAGGGTCAAAATGAGAAGTTCTATCCCTAGAACGGAAGTAGCAGGAATGCTTTGCATGTCCCTGAGCTCTGGTCACTGGCTGAGGGTCATTGGAGGTGCTCAGGCCAGTGAGACAAGCCTTTGGATGCCACCTAAAACTGAGGTTCTCAGCATCTCTGTGGCTAAAGGATCACCAGGGACTTCTTTATTTTAAGCTCTCCATTAGCTGAATAGCACACCCATTTATAACAAAATCTTTAAATAGCAGAGAATAGCTGGAAAGGGTCATGGCCAGCAGTTAGTGCTCAGCTCCATTACATGGCCTGTGGGTAAGTCACACAGGGTTTGGGTTTTCTTCAGCAGCCAAGGCATCAGTTGAAGCTAAGACAGGTTATTTTTTCCCCATTCCCTTTGTTGCTTTTGTCACACCTGAACTTTCCAATAGGGAAGAGGCATATGGTGAACAAGTGCCACTTGATGCCACCAATGCTCCCTGGATCACACAAGGGTAATGCAGCACCCTCAGCCAGAGTCCCTGCTCCCTCAGCCACCATGCTCGGAAGAGGAAGGAATGTGTTCCTCTTCCCTCTCCTCCTTTTTTTCCCCCCCACCACATTAAGGCTTTTAGTGTTAGGAGACCTAAGAGTTTTTGATACCATTGAAAAAATGCCACAATTGGCCTGGTGTCTTCTCAGGGTGGAGATAGCCATAGCTGAAAGGCGAATCTGCCTCCAAGACATAAATATTGTTTAATTTGACAGATAATAGATAGTTGTTTACACACAAAATAATCTGATTTTTCCTTCTTCAGAATGTCTGAGGAAGGGCTTTAGAGTAATCCTGTGCAGTTCATTACTCAAGTGACTCACCTTTCTCCAGAGAAGAGCATCACTGGCACCCTAAAACATCTATGCCCTTAAAGTGAGTTGTAAATAAACCACCAGGGATACGTTAGGTATTTTAAATCCTATAGCTCTTACTGTAAGCACAGGAATTCTATTCAGAGCATTCTGGCAAAAATTCAGCATGAATACTTATATTCTGCCAACTCCAATCCCCTCCTGGAGTTTCAAATGGATACGATATTTATCTTCACTTTCCTTCTTAACTATTGTGTGTTGTCGCTGTAGGTTGCTAAACAACTGCTGCCTCATCGGTGGCTGCATTTTGCTGGTGAATAAAGTGAGCCCCATGTGCCTATGAACCATAAAGCTATTTGGAGCCCTTGCATAAGAACCCAAAGATACGTGTAAGCTGTTAATATTTATTATGTGGAGCTGAGAACATCACTGAAGATGGAGGGATTACAGTAACTGAGTTCAGGCTGTTGAGCAGCCAGACAGAATGAAAGAGAAAACAGATGCCCTGAAGGAATAAGAGCAAAATGCATGAGGAATTTTCTGCATGCAGGATTAGACTCCAGTGGAGCATGGAAAGAAAAAGGCTGGAAATGCTCCAGAGAGCTAGGGCAGATAGGACAGAGGCAGCCCTACAGCTTCTTGCTTGAGGTGAATCTTCCTCTCTATGCTTCCCCCAAGCAGGCAGCAGTTCACCCATGGGCTCACTGGGGTGCAAACAGCAGGAGCCTGGGAGAAGGTTCAAGGTGTTTCCAAAGCATGGGAAAGAGGATTCAATCTTCTGGGATGTGCAATGCTTGGCCATTGGCCCTCTCACTGCTAGGTGTTTCAAGAGCCTTCCAAGCAGCTTTTTCTTTCTGTCTCATCTCTCAAAAACAGCACGACCCAGAAACCCTGCATTTCTTCTGCTAGTTTTGCCTGAGCTGGCCGAAGAGTTTCTCTCTTCCTTACAAAAAACAATTGATGGTGGAGAACAACACCAGGCCCTTTCTGCAGAGCAAGGTCCTCAGTGAACCAGCTGCTTTAATGTCCAAAGGCCTGGTAACAAGGAAAGCCACGACTCAGAGAGTGAGAGGTTCAGGGAGGGCAGACAACCCTACATCTCCCACTTGAGAAGTTACAGAAATGCTTCTGCACAAAACCCTTGTGGTTACCACAGCATTAAGGTGGCCATCACCCACCAAAATATCTTGGGAAGCCACTGTGGCTTGTTCCAAAGGCAGCCACAAGGCCAGCCATCCAAAACTGAGGTTCCTTGAAGCAGTTGGGCATTTCCAGACACACAACTCCGAGCGTTCCCAACCAAAGCGAAAACGGGCAAAGGCGGCAGCCTCCAAACTCTGATGAGAGTTGGTTGCTTTGGAAAATTCAGGGCTTCTTTCAAAGTAGTGGGATCAAAACAGAGCTGTTAGTGGTTTCATGCCTCAGAGATTGGGAAAGTCCCTGACTGCAGCAGCTCCAGCTGGCGCTGGAGCACAGCAGGTAGCTGCTCTTGTTTGCCTGTGAGCTCGGGGCTCCTCCTGCCGTGTTGGTGCCGGAGCCCCTCGGCGCCTGTCTTGGCTGCCAACCTGCCCAGCACAATGGCCAAACCCAGTGCATCCATGCCTCTGAGGCAGCCAGGCAGGGTCCTGCTCACACAGCCAGGGAGAGGGATATCCCATGCACAGGGACAGGGCAGCGCCCCGGGGCTTTGTCTCCAGCCCATCTCCAGACCTGCCGTGCGAGGGCCACCGTCCCAGGAAAGGGACACCTCTGTGCCTAGTTTTAGGCAAAGTGGAGCAAACTGGCTGGGTCACCCCGTGCAGCCTTGGCTAAAGGTGTGCTGTGGGTGCTGCTGCAGGGTGGGTGTGGGGGCAGAAACAGAAACTCATCTCTGAATGGACTTGCCAGGCGCTGCTCGTTGGTTCAGCGTGGAGGATGGCCCCAGTCCTGCAGACACGTCTCATGTAAGGAGAGAAGGGGCTCATCCCTCTCTTTGAAGCAAGAAACATACAAAGAAGCAGCTTCAGAGCTCATCCCTAAAACACTTACAGCTCTTAAATGCAAATGAGAGTCAGGCACTAAGGCAAACTAGGTTTCGATATGAATTCTTCATCCAGGTAGTTCAATAATTTACTGAACTCCCCACCCCTTAATCCCAATGCATTCTGGAGTCAACTCTGCTTTTTGTTGTTGTTCCTGTCATTAGCTCTTCCAGGATTTCTCAGCTGCTGCATTGAGGAATAACCAAAATAGCTCCACAAGGGACTTCTTGGAGATCTGAAGGCTTGAAACAACAACAGCAAAATAACAAAAAAAGGAAAAGAGAAAAAAAAAAAGGCTAGATGAGAACTGGAAAGGTGAGGAGACAAAACCAACATGCAGTCAATAAAAGCTTTCAGGGAAGAGATAAGAGCAACAAAACATAGAATGGCTTACTGCTTGCTAAAGGTGTGATGGGAATATGAAAAGCACTTTTGCAAATGTCTGGAGGGGAAAAGAAATTAGAGAAGTGTAACCATTAGTAAATGAGTATGTGAGTGCATTATTCATGCTTGCAAATATCTGAACTGCAAAATTGCGACATTTTTGTTTCTGTCTGCCTTTAGTGGCAAATTTAAGAATTTTGGATAGCGAGGATGCAATTAAGACCTAGTAAAGCAGCTTGTGCCTGCTGCAGCAAGCAAGGAACGTGGCAGCCTCCCTCCCAAGCTCCAAAGGGCTGTTCACCTGCATGAAGTGACTCTGTGTTTGTAGAACTGCAGCTCGATTCAGCATGAAAACAACCTGAAGAGATATAGCACTTAGGCAGAAATAAGGTACAATATTCAGTGATTTAGCTGAGGCACATATTATCTGGTGCTCTTCACCACGGGACTTCAGTTTTGGTAAGTCACCCAGGTCCTGCGGCTGCCTGGCACCGAGGAGCCCTTGCTGTGATCTCCTTGGCCCTGGCAGTGTCCCCTGGAGGGCTGCAGGAGGACACGCCGTGCCTGGAATCAAGGTGGGCAGCTGAATGTGCCTCAGATGCAGCTGCCCTTGCCAGCCCCACCATGGGCTGCTGCTCATTGTTGTGCTTGGCACCTGCAGACAGCCTGGCCACAGCTGCTGGGCACCGCGTCCTTCGGGGAGACACTGCTAATGGTCTTGTGTGGAGCTCTAAGTGGGCTGGGGACCTGAGACTCTCCAAGCAGGAGAAGCATTTCACTCCTCTCTAATTAGACTGATTTCTCGAGCCAGAGCATTGGAGCTGTGGTTCCTGGAGAAATGGATGGCCCTGTGGGCTGTTGGCCAAACCGGCTGCGGACCTCGCAGGATCCTCCTCGCAGGGAAGCTGGGAATCACTCTGCTGCACTGAGCCTTTAGCCACAGCCTCTCCCACACTTCACTGCCAGATGGACACACGCTGGCTCTCTTGTCCTCAGGGCACTCAAACCCCATGACACAAATCAAAACATGTGACAAACGTGGCAGTGCTGGGTTGATGGTTGGACTTGATCTTGGAGGTATTTTCCAGCCTAAACAATTCTATGGCTCTGTGACAGGGGGGAGGTGTGAGGTCCAAGGGTTACTAAGGTTCTGCATCCTCTGGGAAAGCCAATTTGGTGCCCAGTAGCACAGAAATGAGGGTGGTTTCCAGAAGAAGAGCAGCCATAGCTAGTGGAGGTCAAGGGATGAGGGAAGATTATGTTGTGACAAACTTTGCTTGAGAGGTGGCTGGTGTTTATTGAACCACAGGTGGGTGGCAGCTTCGACAGGAAATTTCAGCAGAGGATATCAGTACTTCTGTTTCTGAAAAAGAGAATGAAAATTGACAAGGCTATAAATACAGCTATGTGAAAGCACGCTGTCTGGAGGACCTGGACTGTGATGATAAATGACTGCTGAGTGCTATTTAGGGCACAGAGGCCTAAGGAAGGGACAGCAAACTAAATATCCAGTCAAGCCTTGGCATCTTCACTAATGAGTTCAAAGGAGGATGGCAAAGGGCTCCAGGCTCCCAACTTATCTGGTGCTGATGAAGTCCCTGTGGTGGAAAATAGCTCTGAGAGGCATGAACTGCAGCAGTGTCGCTGCAGAAACACTCCCAGGCAGCAGTGCTGGGGTTGTGAGGGCCTCATTAGGAGGCATGTTCACCAAACCGTGTCAAGCAGATCATCTGGCATGGGCACGTGGCAGGGAGGTAGCACAAAAGGGGCTCTGGCACACGGACTCGGTGGGGACAACATTTGGAAAATATGATGGGCATCAAAACCAAAAGGGGTTGGTGTGACACCAGGTCGAACAACCTCTGGAGAGAAAGCCCTGTGGAGCTGGGATGGCCAAGCATCCTGATCTGCTCATTTCTCCATGCCCACTTCAGTGCCTCCATTTATTTTTGCTAGCATGATCAAAAAAACCAAGTCACAAGAGGGTTTTCAAATCAGAATAATTCCCTGGCCAAGCACCAATAAAATTCTGACTTTTTATTCCCGCCTGGTATGTAAACACATTTCAAAGGGCTTCAGCAGCAGAGGAGAAGGAATCTCTAATCTGAGCCAGCTCCTGTGAGCTGAGAGCAGTGGCCGTGCTCCCTGGGCACTGGCTATTCTGTGGCAAGGCATCACTCCTGATCTGTGGGGAATAAGGGAAGGAAGTGGCTCCAGAACTTGGTGTTTGCACTTGCCTTGGGCTGCTGACATTGCAGCTCTGTCGCTGGTGGGCTGAATTCTGCAGTGTCCCCATCCTCCTGCCTACCCCCAGGCTGCCCTTTGGCTCTTTTGGAGGAGCCAGAGGAAACCAGGTCGAGGATCTCATCTGGATTAAAAAATAACCCAGGGGAAAAAATAAATTTAAAAGGATTTTTTCAGCCAGATCAGTTCCCCAGCTGGGTTTGGCGGATGGAGTCACGCGCAGCAGAGCTGCTAGCAGCACTGGGGTTTGGAGCCATTCCCACCAAAATTGTGGGGATTGTGCTGGGGATGGCAACTGCAGAAGTGCAGGGGGCCTGGGCAACAGCAGCAAGGTGCAGCAAACCATGCTTGGCCTTGCTGAGCTGGTACTCACAGGGACCATGCACATGAGGGGCAGAGTGAGATACACATCTCTGAGCATGGGGGAAACTGGAGAGGAGCCAGCACAGGTAGTGGCAGGGTGATGATGTGGGCAAAACTGGGGTTCCTACTGAGGGTAGGAAAGGGCTGAAGAGTGGAGGGTAGAGAGGGAGAGTGCTGGCATAGAAGACTGAGGAGGGACTGAGTGACTGTGCTGAGCTGCTTGTCCTGCTGGTCCTGGCCACCTGTGGTGTTGGCCAAGGTGCCCTGAGCTTCCTCCCATCAAACAGATCCCAGGGCTGGCTCTTGCCAACACACAGCAAGAGCTGCAATGTGTTAACACTGACTTAGGGAGGCTGAGGACTATGAAATTTAGTCCCCTTCTAATGGCTGAGATCTGAGAAAAGATTTGCAAACCACCCCATCAGAAACCCCTATTTCCACAGAACTAAGAGCAGGGCTCCCCAGTCTTCTGAACTCAGCTCCCATGTGCTGGGGCTGTCTGTTTACAGAGATGCACAGCAATGCCTTGCTCATCCCCAGCTCCCTCGCTCTCCTCTGGAATCCCCAAATACCTCCAGTTTATCACTCCAGCAGCATGGCATTCCCACAGGGGAGCAGGTGCCACCGTTGGCTAACCAAGGCATGTCAGAGAGACACTGCTGCTCCCCTTGTTCTGGGTACACTGAGCACACAGGCTGGCTGGAAATGAGAGACACCAGGGGAAATCAGCCCCCTGAGGAGTGTAGCCTCCCCACAGCTCCCAGGGAGGATCCACAACAGGGACAGAGTCAATTCTCCATTATCTGCAGCACAGGGAAGGCAGCTGGGCTTATGAAGAGCTGGCAGGAAGATGGAGGAGCTGAGGGGATACAGCAGAGTTTGAGAGTTTGCACTGTGTTTACACAACGTGTCTAAAACACGAGGCCAAACCATTTCATTGGGACCTGGCTGACGTGCAGCACTGTGCCCATGGTGACTGCTGCTGGAGGGAGAGCAGACACCCTCAGAGAGGCACCAGGACAAACCCCTGCAGTTCCTCCCACGCCGGTGCAAAGGCCAGCACAGCCCTGCAGGAGCAGCAGTGCTGCACACAAAGCGTGTTGCAAAAGCTCGAGGATGCAGTGCCAGCGAGAGGAAACTGTGCCTGGAGCCTGAGCCTTTGTGCCAGTCCTGCCCTGAAACTCCTCAGCTTGTTCCTAAATACCTGTGATGGGCCATGCTGGCCACCACACTGAGCAGATGCCCTGAAGGCAGGAGAGGGTGACCAGCCTGAGGGATGTGTGGGTGGCATGGAGTAGTCAGAAACACCACCATGGCCAACAACAGCAACACAGATCTTGCTTATTTAACTAAGCCCCTACCCTAATTCATTGATCCATCATCCCTTGATTAGAGATTGGCTAGAAGGTGTTTGTTTTAGATTATACACGGAAACTCCTGTGCTTCTGAGGAAGCTCTGCTGTGTGTCACGCCCAGGTGTTCAAACACATGAATTGCATTGCTCAATATTCTTGTGTTTGGAGAAAATAATACCAGCTTCTTTCTATCTGTGCTCTGTTCTCCCAGCCTCTGAGGTGCCTCAGGTAGCCTATCCAAGTGGTTCTTTGCAACCCCCAGGGCCAGAGCTCCCAGAAAAGAAAACGGGATCAGCAGAGGGGGTGCAGCCAACAGACATCATTTCCTCATCCTTCTCCCCACCTCATCAATTTCCCCCATCCCACTGACACTAAATGCAACTTCACCAGGCCTGAGCTTGTTCTGTCCTCAAGGCATCTGTGGTATTTCAGACACATACATGTTCTCCCCACCCTCCAGCCTCTGAGACGCATCTAAAGGGCTGAGGAGGGGGCTGCAGCCACCAGCAGCAGCAGCTCCCACAGCTGCCACTTGGCCCTGGGTGGGCAAAAGCTTCCCCTCAGCACCAGCACATCTACTCAGCCTTGGCTGTGAGCAACGAGCTTCCTGCAAGCAATCTGGCAACCCTAGGGAACTCAAACTAAAACTGAACCACAGAACATCACTCTGCCTCCCCACCAGCTGCAAGGGCCGGGGAAGACCTTTTTAAATAGAGTCCGCTGATCCCTGCTCAGTCTGAAGGAAAGCTCCGCAACATCTAAAAGCTGCCTGCTTTCACGTGCAAGGATTGTTCACTACAGGAAAAACAGGTTTAAATAAGTAAAAAGAAAAATAGAAGAGCACTTGAAAGGGAAATAGTTCTGCAAACTGAGACCCAAAGAATCCCGGAGGTATTTGATGCTTGAACAGCTGAATGAGATGCCATTCTGCAAGGCGAAGCATTCAGACTCATTTATTTATTTAAATTGGCATGGAGATGCTGCTCAAATCTGCTGCCTGCAGCCATGCATCAGCCAGGATCCAGCAGGCTGACAGAAGCACCTCAGGCACAGGGGTGTGCAGAGCCCCCCTCACTCACTGCCTTCCTCAGGAGGGATTCCTTCCCTGAGGTGGGCACGGCAGCGAGGGTGGGCGAAGCAGGGGCAGCTCATCCTCCAGACCCCAGGCATGCACTGCCCTCTTCTCCAGCCATGGTTTCCCAGGTCAGGTGCAATTGCACAGGTGGTTCTTGGGAGACCCACGGGGACGGGGCCATCCCTGGCTCCCCCCAGGCTGTGACACTGCTGGTGTCACATCAGATGCTGCAGAAACAGCCCAGCAGGAAGGAAAGCAATAATTCTCAGAGCGGTTTGGCCCTTGGCCAACAGTGTGTAAGCACAGCAGGGAAACCCAGCTCTGGGGCACCTGTGAGATGGGGCAGCCTGTGGCAAGTTTCCCCAAATTAATTTGGGAGTGGGAGTTAGCAACAGGCAGGAGCAGCCTGTCAGACCAGTCCTTGGAGGTGTGACAGTGCCGGTAACAGCTGTACCTGCCCGGGCAGGCTCGCAGGCTGCGGGTGGGATGCAGACCCCGTGCAGCCATCTGAAACTCTGGCTGATGGTCCAAACACGCTGTGGTCTGCTTACAGGGAGTGCCCACAACTTGTATTACTGCTTTCTCCACCCTGTGGTAAGCAGGGACAGAGAAGTTTTGGCCCTGGCATGGGAGAAGAGCCAAGGGAAGAAGTTAGTAACTCCGCTGAGCATTCTTGTTGCCCTCGCAGGGCAGGAGGGCTCCCAACACAGATGGAAAAGGTGCTGGTTCTGAGGGGTGGGTCCTCCAAATGCAGGATCCACTTTGGAGGTTCCTTCTAGCCCCTCTCCTGCCCAAACAGAACTGCTGCAGTTGGTGAGAACAAATGGCTGTCAGGGCAGGAAGCAGCAGGAAATGGGAATTCACTGCATGAGGTTTGACGAGTCCACATAGGACAGGACCAACTCATTTTTGGCCACCAGCCTCTTCCTGGCCCCCCATGGCTCAGGATGTATAAAACACCTCAAGGGTTACTGCAGCCTGTCAGGAATGACCCTCAAAAAATCGGGCAGCTAGGAAAAGGGGATTTTTGTTTCCCATTACCAGCAGGGCCTGAGCTCAGCTGCAGTCAGAGAAGAGGTTTGTTGGTTGAAGCTGGAAATAAAGGTGAGCTAAACCCAATCCAGGTTTTGTTTAACTGCATTATATTCCTGTCTTTAGGGCTCTGCTGACATTATATGTTGTTTTCCAGACTAGCGCCAGACATTTTCTGTGGGCACGTTCCCAACGGTTTTCCAGATGAAGAGCTGTGATAAAAACCTGACCTATTATGTAGTAGGGCACTTCCTCTTCACACTCACATATTCCAGGAATGGGATTTATTTGGGATATTTGCAGCTGTGAAGGAATGGCACCTTGGTAAAGCATCTCATGAATCACAAAAGGAACCGAACCCTCCACAATTAAAATGCAGCTAAAGAAAACACATGAAACCCGAGATATAGAACAAATCCCAGCTTGAATCATCTGGTTCCAAGACCTGCAAGGAGCCCATTGAGCTTAGCTAATATCTATTCACAACATGCAAGGAGCAAAGACAAACAGGGGTGGCCTGGAGCTGAAGTTACCCGGGCGCTGATGCAGAGAGGACACCAGCCCCCTGCCCTGCCCTGCCCTGACAGCAGCCAGGGCACCCACCCGGCTCCCTCTGTATGTGCCCCTCTGCTGCTGGCACCATGCTGTCCTCACACCTCAGAGCCCTTCTCCAGGCAGGGCAGGAACACCACAAATGGGAGCACACAGCCCTCTGCAAACTCAGGAGCTTTTTGGTGATGAGACCTCAGGCTTGGAAACTGCCTCGGTGCACTCCAGGCCCTGTGGCAGCCTGGCAGTGCCAGTGTGGGATGCACCCAGAGGGCAAGAGTGAAGCACCTTCTGTCCTCCTGACCCCCAGCTCATGTCTGGTGACATGACAGCCCCTGGCCAGGTATTTCTCCCCCAGGAGCCTGTCTGAGGGGCACATGCAGCAGCCTCCTTCGCGTCCTCCATGGAGGTGCCCCAAACACAGCAGTTAATTGTGACACCACATCCAGGAGGCGAGACAAAGGCAGCCCTGTGTAGGAGCATGCAAACCTACCCAAGCCCCCATGGCAGCCCTAAGTGACCCACAGGGATCAGCTGGCAGCTGACCCTGACATGAAGCCACTGCTCCCTCCCTCTCCCTGGCCAGGACAGCGCTGGTGCTCCCAACCAGCCCACGTGAAGCTCTGCCTGCACTGGCACAGGCAGCAGGAGCTGGGCAAGCAAGGGCTGGCCATGAAACACCTGTGGTTAAACCGAGCCACTTTGGCAAAGCAGGTCACTGGTTGACCCAGCAATTTTGAAAGTGCCCAGGAGGAGGCCAGGCCTGCTCGTGAGGAGGCTGATGGTGACAGCAAGTTGGGCTCAATTACCTTTTAACCCTGCTCAGCTGCAGGCAGCTCAGAGGCAATCAGATCTTTCAGTGTCATTTCCTTTCCAGGTCTCATTCTGCTTTCTGAATTTTGTGTTTCTGGGCAGTTGGGAATCTGCCCTGGCTTGGGAGATGAGCAAGTCTCCATTGAGGGCCCGGTGGGGTCACGAGCCCCCGTGCAGGCAGAGACTGTGGGTCTGAGAGCCTGCCAGGCCAGGCAGAGTGTGCAGCTCGTGGCAGCACAGCCACACTAGCCCTGCTAATAAACCATCACCCTGAGCAGGGTTTAATGGCTCAGGCAGGTTAATGAGCCTGGGAGAGCTGGTCTGGTTCACGCCTCACACGTGTGGCTCACTCAGTGCAGCCAGGAGGGCACCACTATTAAAACAATGCAGTCACAATTTGCCAGCTAAGCAACTGCAGGGTCAGAGTAGTCCGGCTGAAGGTGGCTCCGTTGGCTCTCCTGCCTGTGCCTGTCACCCCTCCTAAGACAGTTTAAACGGTTTTCTCTTGGATGCTTTGATAAACCTCTGTAACTCACAAGTAATTCAGAAAAGAGCAATAAAATGAGATGTAGATAGGACAGGCACACAAGGGGGGAGCAAATGGCACACGTGTTGTAGTTGCCAGCTCCAGACACAGACAACAGTCCCCTCCTTGGGAGTCCCCTTTGAAGGGAAAGGCAGCTATTGGATTTCCAGGATGTCACTGCTCTGTGTCCCCCTCCTCGCCAAGGGTGGAGGAGCTGTGGGTGGATACAACTGGGGTGCAAGCAGGGGTGAGGCAAGCAGCCTGCCAGCACAGTGTGGGCAGGCTGAGGCCTCCCTCGTGTCCTGAGGGGCTGCCCTGGCTCCTCACTACATGTGAGGGATGTCTTATGGGCCTTAAGGGATGTCTTATGGGCGCTGTAAGCACCTCCTGGTACCTGCGTCCATGTCCCCTCTGCCCCTGGAGAAGGAGCAGTACCTTTGGGACAGCCCCACCCAACACTGATAACTCCTCTCCACAATGTTATCAAAGGCCTTATCAATGCATGCAGCTGGCACCTGGTCACAACAAAATTGGTTTCAAGCCTGCTTTCTTTAGTTACCCATCTGGACACGCTTGCATCAGCCACAGGGGCTGGGAAAATCAATCCCCCATTCAGTCAGCAGCAGTTTAACTCATCTGGCTGCAGGTCCCACGGTGCCTTTGCCTGTGCTGGAGGCTGGATGGGGGAAGGTGAGGGGAGCTGCTGTGCTCCCAGGGGAGGTCGGCTGCAGTGTGAGCCAGCCTCACCTGGCACGGGGCTGTGCTTATCAGGGGCTGCAGGACTTCTGGCCCTACCCCCACTCCTTCCCAAAGCCACTTGCCATGTCTCTGCATGTCTGCGTGCCTTAAAGTCCAGCCTGTGACTTTCTGATAGATATGATCACAACAAGATGCTGGAAAAGATGCCAAATCAAAAGATGCTCAGAACAACATCAAGGCCTAAGAGGGGAGGGCAGGAAAAGCAGAAGGGATGGCTGGACTGCGGCCTTGCCTGAGCCCTTCAAGGCAAAGATGTGCTGTCAGGGAGGCTGTGGTGGAAACCACACCATGGGAAATGTTTCAAAGCTAGCTCCAGAAAACATTGTGCCAGGAGCAATTCTGCAAGTGTATGGAGATGGCTATGGTTTAATGTGCTTCTCCTGTCTCTGATTTATGGGAGGAAGAGTCACAATTCAGAGGTGTTGGGGCCATCCCGAAGAAACAGGCAGCCAGAGAAAATCCACAGGTTGAGGTGAGCCTCTCTGGTCCTGGCCAAGTCCCACAGAAAAGGCCCAGCAAGCATCCCTGCCTGGGTGCCCCAGGCCAAATCTCTCCCGCTGCTGATGAACACCTTAGGCCCCCACAGCATGCACAGAAGAGTTAACTGCTGCTTCACCATGCTGCTTCACAGGGAGCTTCCTGTGGTTTCCCCCACTGTTTTCCATCCGTGCCTTCATGACTGTCTCACTCATGTGCAGCCCAGGCAGCTCTTGGCATCCCTGTGGCTGCAAGCTGAGCACAGCTGCTGGCTCAGCCAGGGGCTGTGCAGCCAAAAGCTGAGCTGCAGGGACAGCCCAGAGCTCTGCTGTGGCTCAGCCTTCACACCATGGCAAGGATGTGGGCTCTGGGATGTGGCCATGTCCAGTCTGACAGCACCTTTCCCCCTTCTCCCAAGTTTCCTCCCTCAGCCCCAGAAGGTACTGACTGCATTAATCACTGAGATCAGACCAGGCTCTGGGTCAGAGGCAATGCCACTACTTGTGTCACTGGGGCTTTTCCACCTTTGTGAGCATTGGATATGGGCAGCATCAGACACACTGGGGAGCACCCCAGAAGCTGATGGAGGTGAAGATTCTTCTGGAATGAATGCAAACAGCAAAGTCAAACTTGTCTAGATTACAGGCACCAGACCAAAGCCACCCCAGCATGCCATTTTCCTTCCTGCCCATGCTGGTGAAGTGACACTAACACACATCTCAGTACGCCCAAGGACATGGCCAGTGCTGCACTGGGTGGGCCTTTGAAAGAAAGCATTTCTTGACAAATTCTGCCTTGGCTGTGGCTGCTGCCTGGGACAAAGCTGGGAGGGAACATGCCTAGAGATACCACGACTGGTGAGTAACTTGACATGCAGGTGCTGGAATTCAGGTCTGCAAGAGGCCCTGCAGTGAGGATTAAGGACAGCAAGGCTGGAGAGAGCATGTGATGGTCTTGTCTTCACCCTCAGCACCTCCATGGGACCAGGACTTCCTTTTCTGATTGCACAGCTCCATTTTAGAGGATTTGGAAACTGTACCCAAGTGGCAAATGAGAAAACTCCCTTTGCCTCTGCCCTCCCCATGGTACTTTTCAGTTCTCCTCTGGGAGCTACCAGCAGGCTAGGCCTGCAGCAAGGGGGGATGAGAGGAGCACGTGAGATGGGGAGGCTGCAGGCCCAGGGAAGCACCGAGGTGGGTCAGTTTAACGTGAGCCTGGTTTGGTGGGGAGGAACACAGTGAGTGCCTGCAAAATTGCAAACCAGGGGCTGGAGGGGGTGACAGGTGATAGCTGAGGGTGCTGGGCATGGAGAGAGAAGTGCAGTTCACTTTTCTCCAGTTTTTTTCTTTTTTGGTTTTTCCCCTCATGTTGTGATAATTATGTTTGTAAAAGCAAATTAACACTCAAGTGTGAAGAGCAAAACTCAGCCTTGGGAAGGAGGGAAGGAGCAAACTGCCTGCCTCCAAGAGGGCATCTGCCTCTCCTTGACTGCAGTGACAGCTCCATGTATCCCCAAGGCTCCCAGACATTCCTTTGGGGTACACACGGCTTCCAACGTGTTCCCAGAATCCTTCCAGCCCCTGCTGTTGCATCATTCACGGAGATGTGTTCCTTTTGACTTCGCCTTCACCTTTGCTTCATCCAGTTCTGCACACTGGGGAAAAAAAAAAATCCTCAGGCTTATCTGGTTTCCAGAGCCAAACAGTGCTTACCTGCTGGTTCCCGTGTCCATCACTGGGACAGCTGGCAGGTACTGACCCTCTGCACTCCACAAGGTGCAGGCTAACCCAAGCTCAAGCAGAGAAAAGAGCTTGAGAAATGAAGGCAGACAATATTCTCCTTTTCTGTTTGCTGCTGCTCCTGAGGGGAAGACACCAGAAAACACCCAGCCAGGCAGCATTTCTTCCACAAGAAGGGTTTGCTGTCATACTCAGAGCAGGTGATTCAGAACAGGAGCATGCAGTGACATCAGGATTCTCAGTGCCCTGAGCTGCTTATATTCGATTGCTGTTAAAAACCTCCTCTGCCTTGCTGCAGAGATGCCTCTGAAGCCACTTCTTCTGGCTTTTTACGGTGGAGATTTTTATCAAACTTATGTTGAAACACATTCAGTGGCTGCAAACCGAGTTTTTGCTTCACCTTTCCAACAAGCCACCACTGACTTGGTAACACTTCTGTGGTTCTTAGAGGCAGTGGTGGGAGCTCTCACACATCAAGTGGTCTGAAACTCTACCACAAAATACAGCTCCATGCTAAAGAGCTTGCAGGCTGGAGAGGCATTAGCAGGTACATGTGGTGTGAACTGGGCCTGTCAGGATGCCAGTGGCAGCAAACACTCTTTGTCTCCGTGCCACTGCCCTCCTTTGCCCTCCAAGCTGTAGAAAAACTGGATTTTTCATGCTGCTCTGTAGAAGGAGATGAGGATGAAATGCAATCTCTCTGCCTTTAAGATTGCAAACTGAAAAACAGCCAAATGCTATTTGCATTTCAGTAAATAATCCAAGGAGCAGGGCTGCCAGAAACCCCTAAATGAGAGCAAACAGTCCTTATCTGGCAAAGTTTTATGTTACCTAACAGCAGTGCAAGTTTAAGGGCATTTGTTTGTTTCTGTTGCACACAAGGCATCTTTTCTGGGCGGATCCTGCTATTTGGGTTAGTCCCGGAGTATTTGTACCAGCACTTGTTCAACTTCCCTCTTGCTCAACGACAGCCTGATTGCAGGAAATGGTGGTTGCCAGTGACTGTAATTTTCTTCGGATACAAGGCCTCAGAGCACTCAAGGAGGAGATAAATATCATTGTCTCAGGCCGTTTGCATCGTGACTGATAGAAATGTCACTTTGTTGTTCCCTCCCTGCCACCAGCAGCGCAAAGTGAACAAGGGCATCGGATTTCAAGACTGGTTGGCTCAAAGGAGAACTTTGTTTGCAGAGTCTAGCCCCAAAGGGCATTAAAAGGACTCTAATTCCAAAGGGGAGGGGGGGAAAGACATGACCTTTTGGGGCTCTTCTGGAGAAAGGGCGACAGTGAAAGTTTGGCTCTGCCACCATTAACTCTGCTCTGTAACCCAGTGCGAAGGAGTTAACCAAATGTCAGTGACTTGAACTCAGAGAGACCAAGAATCACTTACCAGCATTAACCACGGGGTGAAGAGAAGTTGCCTAATAGCAACTGAGCACATGCCCTTGGGTGCAAACCAGGTTCACCCAGAAGTGATGGAGAAGGGCCTTTCCATCCCTGCCTCTGGCTGGCAGGTTGGAGCTACCAGCTCTGCCGGGTTGTAATACCCAGAACATGCCTGACACCCCGCCTGCAGGGTCTTGCCCACACCAGCCACTTTTGGGACTGCCCAAGAGGAAGAAAATAGGGCATGTCACACATCATGGCCACCAAAATATGAGAAACCCATATAGAACAATATGTTGCTTCAAAGCCTTGTACCTGGCAAGGCAGAAGCATGGAATGAGGAGGTGCAAATCGTCACAGGAGTGAGAGCACCACCTTGGCTTCAGCTGCACACACAAAAGTGTCTCAGTTAGTAAACAGGCTCAGCTGTGGCTGGCTGCTGTTTTATCTTGCTGCTTCCATCAGAATTCATTTGCATGCAGCCGTTTGGATTTTTAGACCATTTAAGGTTAACTCATTGCAATATGTTAATCGGCTGTTCTCCCCGGAGGAGCAGCCGCCGGGGCTTAGGGAGCGTGGAGAGCAGGAGCTACTGTGCCAGCGGCAGGGTGATCATCTCTGCTGCATTTGTGCCTGGCGTTGCTGCATGCCCAGGACATGCAGGGTGATCATCTCTGCTGCATTCGTGCCTGGGGCTGCTGCATGCCCAGGACATCCCTGCAGTGTGCTCAGCTACTTCTTGGCCTTACTAGCCCCACACATCAACCTGAGCTCAATCCCTCTCTCTTGCCCTGGAGAGCATCACAAGCCACGCCAAAGGGGTGTTTGGATGCCGTGCAGCCCACAGGCACACATGAGCATTCCCTTCCTCCCTCCCCTCTTTTGGCTCATCATGGAGCTCATCTGAATTGTTTTGCTATAAAATCCCTTCCTTGCTGCTGGTGCTGGGTTGGGTTGAAATTGGCCAGTGGATTCAAACCGTATGGTGGGCGGCTGATAGACAGGCAGATAGACAACATGATTGTGAGAACTTCATTTCTGTAAGGAATCGGGCTAAAAATGACTCCTTATCCCAAGGGAGCTTGTCCAGCATGTCTCAAACCAAAGTACACAAAACAGGGAGAAAACACTCCACAAACAGCAACGGTTACAGCGCTAATTCAAGATTAGCACGGTCAGTTTTCTACCCTACCACAACCTCTTTGTTTGGCCTCCAGCAAATCACATAACTTTTCTAATCCTCTGTTTCTTTTATGTAAAACAGCACCAAAGGTTTGGGGTTTTAACTTTAGGAGAAGGGATGATGACTGAGTAAATTAGAAATCATGAGGTGCTTGGATACTACATCTAAGACTACAGCCTCACCCTGGTGCCATCAAAGCAGATAATACCATTAGTAAAAACATATAAAACCCCCAACTTCTGTGTCTGAACCCGCAAACCCAGAACCACATGGCTTTGGAAACCAGGTCCCCCTTTAGAGGAGGTACAGAGGCAGTTGCACTGGTGTGGAGGAGATACCAGCATGCTGATGCATCTGGCAATGTGATGAAACAACAGCCCTCTGCATCTTTCTGCTCTGATGCTCAATCCCTCTCTGACCTCAGGAAAAAAAGAGCAAAATCTTGTCTTTCCTCACACAAAGATTCAGAGGCAAAGCTAAAATCCCACAGTCCCTTCACATTGTCGCGCGGTGTAGCAGAGGGGCAGACACCTCAGGGAGGCTACAGGAGCCTGTCTCTCCTAGTTAGGAGTGCTGAGCGTGGCAAACACTGTCACAAGACCGAGGAGCTGTGGTATTGCAGGTGCCTCTCTGTGCACAGGATGTTATTCTACCTCTAGGTTTGTGGTCTGAAGCTCTTGAACATTTGCAATCTCTGGGTGAGCCCGTAAGCCTTCCGTTTTATCACATTAACATGGAAAAGTGTTAGCTGTCTTCACATCACCCCAGGGGTAATATTTGCAGCAAAGGGATAATGTTTTATGAGGAAAGAAGGTCTGAAATAGTGATGTTTTCTTCCCTTTAGTGCCAACCATCCCTTCTTGATGGGTGTTCACTGGCTGGGGGAAATGAATTGGTGATGGCTGCCCATCCCTAATAGGATTTATACTCCCAGAGCTGAAATCACCCACACATGCAAGGCTAATGCTGTCACTTGCCAGCCATCTCAAAAAAAAAAAAAAAAAAAAAAAAAAAAAAAAAAAAAAAAAAAAACAACAAAAACACAAACACAAAAAAAACCACAAAAACAAAAAACCAAACAAACAAACAAAAAAACCCCACCAAACCAAAGAAAAAGTAGTCATGGACTCAATGCAAGTTGAATCATGGCTGTCAAATTCTTCATAGGGATGTAGAAGCTGGGGACTCCCTCCAAGCCCAGTTCTCTGCTAGGGACCCATGACTGTCTTGAAGAGCACAGTCCTATCAGAGAGCAACTTCATCCTGGACCCACAGAGATGGGGGGATGCTGCTGTCTTCCCAGTGTGTTCCCACCAATATGATGTTGCTGTCATCGAGGTGGAGCCTTTCCATGTCCTCAAGGACTTGTGCTGGTGCGCTGTTGTGTCTGCCACAAAATGACCCCTCTCATGTCGTGAGAACTTCCCTTGCTGTATTGTTGTCTTCCTCCTCTGTCCTCATTCCTTTCCCTCAATATTTCTACAATACTCTAGAGGCACTTCTGAATCCAGCTGACCTCTGGCTGTCTTTACTCATCTTTCTAGCTGAGTTTGCATCGGGGAAAATTCCCCTTCAGTTATGCTGTCTCTTTGCCTGAGCTCTGACATGTTCTCTATTTTAGCATTAAAACTCAAAATTAGGGTGACCCTTTCGCATGGAAACCCTCTCTGGCGCTGGCCAGGCAGCAGATCAGAGCGCAGGGCAGACTCTTGAGCCACAAGTGCTCAGAAGAGGTGGTGGCAATTTGACAGAGCCACTTCTCACCTTCTCCCCAGCCAGCTGCCCCATGTGCCCATACGATAAATGGCAAGTTGGAGAGGTGTTGGCACCGAGGCTTGTTTGTAATGTGCTGCTTTTCCAAATTCCCACGAAACGTTGAGGAAGGGTGTACTCTAATTCTGCTTCCTTTGACCTTTTGCTCGCTCCTGGCTGCAAGGAGTGAGGTCCCATGGCTGTGTTTCAGCATGTTTGTAGCGGTGCCGTTCCGTCAGGGGGGAGGGGGTGGTGGTATTATGGTTTGGCTTGGCTTTGTTTTCCTTTCCAAAGATGGGCCCAACGTGGAAGAAGGCAAGGAAAAGTTGAATTGAGAAAAGATAGCTTCTGCGGTTAGGGTGCACGACCGGGAGTCAGCAGACGCAGGTTCTATTTCTGGCACCGCAGCAAAACTTCCTGATGTCGCTGGGCAAGGCAGCTCACGCATCCCCAGCTCGCCTGCCTCCCTCCCGCCAAGCAGCGGCAGCTCCCGCCCTCGCCGCCCCCCGGGCCGCGGGAGCGATGCGGAGGGGGCGGCTCTGCCGCGGGGCTGCGGGCGGCTCTGCCTCGGCCCGCGGCATCCTCGGGGGGCTCCGCCTGGCCCAGCGCTCTCTCCCGCAGCCCGCCCGAGAGCCGCCCCCGGCCCCATCCTGGGGCTCCTTTGTGCGGGGGGCGGGGGGCGGCCGGGCCGTGCCCCGGGGGGCGGGCGGCCCGCGGCGGCGGCCCGGGGGGGCGGGCGGGCGCGCCGGGGGAGGAGACAGGCGGTGAGGGCGGCACAAAAGGGGCTGCTGCAGCCCTGCCCGCTGCCGCCGGCGGGGCTCGGCTCGCCGCGGCTCCGCAGCGCAGCGCATCCTTTCCCGCGGCCGGGAGGAGCTGCCGGGCCGCTCCGCGGCGGAGAAGGAGAAGGCGGAGGAAGGCGGCGGGGGGCTGCGGGCTCCGGGCTCGCCTCTCGCCGCGGCCGGCGCCGAGCCATGCCGGGGGGCGGCGGGCGGGCTGGGGGCGAGCGGCAGCCTCGCCCCGCCGGGGGCCCGGCGGGCACCGACTCCGCGCCGGCCGGGGGTGAGTGAGCGAGCGGCTCTGCCGCGGGGCTGGGGCGGCGGGCAGAGCGCGCCCCGGGGGAGCCGCCCCGGGGCTGCGGGCAGCGGCGGCGGGACCCCCATCGGTCCGTCCCCCCCGCCGCCGCCGCCACCTGCAAGTTGTGCCTCGGCCCGGGGGTGCGGCGTCATCCCCTGCGAGCGCTGCCGGAGAGGCTTCCCCCACCGAGCCCCCACCTTCGCGCTCCTTATTTATTTATATTAGTGCTATTTTTTTATTCTCTCTCCCCCTCCTCCCCACCCCCCCATAATCCCGGCATCCCCTGCTAGGGAGCATCGGCTGTGGGGAGGAGGGCGGTGATGCTGCCAGCCCCCTGCCCGCAGCGGAGGGCTCGCCGGGGATGGAGGCAGCCTCCCTCCGGCCGGGGCACTGCAGCGAAGGCCCATCTGCTGCCCGGGCTCGGCTTGCGAGGAGGGCACGGGCTGGGGATGCGTGCCAAGCCTGCAGCAAGCGAGAAGGAGTAACAGGAGTGCGTGCGTGGGAGGGGAAACATCCATACAAATAAATGTGTATTGTCAAACGTCCCCTGTGCCCTGCTCTGTCTCCATGTCAGATGGCTGCAGGTCCTCTGGTCGGGGCTGGCCGCAGAGGGACGCGGGCACCCAAGTTCTCTCCGCTCGTGCGGGGCTCTGGGGTTGTTTGTGGGCTGGGATATCTGTGTGTCCTACCGGCGTGACACAGGCTGGCTGGTGTACCTCAGTCTTTGCAGAGTTTTGCTCCCTGGGCGAGCGTGACAAGGTTGGTGGGGAGCACGGCATCTGCTGCAGCCCTGGAGTTCCTCAGGGAGGGAGCGTGGCGCGGGATGGAGAGAGGCTTCTCTCAGTGCCTCAGCTCGTGGTTTTCCTTCGGGGATTTCCACACGCTGTGTTTCCTCCGGCCGTGCCTGAGTCGCACGGGAACCCCGACTATTTCCCAGAAATGATGCTGGGATCTTGCATTTCTCCTCTGCACCCTAGGGCAGAACGTCGGGGTCAGGAGCATGCCTGCCCGGTCTCCAGAGCATAGTGTGTGTGCTGAGCACCTCTCCTTCAGTTAATTCCACATCTCTCTTCTTGAGTGGGAAGTTCAAGCCTGTGAAAACACTCGGTGGCACCCTTGCTAACAAATATGACTTGAGTCACCAGGAACCCCCAAGCCTGTGCAAACTGAATTTCAAATTCCTGCATGCTCTTGCCCCTGTGTCCCTCACCTTGTCAGGGTGTGAGTCAGCAGGAACTTTTCAAGTTCCTTCCCCAAAGGATGTCTCTTGTGCTCTGTGGGTCCCTCCTGCAGCAGTGATGTTGAGGTCCAGCTGGCAACTGTGATTTAGGAAGTTCCTGTTGCTGCAGCCTGGCTGCTGCCAACTTCTCAGAGAGGGGCAGAAATCAAGCAGGATCTACCATTCATTGCTTGATCCTCAGGCAATGGGAGACATCTCTGAGGGGAGGAAGGGTATGGGTGTCCCTAAGCTCCAGCAAACCTCCATTTTGTAAAGCCCCTCTAAACAGAGCTCTAGCACCTGTGCTTGTTTCAGCCCAGTACAGTGCTGGGAACGTGTCCTCCGAGCTAGAGCGGGAGAGGAGCGCTCCTTTGAGCTATTCCTGGGGAGGGAGTCTCCAGCCTGCCTGTAGCACTATAAAACAAGCAATGAATGAAAGCCACGGCAAACTGCGGAAGAACAGCGAAGCTGTGGCTCCTCTACTGTGTGTAGTAAAAGTCCCTCAAAGATTTACAGCTCCTCTGCACTCTCAGGTGATTTTGCAGTAGGGGTAAGAAATCCACTGCAAGGTATAGCATTCCTCTCTTGAGAACTCAGTTATACCTGCATTGTTTATTAATGCCCTGGATATGCCAATTATATCCTTAGGAGAGGGGACGGATTCAGGCTAGCTGCAGGTGTGTTTTCTTGCCCAGATCCTAATTTGGTGGCCCGACTGCTGCTTTTTGTCTAGTATACTTCTGGTCCTAGATGCTGCTGTGGCTCCCCTCCATTGGAAGTGCTCTCCACACTCTTGTTTCCCAAGTGGTTTTGGTGGCTGAGTTGCCTGCCTGCTTTCCTCCCTTCCTGAAAATGCTGCTAAGATTGGAAAAAAAGTTGCCTGTGTGGCATGCAGGGATTGTCTTAGCAAGGAGGTCAGGAAGAGCAGGTGGAAAATAGTGTACTTGCGGGAATGCTAGCTTCAGTAGATGCTCACAGCTGTGAGCTTACCTGGAGCACTTGTGCCCAACATGACATAGGGATAGCTGGTCTGGAGGCTTGCTGGGGGTCATGGTGAGCACAGAGCCTGTTGAACCTTGGCCAGGCCCATGGCAGACGCAGACACTCAGTGCTTTTGCCTGAGGAGCGTACCTGTGAGATTTGTGTACTTGTGGGCTTCCTGCGTGCCTTGTGTTTACCTTTCTCCTTCTCCCACGCACATCTGGCTAAGTGCAGTAGTGTGACACTGGGGCCTG
This sequence comes from Ammospiza caudacuta, assembly GCF_027887145.1. NCBI lineage: Eukaryota > Metazoa > Chordata > Aves > Passeriformes > Passerellidae > Ammospiza > Ammospiza caudacuta. The sequence goes on from NC_080597.1 coordinate 28,376,492, forward strand.
CCAGATTGATGTAACATGCTTACTGCATGCCTTTGAGGGAGGCCTGTGTGACAAATGTGGGTGGCTGTTTGCTGGGTGCGTGTAGCAATGCACATGGGTCCTGCTGGATGCACTTAGCATGGAACTTTTGCTGATTTTTATGGCTGCAGTAAAGGTGGAGCATGTAAGCAGTCATGGGTATGGCAGTTGTTCAGGGCAGTGCACATAGATGTTGTTGTGCATGTTCAGTAGGTGAAGGGCACCTTAGGCTAGACAAGTTCCTCTCTGTGCCTCCCGTGCTTTGACCTGTCAGCAAGCAGAGATAAACTCTGTCTCGGGGAAGGGTTTGTAGCTGAGATTTCAGCTTGTTGTGTCTGAGCTTCCTCCTCTCCTGAGAACAGCATCTTTAGGCTGCACCTGCTATCACAAATTGACACCCCCACAGTCCCCAGCCTCTGTGCTGGATCATAAAGGTGGAGGAAGGAGGTGGGGGAGTTTGCTGATGGACAGATGGGGCAGGCTGGGCCAGCATTCATTCCTAATGGTGATTAGGCTTTAGGTGGGGTTAGTTGCTCTAAAATGAGTCCTTTGTACATTGTTGGAGTCTGTGACCCAATCAGTGGGATGTAGCTGGAGGAGGTGGTGCTAACGAAGGCTGGTACAGCTGTCAGTAACTCTGGCAGAGAGGAGGGCGAACTGACTGGCACAAGAGATGCCTTCATGGCTTTGGGTCAAGTGGAGGTGCCTCAAAGGGCTGGTTCATGTTACCAGCCCTGACTACAGAAGCAGAAGAGTGTGGGTAGTTGTGCCCACGTGTTTTCTGCTGCTGTCACCCATCAGTTCTGCACAAAAGGTCAGGCTGCACTTCACTAGCACCAAATGCCATCAGGACACTACAATGAAACATTACAGTGGGATCTGAAATCTGGGGAAGGTAGGCACGTGGGGCAGTGCAGTCTAGGGGGATGTGGGGAGTCTTGGGAATGCCTGCTGTTCCCAACTGCGGGTGTTCTTGGAAAGGTGGTGACACATCTGCAGTGCAGATGTGAACCAAGCTGTCGAGTCAGGGATGCAGGCTGGCCTTGAGGAGCCATGACAGAGCTGCATGGAGGGGCCAAGCCTGGCACGGTGGGCAGTTTGGGGTCGGGTTTGGGGTGCTGTGATAGCATTAGGTGAGTTTCTAGCAGGGACTGGGCTGTGCCACAGCAGCAGTGCTGGGTGGGGTGCCAGGACCAGCTGCTTGTGCCAGGGACCAGGGCAGAGGTGCTGTCACAGAGCTGCTGAGTTTCCCCTTCTCCAGGGAGAAATGCTGGAGAGAAATGCTGTGTGCTGGAGTAGTGGAGTAGGATTTACAAAAGCACTCTATGCCTGCATCCCTGTGGAATAAACTCTGGCTTCATATCTGAGGAAGGCAGAAACACGATTTGTTTACCTTTTTTTGAACTTCTTTGTGTTCCTTGGCATGCAGACCCTTTACTTCCCAAAGCTCTTCCTGAAGTACAACAGGTACCTCCTGCTCCTCAGACCTCTGAACACCTGTAGCAGGGTGGGTGTGTTTTTGTGCTCAGAAACTGGCTCAGTAGAGCTGATAGGTGACAGGGAGTGCAGCACTGCATTTTGAGGTTTCATCAGGCTGGCTGCCTTACGAATGGCAAGGGCTTGTTGTGGAGTGGTGGTTTTGGAAGGGATTATTACCTGTTTTAGGACAGCAGGACTTATGTGAGCTGCTTGCTGTTGAGGCCTTGGCCTTTTGTACCGAGATAACCCCCCTAGCTGAGCAGGCAGCTTGATGACCTCAGCTAAGGCTCCTTGTTTCCCCACCAAGGGGAGTGCCCACGTCTGTATCTAAACAGGCTTTTTCCAAAACATCAGCCATGGCTGTGGGGTATGACCACACTGAGCACTGACAGAATTCTTTTTCAGCCTGCAATGCTCAAATTGCAAGCAAGAGGAGAGGTGGATGTGGCTGACTGGAAGAGAGAAAAGCAGAGGGGGCTTCTCTTCTTTCTGAGGATCATCTCTGTCTTGTGTTTTGACAGAATTTCTCTCCAAGGACTTTGAAGTAATCTATTAAGCTTCTTTTAATTAGGTAAGCCCTTACCTAGAGTAGAAGAGTCTCTTGTATTTCCCACACAGGGAAACTGAGGCATGGAGCAAGGCTGTGCTGTGCCCAGTGGCAGTAACAGGGGTTGGTCAGGAGAGCAGCAACCAAAGTGCCATGCTCCCTGTACTTGCTTTGCTGCTGGCTGTCTTGGAAATCCTGGAGGACAACTGGGTGGGGTGCTGAGCCAGAGGTTGTCCATAACTTTCTAGTGATCACTTGGGTTCTGCAGCCCTTTTCACCACAGGTATCGGCTCCTTCTTGATCTGCTGCCTAATCTATAATCCCAGCTTCCTGCTGCCTTTCCCTCAGAGAATCCTTCTCCTTTCAATGAGTAAATCTTTACAGGTTGGGCTGGGGTTAGGAGGCAGACACGAACTCCGTGCTCTCTTCAAGACTTTGGGGTCATTTTTATCTTGGGATATTGCTGCATGTCTCCTGCCTGAGGCAGGTTGAGAGGAACACGGATGCAAATCAGCCCCGCTGCACAGCGGCTCGCAGCTGTGAGCTAAGCACAGGTATCCCCTGGCTTGGCATGCAGATACAGGGCTGGACAGACAGCCAGGCAGACAGCATGGCAAGAGTCCTGACCAGGAGCCTCTCTCCTAGATGCTGAGCCCTTTAAGAAGGGGAAGGTAGGCTGGAGCCCTGAGATTTTAAGCTGGTCGTGCTGAGGCTGAAGAAAGGGCTCCGGTAGTGCTTTCAGCTCTTCCTTGCTCTAACACAGACCCTTCTAGCTGGGCAGCAGGGAAAAGGAGGAGGATGGAGGCCTGTGCAGGCTGAGCATGGAGGCTGCAGCAGCTAGGAAAGGTAGGCTTTTGGAAGAAGGATTTGGCTGCAGGGGCTGAGGGTGCATGGTGCTCACTGTGTGTGAGGAAGTTGTGTTTTTGTGGAGCTTGTGGCGTGAGGGCTGGCTCTGAGGCAGAGCAAAGGGCAGGGTAAATGAGGAGAGCAGTGCCCTGGAGTGATCAGCGTGAGCTGCACTCTGTTGCTTAATGACCCCATTTCCAAGGGAAACTTTGGAAGCCCTGATATTCAAGGAAGCAGGATCTCCTGAAGGCAGAAGACTGGGGCAGCAGAACTGACTGTATTTCTCTCTGCTTTCAGCTTAGCCTTCCTTGTGTGTTATTTGTGTTAGCAAAACTCTTCTTTCTTTACCACTCCAGAGGGGTTTTTTGTTCCCTTTTCTCCTTCCCACCTGCCCCAGCAGTCCTTTCTTCCCTGCCTCACTGTGCCAATGCTGTCCAGCTGCAGCTTTTGCCAGCTAATCCGATCCATGGAGGCAAGACCTACTGAGCAGCCTTGCTCCAAGGAGACACGATTTTCTACACTTGCTGCTGGGGCCGTGTGAGGTCTCTGGAGAAGAGGTGGATTAAAGGAGCTGCTGTTTGCCCATCAGCCAGCCCTGTGTCCCCAAATCCCTCCTCTCGTGCCGTTGCTTGGTGCAGGCCTGGCTGTGAGCTAGTGGCCAGCGTGCTCTCGGATGTGTGCTACTGGCACCAAGCCTCTGTGGCCTCAGAATCCCTGTCGAGCAGCAACTTCTGGAGGAAGGGTTGACCACACCTGCATGCAGCTTGGCCGGGGGTACGATGGGATTGCTTCTGCATAATTTAGCTGTCTCTTGAATTATTTATAGTGCAGTTGTGCTCTGGAACAGTCTTCTCGCTTCCCGTGAGCACTGGGGGGGAGGGAAGGGGAGTTTGTCAGGCATCCAGAGTCTATCACTTAGTGATGAGGAAGTGCAGTGGGCTTCCTTTTTGCCTGTGTTTGTTTGCATATGGCTCTGTGCAGCCCTGAAAATGCAGGTCTGGTTTCTGTATCGCTCAGGTGGGTGATACTGCTGAGCATCTCTGTGGCTTGGGATTGTGTGAGAGGTTCCTGAGTTCAGAGCCTTGTCTTTGCAGTAGAGACTGTGTCAAGCTGGAGACAGTCAATCTGGTGCTTGGATTTGGTCCCTCACTCAGTTACAGTGCTGGAATCTTCTGGACTGTTCTCTAAAATATTTAGATGCTTGAAAGCATTTTTCTTCTTTCAAAGACCCATCTTGTCTTGCCAAAGTGTTTTTTAGATTTGTCATGACACGGTCCATTGGACTGTGCACTGGGTAGACCAGGTGGTTGAGTAGCAAACTGTGCAGCTGAAATTGCCATCACTTCTCAGTGATTAAACCCTGAAGAGAAGCTGACTGGGACAGTTTGTTACAGGCTCTTGCAGCACTGGACCATCATGGAGATGAGCTGGGTAGCCCAGCTATGTACGGTTTAATGCCCTTTGTCCCTCTGCCCCACTGTGGCAGGTTGCTGTGCCACACAGGTGGGCTGTTCTCCTTCTGCCCTGCTTGTCCTGTTGGCTTCAGCATGACCACAACTCCCCTCCTGCACTGCACGTCCTTCTTGTTCATGACCGATTTTCATAATGAGCTCACACATAAATTCGGTCTTTCTCCTTTCCTTCCTTTTTGACCTGTTTGTGGCAGCTGACTTCTCAGAAACACAGTTCAATATAAATGTTTGTGTTACTGAAGACCTTAAAGAGGAGGAAGAGGGCTGAGGGTGGTGAAAGAAAGAAGCTGTAATCAAGTGATTGTGGTACTAAACTGCTCTGCCTGTTGTGCGGTTCAGCAGAAATGCTCAGCTTCCCTGTTTTTATTTGCACGGTGTTCAAGTGTGGCTTTTGTGTTTGGGGCAAAGCTGGACAGGTAATCACTGTATGTTCCCTGGACAAGCTGTGCTGTCCCATCTTGCCCTGGCCTGGTTCTTGGTCTCATCAGCCTGAAAAGAACCCATTCTTTCAGCAGATGGTTTTACCTCTTGTCAGGGGCATCACCATCTGGCTAAACACAAAATTCCTCCTCATCCTTCTCAAGAAATAAGGTAACCTAAAGGAAGAATGTGAAGACAGGTGATCCCCAAAACTGTGTGATGTCCAGGATGGCATTTGGTTTCGCTGATGAAGACAAACTTTCTCCTTCTTTTCCTGTAGACCTGCTCCTAGTTCTTTCTGCTTGGAGTAATCTGGAGATCAGGGTACTGCTTTGCTTAGTGAAAGGGAATGTTTGTGCAGAAGCAGTAAACATTTTGTTGAGACCCAGGCCTGCTGCAATGCCTGTAAACAAGGTCCAGTTGTCTGTGGGAGGCAGAAGAGAGATTTATGTGACCCTGAGTTAAGTGCATTAGGAAGCTTTTGATTTCATTCTGGGAAACTGCCCCTTTTCGCGGTACCATATGCCTGTTATCGGCACAGAGCTGTGACTGCAGAATTAAATCCAAGGGGCTGCAATGCTGCAGTCAGAAGGATAACACAAGCAGGAGGCTGTCTCTGCAAGGCAGAGCCCCCTTTGCCCACCCCAGAGGTGGGAGTCTGGGCTGACTTACTCCTGCCTCGGGGCAAGGCACTGAAGAGCTCTCTGCCTCTGGGCCCTTTCTGTCTGAAAATAATAACAAAGTGAAGTGGCAGCGGGGGATCCAGGCAGCCCTGTGTCGAGGTCTTGCCTAAGTCTTGAAAGAGGAAATGAAGAACAAAGGCAGAAGAGACAAATAAATAAGGGTCTGTTCGTGGTCCAAGAAAAATTCCCATGGGCTTGTGTAACATTCTCGGGAAGATGTGACACTCCCTGGGCTGGAGTTAGTTTTTGAGAAATGAAGGGAAAGGGGGGGGAAAAGGCGAGAGAGTGAGCAGCGAGGGTTGGGGAAGGGGAGGAGAGAAGGAGGGAGAGACATCCTAGAGAAACCTCTCTGCGTGGAGTCAGGTTTCTGGGTTTGTTCCTGGTGAAGAGGGGTTAATGCTCTTTGCATGGGATTGGCTGGTCACCAGACATTCAGAGTGCAGGGGGATCCGGGGGCTGCCAAGCAGGACCCCTGTGGCCTGAAAAGGAGGGGAGGAGGGGAAGGAAGAGGCTCTTCCAAACAGTAATAGATCGGCTACTGTGGGAAAGTGAGCGCACTGCCAAACCCCAAGTAGTTGGTGATGGATGGGGGAGGAAAGAGGGTGGGGATGGAGGGCCAGCTCTTCTCCTGGCCACTAGGATCTTGCTGCTATTCCATGGCTTCTCTTTATTTATTGTCTTCTTGGGGTTTAATTATTCTGCTCCTTGATCCATCTTGAAGACCCTTTATCCTGGGCATGCACAAACAACTGCCACCCGCTTCAAAAATAGCTGGAGTTAACGTGGTTTCTCCTGCCTGCGTGGGTCTGTGTGCTTCACCCATCACCATGGCATCAAGTGTTTCTTGCCTCTTTCCTCTTTTAAGTGCCTTGCTCTGGGCTCACAGGGCACACTTCACCTTCCTCTGGGCTCTTCAACCTGCATTTCCCTGTTGCTTGGGCTGTCACACAGTCCCTGCTTTCCTTTGCAAAGGGTTTGCGTGCCTGATCTGGCGTGTCTGCCACGTGCTCCTGCTCTTCACCCATGGACCTGCAGGTCTGAGGGTAATCTGGACTGTTCATCTTGCAGCCGTTCTCAGGATTTGTGGCTTGTACTCTCCTTGCTTGACCTGCCTGGAGTGCCTGCCAGGATCTGCATTGAAAGCAGTTGCCTGCTGCTGCTGGTTCTTCCACTTCCTTCCTTGAGATGTGCTCCTTCTCTGATGCTGCTGGGAAGAATTAGTGAGCTCATGGGGGTTGAATGGGGGCCTTGTTGGAGATTTGGTTAGATGAACAGTGGCTACAGGTCTGTAATTTTGAGTTTCTGAGGATGTATCCACATCTATGTGTTTTGATCAGAAGTGAATTGGTGAAATAATTTAGAAAGTTTCTGCTGGTCATCTGCTTGTTCCCATGCCTAGGCGTTTTCTTCAAGTTTATTTTTAACCCAGCTAGATCTGCTGCTGATATGGCTGTAAAAGCAGACTTTCATGTGATTGACAACTTGAATTCATACAACTGACAGCTGAGGGATGGGTAAGCTGTGATGGTGGTGAGTGAGGGGGGAGAACCTCTGACACCACAGCCTGTGTTGTCACGTGCCTCACTTGAAGGCTCTGCAAGCTTTATTTGGTTTTGACCTGTCCTTCCTAGCAAGGCACCAAGGGAGATCTTACATGCTTGTTTGATTACCCCATGGTCTGTCTGAAGACATAAATTGCTTTTTGGTGTAGTGTTGTCCCTTTTCTCTTTCCTGTTCCTCATGATGGAGTATCTCCCTAGAAGAGCTAACCAGCTGTGTTTTGCAGTGACTGACTGCTGTGCAGCTGGAGCAGTGAGCAGCAGCAGCCCTGTGTTTCTCTGGGAGAAGGGCCTGGCATCCTGGGTGAGGGCAATGAGCAGCGCTCAGCTCGCCCTCAGATGTGCAGAGAGGCCCAGCCTGGGAGCCAAGAGGTGACATGAGCTCCAGGGCCATCCCAGCACGCCTTGTGGAAGCAGATGTTTTGAGGAGGCAATAAGCAGGGCTGGGGAAGGGTTCTTCCAGGATATCAGGCAGAAGTGAGGGAGGGAGGTGCCTCTTCTCCTACAGCACAAAGACTCAGACTAGTGACGCTAGGAAATTGAAGGTGCAGCTTCTGAGAACCTCTGAAGGATTAGAGTGAGCAGAAGCATCTCTGAAGCAGTGGAAATTCCTATGGTGAGACTGGATTTAGCCAGAGAGAGGAGATTAGCTACAAGGGAGCCCAGCATATCTGAAGGATGCTGAGAAGAATATTTGATTGATTCCAGTGGAGTTGGAAATCCAGCTTAGTTTCCTTTAGTATGCAGTACTGCACTCTTGTGACGTCCATGTACTTCTTGGATAAAATTAAATTGGTGTCTTGTAGGCCATTACTGGATTTCACTAGAGTTTTCTAGTCTTTTCTGAGATCTTCTTTTGAAGTGGGGGTTGGAGAATTAGATAATTATGCTGCTATTAGTAATATGGTAGCTACAGTAAGAACAGTCTGAGTGGAGGGTTTTATGATGGACTCTGAAGGTGTTCAGATGTTGGTCTGTTCTGCTGACTTCTGGAAGATCAGTCTTGAGACAAAATCCTGTCAACAAAGACCACTTTATCTCCAGGTCCTATGTGTTCTGTGTGGAGGGTTAAGAGCTGCTTTGTCCCACAGTGTGCAGCTGTCTTGTTGCAACTGGAGGTGTAGCATCTGAAATGACCAAGGCTTAGTTCCCTGAAAGGCAGGAGGAGACACTTGAGGGAACAGTTGGAGGTCCATGGGAAGTGTGGATTCTGAACATACTGTGCTTGCAGAGGTAAGGAGGTGAGCAGATACAGCACATAAAAAGCTGGAGGCTTTGTGTTGCATCCATCTTAGTTTCTGTGTGCAGCAGATAGCAGCTGCTGGTGTGGAGCACTTGGGTCTCCTAGAGGGATGCATAAAAGAGATACTTGGTTTGTTTGTTTTTTGACTGTAGATGCTGCAGGTGTGTTGAGACTTAGCAAGGTCTTGCACACAGTCTGGAGGCTTGTGGTTGACATGTACATCATGTACCTGTCCTCCCTGGGAAGGGGAGGCAGTGCCTTTCTTTGTGCTGTGCTGTCACCCTTCCCTGGCCAACCTCAAACCTTAGTTTTGTGTAGATTCACCCTTTAGCTATTTTTTTCCTCAATCTGGTTTTCTTTCTGACTTGATAAGACCTATTAGTGGTGAGTGGATGGCAGCTCTGGGGGGCAAATGACAGTCATGGTGGCACACTTTTGAGTGGTTACCTTACCACTTTTCTTACCTGTCTGCAGAATGGAGGGAAGGTGCTTAGGAGAGAGCCTTGCTGTCCCTCAGCCTGACCTTGCTTGGGGAGTGCCCCTGCTGGATGGCTCCCTCCAGCTGCTTGGGCTGGCACCAGGTCAGTGGCACCTTGTGGTCAGTTGCCTTGGGGCTGCAAAGGAAACGCAGAGTGTGAGGTATTGCTGTTTTGCATTTACGCTGTGGGCAGCAGGTCTTGCTGAAGGACACAGAAGAATGTTTTATTCTGTCCTTGGAACTTCCAGGGAAGCTGATACGGACCTGCTTACATTGAAACCACCTTGTGCTGTGGCTGCCAGAGCTTCTTGCTGATGTCCTTGTAGCTTGCAGTCCCTGAAAGCACCGTGGCATCCTTCATGTGAGAGATGCTGAGCCCTAGCTAACTTCTGGTACATCCTGCTTCTCTCAGATCTTCTTGCAATGTAGGATAATCTCCTTTTCCTACCCTTAAGCAAAGTGCAGTCCTGCTGTGCCTGAACTTGCGTGAGTTGTTGACAAATACTAAGTTTCATGGTTTCTCCTTCTGTGGATGTTTGCAGGACAAAAGTAACTTGAGATTTTTAGAGTGTTTAGAGGTACTGTGGCTCTGATGCCTGCTTGGCTCCTGTGCTTGAGGATGGCAGGTAGACCTTGTACTCCAGAAATGTGGAGCCTGTTCCATTTGTCTCTAGCTGGAGCAGAGAGAGTTGGGCCCTCTGTGTGGAGTGGGGGGTGGAAGTCATACTGGGTTTTTAATCTGCCATGTGAAAGTGATTCTAATTTGAATTGCTGCTTTGTGTTGAAGTGTCTGAGTGATCTGCAAATATGTTACTGCATGGGTGTTATGGGATAACTTTAGGCAGAGGAGATGAGCATTATGGTATCAGGGGAAAACCAGAAGCTTCTGCTCTGACTTGTTCTCCACAGCTTCGTTTTCCCTGTAACCATGGGAGAGGTCTAAGGAGTCTGAGTCCCTTGCCCTAACAAGATGGGGTAACAAGCCTGTATCCAGCAGCCTGTTGTGTGGCCTCTTGCCAGTGTTCTCCAGAAGAGAACATTGGGGCTGGTGAACTGCCAGCTCTTATCAGTGCATATCTTTCTCTCTGGATTCTTGAAAAATAAGTGTGTTATTTCAGGATGGTATAAATCAACTGGTCACTGAAATGACAACAGGTGCCTGGGGATAACTCACATGCATAACACTTCTAGCTTTTCTCCTTTTTTGAAAGCACTTCCCCTGCATGGTAGAGAAAGAACTTCAAGCAAGGAAATATCAAAGGGGTCCCTAACAAAAAGAAGCTTTCAGCTTGTCTCTCCAGGACTGTGTGTTGCTGAAGCAGTCTATAACTGTGCACTCCCTAAAGAGCTTTGTCTTAATGGAGCTGACTGTCCATACTACTTCAGGCTTTTTCTTCTACTCGAACATTAAAGCTTTTCTTGCTGCTGACAGCAACTTGATCACTCTCCCAGAGATCAAGTTGACTTTTCCCCCCTTCCTCAGTCAAAATTGTCAGAAGGGAAATACCTCTTCTTGCTGTTTTCTGTGTTCCTGGTCACTGACGGCTGCTTTGTGTTGGAGCAGCTGGGCTCTTCTGTGACACACTGAGATATCTCCCTGACTGGCACCTTCTTTCTCATTTCCACCACATGTAAATATTTTGGATGGGGAGGGTGGGGAATCCTCCCTTGCTGGCCTTTGTCTCCAACGAGCTGCCACCAGACACGCCTTTCACTGCAGGGCTGATCAGAGGATATGGGAAGGGATACATGATTGATGGTATTTAGTCTTGACTCACCCAAGGGTGCATGAGTGTTCTCCACTCCCTGGCAGAAGAATCCCTGGCATGTGAGAATGAAGGTGGTTCCCAGGGAAGAGATTTTGAAAAGGACACACCTTGCTTCTTTGCTTCCCTCCCCTCTTCCAGGAGGGGTTAGGAAATGGGTTTGTGTTCCCACTCCCTAACAAAACCAACTGAGCAGTGACAGTTGCCTCCTGGGCCATGTCAGCAGGAACAGCAGAGGGTACTGCAGAGCAAATGCAGAGCAGCCAGGGAGGGCTGTGCCCCCCAGCCTGGCACAGGAGCCCAGGCAGCCCTGCCCAGAGCCCCTTGTGCCTGTGGCTGGAGAGCTGCAGAGCCACATGCTGAGCCTGACAGATACTGATGTGTGCTAATGGCAAGGGAGGAAAATCTGCTTTGCTTCCTAAAACCATGCGTCCTGCTATGTTGACACGGCGTGCTACATCTCAGAAAGCAGAGCAGTTTGTTGAATGTCAAGAGTTATGGCTTTTTGTCTGGGAATTTACTGTGGCATGCAGAGCATCGTCACAGCCATCTGAGAAGGTAATGTGCCTTGTGTGATTCCTTCAGCCCTTGCCTTCAGCCCTGGGCTGGCCCAGGGGAAACTGGCTGCATTTGTGTGTCCTGTAGGACCTGGAGCGAAACCAGCATTACCTGGGAGTCATTGGGCTTGCTGTGTTGGAGCAGGCCAGCTGTTCCTCTTGCCCTGGTTTCAGTGTCTGAGAGAGCACCCTGATGTCTGGAAGTAATGCCTTGGAGAAGTCACAGGACACCTGGCAGGAGAAAGCTGTACTCATTTACCAGTGAGGGACACTTTCTACTGACACCCAGTCACTGCTAATTTAGTGGGAGTTTGGCTTCCTTGTGCCCTTCTCTTCCCCACACTTCAAGACGGACTGAAAACTGGTGATGTGTAAGGAAAAGGCACTGAATATTCCTCTATTTTACAAGTGATCTTGCTGCTTCTGCAAGGCATTAACAATCTCAAGGAAAAAAATCAATCATGGACAGAAAGAGATACTCATGGCGTTTTCTGCAGCCCCTTGTTTTGCCCACATGAAGAAAGCTTGACAGCAAGCCCCAAGATTATCTTTTATGACTTTTAGCAAGAATATCCAGCCCCTTAATGGCTGGGCCACTACAAAGGTGATGTCCAGAGCCAGCACCCTACCCTGCTGCTGACTTGTGTTGTGGCAAAGTATATCAAAACCCCTACTAAACATTAACCAATAGAATCGAGCTCTCTTTCCTCTTTTCTTGTTTATTTTTCTTTCAATTTTTTCCCCTCCCAAGGCCATGGTGTAACTTTTCCACCAGCTTCAGGGTTGCAGTCCTTCAGTCAGAGCTTAATCTGGGACTCCTTGCCCTGCCACCTAATCACTGGGGACCATGCCAGTGCATGGTGACTTCCACTAAAAATGTGACTGCCAAGTGAACAGAAACACTTTGCTGAGCTGTAAGGTACAACTTTGGACAGCCCCTCCAAAGTCCATGTCAGAGCCATCTGTGGAAAGCCAGATATGTTTCCCTTTGGGTAGTTGCCATCTGTCTAAATGCTTTATGGCTTTTCACTTCAGTATTAAAGTCTCCTCAAGTTACTCAATAACACACTTTGCTGTATTTTACCTAATACCCTCTGAAGTGGCAGGAGCTGGTTGGGTTCTTCCCTCTGCTCCCACACCTGCTCACATGTGGGGCAGCTGCCCATGACCCCCAGGAGCAGGGACTGCCTCCAGTGAAGGTGTTGCTGGCACCACTGTGTGCCAGGTGAAACCTTTATAAGTGATGGTGCCTCAGGAACTTTGGCCCTGCCAGGGAGACTGCACCAGGGAGAGAAGCACCAGAATGGAGCATGTGGAGGGGGTGAGGTGGTACGTGTCACATGTGTGGGGATTTCTGCCTCTTTGTCATGACAGCCTCTGCCTTGGAAGCTACTTTTAGATGACCTTTCTCCCATGCCTGCTTTTCCCCCAACTTGCCTTTTCCTAAACAGCAGGTGATGAACACCTTTTCTACCTTTCCTTGGTGAAGCACTGTGTGAGATTAGTTTTTTCTTTCTTTTTCCTTTTTTTTTTTTTTTTTTTTTTTTTGGTCTCTTTTTTCTGAATTGTAGTCTTCAATCGCTTCTCTGCCTGACAGCATCTCTATGTTCCCTGCCTGGACTGGAGGAGGGGAGGTGGTGGAGGGGAGGATGAAGGCAATGCCTCATGTTGTTTGGAGGGAAGGGCTCTGCACCGCTGGCTTCTTCCTGGCCTGACATGGATCCATCATGATGGCACAGTATTACTGGCAGAGACAGCTAGGCATTTATTTTTGTCACCTTGATGCAGATGTAGAAAAACCTCAGCATCTGGCCTACAGAAAGTGAAAAGCAAAATGCAACATATGGAGATACAGTGGACTTGAGAATCACAGGTGGGAGAAGAGTAAATGTGACAGGATCTTAATTTTATTTTTGTTTTCCTGTCCTCCATGTGAACTTGGGTAGTATTTCCTAAGAACAAGGGTGGTTTTTTAGGGTGTGTGTTGTACAAATATTGTAAAGATCTGGAGAGTGTAGGCTGCCTCTGGCAGTCTGACTAATGATCTCGGTCTTTTAAAACTGCCTCTGTTGTGCTGGTCATGTTTCAACCATGCCCCCCCCAACTCTCTCACCCTTCCTGGGCTTTTCATTTTCTCCCAAACCCCTGGTGATGCACCTCTGAGGAGGTTTACATTAATTTAATTTCTATCAGTGAGTAGAGGCAAATCTGCCATGCGCGGTGAGTTCACTAGATCATGAATTCCTGTTATTCTGGATTTCCTGTCTTTCTACCCCATTGCCAGTGCCTTTCTTGTCTCTGTGGATTTATGAGACTAATCTAGCAGAGGTTCAGCTTGGTGTAGTCCAGCTGAAGCAAAAGGCCCAATGAAGATGGCAGGGGGTGGGGGTGTAATTCCTGGAGTCAAGTCTCTAAAGATGCATGCTGAATTTGGACCAGCATTTCTCCCCAGCCTATTTTTCTAACAGTGGTAAACTTTCTGCACCTCAGTAACTATTAAATGTGACTTTCCTTTTCGTGGCTCTTCCGCAGGATGAAGATGAGACGCCATAAACTCTTTCTGACTCTCTGCATGGCTGGTCTCTGCCTCATCTCCTTCTTGCACTTCCTCAAGGCCCTTTCCTATGTCACCTTCCCCAGGGAGCTGGCTTCACTTAGTCCCAACCTCGTCTCCAGCTTCTTCTGGAACAATGCCCCCGTCACGCCTCAGGTCAGCCCTGAGCCAGGGGGTGCAGAGTTCCTCCGCACACCCCTGTACTCCCACTCCCCCTTGCTCCAGCCCCTGTCTCCCAGCAGAGCCAGCGAAGAGCTGCACAAGGTTGAGTTCGTGCTGCCAGAAGACTCCACGGAATACTTTGTCCGCACCAAAGCCGGCGGCGTTTGCTTTAAGCCAGGCACCAAGGTGTTGGAGAAGCCACCCGCGGGCAGCCGGCAGGAGGAGCGGGCGGATGGCGCGGCCTCGGGGCGGCCGGCTCGGAAGCCGCTGAGCGCCGGCGGGGCCAAGCGGCGCAAGTGGGTGGAGTGCGTGTGTCTGCCGGGCTGGCACGGCCCCAGCTGCGGCGTCCCCACCGTGGTGCAGTACTCCAACCTGCCCACCAAGGACCGCCTCGTGCCGCGGGAGATCCCCCGGCGAGTGATCAACGCCATCAATGTCAACCACGAGTTCGACCTGCTGGACGTCCGCTTCCATGAGCTGGGAGACGTGGTGGATGCTTTCGTGGTGTGCGAGTCCAACTTCACGGCCTATGGAGAGCCGCGGCCCCTCAAGTTCCGCGAGATGCTCCTCAACGGCTCCTTTGACTACATCCGCCACAAGGTGCTCTACGTTTTCCTGGACCACTTCCCGCCCGGTGGCCGCCAGGACGGCTGGATTGCTGACGATTACCTGCGTACCTTCCTCACCCGGGACGGCATCTCCCGCCTCCGCAACCTGCGCCCGGACGACGTCTTCATCATCGACGATGCTGATGAGATCCCGGCCCGCGATGGCGTGCTCTTCCTCAAGCTCTACGATGGCTGGACGGAGCCCTTCGCCTTTCACATGCGCAAGTCGCTCTACGGCTTCTTCTGGAAGCAGCCGGGCACCTTGGAAGTGGTCTCGGGCTGCACCATGGGCATGCTCCAGGCTGTCTATGCTACCGACGGGATACGTTTGCGACGCCGTGACTACTACACCATGCCTGGCTTTCGGCAGTACGAGAACAGTACAGGACACATCCTGGTGCAGTGGTCGCTAGGCAGCCCCCTCCACTTTGCTGGCTGGCACTGCTCCTGGTGTTTCACCCCAGAGGGGATCTACTTCAAATTGGTGTCAGCCCAGAACGGGGACTTTCCCCGCTGGGGTGACTATGAGGATAAACGAGACCTCAATTATATCCGGGAGCTGATCCGGACTGGTGGCTGGTTTGATGGTACAATGCAGGAGTATCCCCCTGCTGACCCCAAGGAGCAGATGTATGCTCCCAAGTACCTGCTCAAGAACTACCAGCGGTTCCGCTACTTGTTGGAGAACCCCTACCGAAAGGTGGAGGGTGCTGGGTGAGGCCACTGGGTGAGAAATCAGAACTTCACAACAAAGGGAAAGAGTCGGGTGTTTTCGTCTGTTCCTTCTTTTGTTTCCTTTGTTTATGGACAGGGTGTGCTGTTTCTATGGGCTCTCTGCCCTCCCTCACTTCCTGTTCTTCTTCCCTTCGTGCCAGGGTGATGCCTGGGAACCCAAATTCCTCAGTCACATGAAGGGAGACCTGGACAGGAGGAAGAGAGATGTTGAGAACCCGCTCTGTAGAAGCATAAAGACTTCCTTGCATCTTCTGTGCCTCTCCTGCTGGCTGGAGGGAATCTCTGCAGCCAGCTGGCAGATTTTCCTCTGGGGGAGGCTGAGAGGATCCCATGGGGAGACAGGACAGCTGTTCCCATCCACCCTCATCCTTTGTGAATTGGAGCAAGCATAGATGCAAGCCTGGGCTGTTTATTGAGCGTGTGAGTCAGCAGGCACAAACTCTTGTGAGTGGTTGTGTGTGCAGATGTGTGTCACTGGCATTTTTTGGATGAGTGAATGTGCAAAAGCATCTCAGTGTGCTTTTTTTTTTTTTTTAAATACTGCTATATTCCAAGGGTATTTTGGGGAAGAGGAATCCTTTGCTTTCAAGGTGTCCTTCTCAAGATGCAGCCCCTTGCACAGGCTTAATGCATTCTGTCCTGGGCTGGATCTTGCCCCAGTACTCTACCAATCCTGGAGCAGATAGCTAGGAAGCAGAGGAGAAAGCTGGGTTTGAGGGTTTTTTCTGCTCATTTTTCCCCCTGCCCCCACGACGCTGCATGGACTTGTCCTACAGAAGCCAGAGTGTCTTCCCTGCAGTACAGGCTGCTGTTGGGGCTGGGATAAGCTGTGGGGGACTCAGTCAGATGGTGGGAGTGTACGTTTGCAAGTGCATGGTTACCTGTGTGCATGAGTGCTCACATGCATGGGTTTGGTGTGCACCTGGGTGTTTATTACCAGTACTGGGGGGGAGGAAGACATAGTGGGGCTTGGCTGTGTGTGCTTGCAGAAAATGGTGGGATCCAGAAACTGTGATCTCAGTGTTGGCATGGATGATTTCTTGGGCAATTCATAGGAGAGGACCAGGGATAGCATTGGCTCTGCATAGGAGTGCTACACTTGTGGGACTGTTGCACGCCTCTCTGGCTGCCTCTAGAGCCCCACAGGCTGTGCCTGTAGCAGGGCTGCTCTTATACGTGCTGGCTACTCCTTCTTACCACGGGGTAATAAAAGGGAGTAGAGATTGTTGTGCGTAAACAAAGCCTGTCAAGGCACAAGGTCCATCTGTCTGTCCTTAGGGTGTAAGGCGGCTCATGAAGAAACAAGCTGTGGGCCAATTCTTCCTGGGGCCAAGAGGCTGTTTGGGGACCACAGTGCAATCTAGAGTGTGTGCAGCCCACATCTGCAGCCTGGGCCATGCAGACTAAGGCTGTGGAGAGGAGAAGGAGTTTAGGAGTGTGCTGGTTGCAGCTGGTTGGGCTGGTGTCTGCTCAGGCATGGGCAGTGAGGACCTTGCCTGCTGTTGTATTGGGTTGTTGAGCTCACTGAGGAGGCATATTCTTGTCTCCACCCTTACCACCACCCTTCCTTAGCAGATGGCTTGACAGGGTGCCCAGAGCCTGGGTCATAGTGGGCAGAGGGTGAAAATCATAATGAACTTGCTCTCTTAGCCTTGCAGTGGAAAGACTGACTCATGCTCCAAGCAGAAGTCATGGAGCAGGATAAAGAGGAAGGCGTTGGCACAAAGAAGTGTGGCCCTTCTGGCCAGCTGTTCTAAAGCAGGAGGGTTTTCATTGCCCTTAATTCTATCAGGGTTCCATGGTCCTGTGTTGCCCAGCATGTGCCACCCTTGTGCTTCATTCCTACCTATGTCTCTCTCTTTTTTCCCTTCCTAGTTCCCTCTCTAGAGAAGAGAAAATTGTCAACAAAACCAACTTGCTTGCCTAATAAGGCAGAGACTGCAATAAGAAGATGAATGTCTTTTTCTGATCAAATGGAGATGCAGTTCACCTTAGCTCCTTCCTCATGTTGTGTGCCATAATGCTTCCTTAGAAGAACTGAAGGAACCTCTTTTTTTGTTACCGTTTTTGGTTTCTTTAAAAACACTGTTCTCAGTTCTGTCGTGCCTTCCCCACAGGCAGAGAAGCCCCTTTGGGAACTGGGTAGACAGACAAACTTTGCTAGGAGAATGCTTTTCCCCCAAAGGGAAGTTGTGGCTTTAAGTCCAGACTGATTGATGTAGCAGGAGGAACTCCTGTCACAGTGATGGGGTTCTGGTGCTGAGCAACTGTGTGGAGGTCTTAGGTGTAGAGAGATGGTAGAGAAGTGGGGTCCCAGCTGAGGAAGGAGGAGCCTGTATTGAGCAGGATGAAAGCCACAGCACTGAGGATGTAGCACAGGGAGAAGAGGCTTTCCCCAGGGACAGCTGGAGGAGAGCAGGTGTGTTGGGTCGTGCAATTCAGCAGCAGCACAGTATGGAAGGAAGAAGCCATTTCTCATTTTTACTCTGAGGAGGGAGCCTGAGGTCTGCTCTTGGACCTTTTGGCTTTGCTTTGTCTCAGTGGTGATAACACAAGGTCATTGCCAGGCTTTGCTGGAGACAGAGGAGAAAGACAGGCCAGTCTCTGCATGGGTGCTTTGGCAGCACCAGAGCCCCACTTGAGCAGGAGCTCAAGTTCACATGTGCTGGGACTGCACCTCCTTATCTCCCACAGTGGGAGCAGCTTTTCCTCTGATATCAGCCCTTCCCTTCCCATGCATGGCCATCCTTGGGGATTTTTAGTGCACAGCAGTCATGTTTTCAGTGTTGAGGTGTGGCCTTTGTCTCTTGGGAGTTTAGCAAGCCCACAGCTGCAGTATCTGCTTCTCCCATTCCTGATCTACAGCCTGTTGCTTTCCCTCCTCCATTATTTGTTCCACCGTTCTGCTCTTCTCTCTCTGATTTGTCTCCCTTCTGCTCCCTTGGGCTGGAGAAGAAGGTATTGCTGGAAAGGAATGCTGGGGCTCTTGAGCAGAACTCCTGCCCTGCCTGTCTCCTGGACTTACTCACTTCCTTATTCTTAGGAAATTAAATTGAAACCAGACTTCTCTTGTAGTGGGAGGAAGGGGCTTTACAGATGAAATGCATTCCTTATTGTTTCTCTTTCTCAAAAATTGTTTAAGCATTTTTTGATTTAAGGCCAAACCAGTCAATGTTTGTCTAATTTGTCTGGCTAACTCTGTGTTTATTATCCTTAGGGAGCTAGAGTGCTTGTCATTAAAAATCTTCCTTCCTGTCCCTGGAGGGAACAGACACTACTAAGCTGGCTTTCACACAGTGATTTTCCAAGGTGGTGGCTTGCCCTCTGCTCAGCCTTGCCTGTGCTGCCTGCTGGGACCTCTGCAGCCAGCTCCAGGTGGGACAGCCACCCCTCCAGGCAGCTGCCACAAGAGGGAAGTCAAAAGTAAGTGTGTGTATGTGAGGTAGTGAGAGGCAAAGCAGGGGGCAGGTTTGTGTCAGATCCTTGTTTCCTAGGGCTGGACTCTGAGGTGAGCACTGATGCTCCTTCATTTTATCTGAACCAGGTTCTGAGATTTGAGAAGGGAAAGACCAAGAACATTGTCCTGGCACTGGGCTGGAGCTGGGATCAGACTACCAGAGCCTGATGTCTGTGGGTTGTTGCAGTCCATGGGGGCACTGGGCAGTGAATCCTGTTCTCTTGGAGGGAAAACATCACCAGCCTTTTCCTGCAGCCCTCTTCAGCCTTGTGCTTTTTCACTCCTAAAGCCTTTTTTACCTTTGAATTGGTAAAAAGAGGGCCAGGAAATAGGTGAAGCAGTGTGTGGCACACTCAAGCCTTGCACTTCTTTCTGCCTGTCTTTGTGCTTCCCACCTAGGAAGAGATTGTGTGCCTATGCATGGCTTTGGACTGGAGAGTGCTTCTTCCTCTTTTGCCCCAAGGGAAAGGAAGGACGTGGGCTTTGGTGCACCTGCAGCAGCTGAGCTTGCTGAAGCAGAGGGAGTAGGGCAGGTTAGACCTATTTGCCCATCTGGGGGTAGTGCCACACCCAAGTGACAGAAAGACACGGTGATTTTGTGCCTGTGGTTGGTATGGAGGATGACATGCTCAAGCCCACTCTTGCTGTTGCTTTCTCTGATCCCTGTGTCCTGCTGAGGTGTTGTGCTTGTGCTGCCCAGGCCAACCTACTCTGTGTCTCTGTGACAGGTGAACAAGGAAACCCAGCTGTCATGGAGTGGGAGTGTCAGAGCAGAATGGGTGTTCATTCCCCTCTGCCTGCCTTGCTGTTTCCTTGTGGGATGGGGTGTCTTCCCCTCCTCAGTGTCCCTGGGGCTGTGTTCCTGTGTCCCAGCTCCTGCTGGCAATCTCTGTGGCTGCTATGCCTCTGCACTGTGAAGATGCTGTCCAGGGTCACTCCTGGTTCCATGGGTGAACACTGGTGGTGGAGAGGGAAGGGACAGCTCGTCCTGGCTCCACTGACCTCTAACCTTGGTGAGAAAGGAGGGAAGTGAGTGGGAGAATGGATCCTGTATCCCTCCATCATTGTGTTCTCCCTACCCTCCCTAATCCCCTGATTCCTGAGACATTGGGCAAACTCACTCCTGTTATGGGAAGGGAAGGGGAGCAGGAGGGTAAGGGAGTGGCAGGAGGGGCTCAGATCCAGCACTGAGAAAGAAGAACTGTTTCTAATGCAATACACTGATGTTTTAAAGCTTTGGGCACTACAGGTAATGGATTAAGAAGGGATCTGAAATACTCTAAGAATTCAAACAGCTGTTTTTTCCTGCCTGTGCGGATGATGATGTAGTATCATCCTGGAGTTGTTCCAGCAGCACTTCTGAGCCTGGGGTCCACCTGGACCTACTGCTGGTGTTGCTCCTGGAGGGGCTCCAGGACACCCTGCTTTGGATAAAGAATGCGTGGACTTGCCAAAAACTAAAAAGAAAAGAAAAAAATAAGAGCATCTGCAAAACTCCTTTCAACTCTGTAATTTATAAACAGCAAGTAATAATGAACTTTTTGTAAGGATAAATCAAATGTACATTCTGAAATCATTTTCTCTGTAAATGGTTGGATTTCATTTCACCCTTAAAGGGATGCTTAAAAGGAGGAGATAATAATAAAAAATTTAAAAAATTTACAAAGTATGAAAAGAAACCAAGATGTGTGTGACAGCTTTTATTTCTGATTGCCTGGCCAAGGGGGCTGCTTGGAAAATGGGGTGAGGGAGCTTCCTATCTTTGCAGAACACTGTTCCCAAGAAGGGAGATGGAAGGGGACTGATTCCTGATTTTGTTGTCCCCTGTCAGAGCTAATCTGCATGTTAGGTGAGTATGAACATCTAAAGGCACATGAGTGGCGAACAGTGACTGCTGGTGGCTCTCAGAAGAGCTGGTGGACATGGGAACCATCTCATAAAATGGTCCCTTGACACTATCTTTGCTCCTTTGGATGTATTCATTTTTCCAAGTAAAGCCCTGGAAACCCCAGAGCCCCAAATTAAACCTCCCACTGCAGAAATGCCTCTCTGGTGGCTGACTTCTGGCATGGTGCATGAGAGAACATGACCTCCTTGTTTTGGTTTATTTTTAAACCTGTCTGCTGTAGTTTTGGCTGTTCCCATTACTTGGTATCAAAGCCTGGTCCTGCTCTGAATCCTCCTAACCATCTGGCCTCTGCAGTGCTTTTGGCAAGGGCCTTTTGGAAGCTCATGTGCCACCTACAGCTATTTAGATTTTTACCTTTTAAAGTGTCTAATGCTTCAGGTTCATTCCTGATTCCATTTAGAGATAGTGACTGTAAGCATTATAGATTATTTTCCTCAAAATTATTAGCTCCAGTGAATTCCCTCGTCTTTCTTTCATCCATACCAGTCTAAAAAAATGTTCTCAATTCTCCTTTTGTGGAAGGGTCTCATCAAACTAGAGGCTTGTGTTGTGCATTGCTGAATGCAATTCTGCTGCTTCCCTCGCTGGAACAAAGGGCGTGAAAGAAACCTGCCATTAAAAATTAGCAATTAAAATTTTCTATTTAGAATTTTTAGCATTCTTAGTGATTACTGTATTTTTGTGCCTGAACAGGGGATAATCTAAAAATAGCTGATGACCAGCATGCTTGAAATTTCAATTTTTCAAGAGGGGAAGTATAAGCCTGTAAGCACAGACCAATGGCAACTTAGTGAGACAGTTTAAGAAATTACTTTGACTAGGTCAAAGGTTCTCCCATGTTATTTTTCTTTTCTAACACAAAATCCTTTCTGACATTTATATTATTTTAAAGAGTAACATAAATGACATTTCTTTTTGTTTCTTGTGAGGTTTTAAAAGACCTTTTTCCCTGGAAAGCATGAGCTTCTGCTGCAGGAGCTTCAAGTGCCTCTGTGAGCGAGAGGGGTTGACTCTTGGACAAACCAGTCTGGGGTGGAGACGTTCATTTGCAGCAGTGGGGAGCACATGGCCCCACCAAAAGCCCCATTTACCGTGTTAGAGGGTCTCTCAACACACCAATAAAGCATCCATCCTGGGTATGGATACAGAGCCTAAAGCACCATATGGAATCAGGAGCCTGCGAGCCATCTGATGCCAAGCAATCCTGCGTGTTTTGCAGGATTTCAGTACCCCAGCAGCTGTTAGATGGGCTGATGCATCCTGGAGGAGCTCTGGGTGACCTGCCTGGAAGTCAGTGGTTTCTCCCAAGCTCTCTCTCTTTGTCATGGGTGTCTTGTGCTCATCCTGGGCATTGTGCAACACTGCTCAGTGGGGAGGCTGGGAGGGACCCTCTCATGCAGGGGTTGGCTCCAGCTGATTCCTTATTGGTGCCTATCAGGCTAGCTGATAAAGGGATAGACATGCTGTTTCCAAACACCAGGGCACTTGGAAACAAAGTGACTTCATTATAAACTTGAGACACCTTTCAGAAAGCTGGAAGGGGGATACCAGACCCCATTTTGCCAGCTGTTTGTTTTTGTTGCTGGGATACGTTTGTTCCCTGTGTGAGGACACATTTTAATGTGCTGTTTAGCAGGGACAGTTAATTTTCAAGTATTAATCCAACTTTATATTATGCTGCTAAATCTCGCTGCGTTAGCGGCTCAGCTGGGGAAGCGGTGAGGTCTCAGCTGGGTGGCAGGCAGCCCGTGGGGCAGCCAGGGAGAGTCACCCCAGCCCCAGAGAGCATCACCAGCAAATAGCTTCGTGCTCACATGCCCACAGCTGCAGGCACTGGCTGCCCTGCTTTCCAGAGCACTGCCATGGACAGGATCTGGCCATGGCAGAGGGGAGGCATGTTGTGCTTCCTGGCGGTGCTGTGTGTTCCTCAGGCTCCTGGGCACACAGAGGGCAAACCTCCACTGGGCAGTGAGCTTTGCAGGGCTTTGCTCTGTCGCTGCAAAACTGTCCCATCTAGAGGAGGGGCTCCAGATCACTGGAGTGAGAAGCTGACATAAGGAATATAACCCATGAATGCTTGGTTGAGGAGCCTGGCTTGGGGCCAGGCTGCTGCAAGCTCTGCCTTTGAAGCTGCTGCAGGGACAAGCATATCAGCAAAAAGGTAAAGGATCAGCCCTCTTCAGGTAATGTTTGGGACACTACTGTAAGCATCTCTGAGATCCCCAGACATGAACCTTTACTTGGAGCTAAGGAGCATCTGGCAATCCCAACATTTTCAGCATTTCTGTGTGTGCTTATTTTTTTTTAAGCAAAGTGAGAAGTGAAAATAGTCCTTACTGTCTTTTAAAATATATTATAGCTATGTAAGAATACAAATCTTTCAAGGCCATATCTCTCCTCATGCTGCCAAATGAAACACAATATAAAACTCCATTGTTTTACTCTTGTGTTTCCTAAGCCTTATGGCTTGAACAATGGATCCTCTTGGCTGAAGTCCATCCCAGCAACGATTTAATTTGGGAACACACTTCACCTTTCTAAAAATAAGGAAAACTGAGAAGAAGAGCAAATAAGCTGTACTGAATAAAGATCTAAAATGACTTCTCCAGGATCTGAAATTAGAGAAAATATGTTATCCAAGGAATGCATAAAATAAAATAACATAAGCCTGCCTCTATGCAGCAAACTCTTTCCTGGCATTTTAGCCCTGTTCTACAGTCTGGACTTTTTCCAAAGAGAGAGCAACAAATCATCAGTTATATATATATTTTTTCCCCCTCAGACACTTACTAAGAACCAGGCATACACACAAAAATAAAAGAATGTAGAAAACATTTACCCACTTATTTTTGCTTCGCAGTGTTTTTAAAGCTTTTATCTCAAACTCTTACCCAGAAGTGAATGTCAGACCATAGCAAAACCAAAACCAGATAAATGGAACAAAAATAAATCTAAGGGCCTGTGACTTACTTAGGCAAGGTGTGCAATTGTAGCCTTTGCTTAGAAAAAGAAGAGAAGCAGAAAGATAAGCAGCCATGCCCTTCTCAGGTGGTCTGTATGTACATGGGACCAAACCATACCTGATGCTGGAGTTCAGGATACCCTTACACAAACCAAAATCCCATGTTCATGCTGAGAGTGCCTCATCCCAGCACACAGCAGGTGAAGGAGCACAAGAAAGCCTGAGGTCAGCATGTGCAGCTTGTCTCAGGCAGGTGGTACCACCAGCTGCAAGCCCTCTGCTCTCTGCTGACACTCCCCCTGCAGAAAACAGGGGCTGCCATAGGGATGCAAGACTGCAAGGACAACAGCACTCACAAAAGTAGGGTCTCTGAATGGCTCTGTAAACCTCCTGCAGCATGCAGCTGGTGCAAAGGGAAAAATGAGGAGGGGGAGGGCGGGGGATGGAATCTTACCAGTCAGGGAATAATGAGAAAAGTCCCCAACAAACCCAGCCATGGAGAAATTTGTTTGTAGAAACACAGTCGAGCTGGGAGTGAAGGTGGGCACAGGCCAATTGTAAAAGTACAACAGAAGGAATTTCAATGTGTTAGGTAATAAAGCTGAGCCTCCTCACTGACTGGCTGTCAGTGCAGTCCCTCATGGGGACAGCAGCTCTGTTTCACACAGGAGACCACTCACTGCTGATGGTGTTTGCAGCCCCCTGCACTGCAGGGATGGAAGGCTGGGGGTCTGGAAAGCCCCACTTCAGCTGCAGCAAGGCTGGGACCTTTCCCTTCTTCCCCCTGTCAAAAACACAGCCTGAGCATGGCTGCCCAGGTCAGATATTTACTGTCCCTACTACAAGGTGGGTTTCACCTCTAAACCAGGGATGCCCCTTGAAAGGTGGCTGTGTACCAGTGGTCTCTCCTCCCTCACCACCTGCCGTCCCACATGCACTCAGCATCAAAGCTGCTTGGGCTTCAGGGAATGAAGCCACCAGTGCCACCCTTGGGCCTCCACCCCTCTTGGCTTGTCACAGCTGGAGAGCAGGATCTCAAATGCCATTAATCCTTGCAACTGCTCAAGAAAAGTAAAGAAACAGAGCCGCAGCTAAAGAGAGAGCTGTTGAACGGGGCTGAGACTGCCAAAAGGCCTCCTATGAGGTCCATTTACTAGAAGATACTAAAGATGTTAAGTTCAAACTCAGATACCATTGGTGGGTCACTATCCACCTTCCCCCTCATATTTTAGAACTTCTTTCTGGCTCCTCTAAGAGACCAGCCTTCTGTTTCCAAGCACAGTTGGCTTCCCATCCCTACAGAGCCCCTCCAAAATGCCATTTGCAGCTCTAAGGCTCACATTCACCCCCCTGCTGCCAGGGAGGGTTTACTGCCTGGTGAGAGGCAGCACAGGGATGTCTCCCTGGTTGGGAATGGTGCTGCCCTTGCAGAACAGGTGGTGGGGAAGGCCTGGGCATGGCACCTGGCTGCCAGGAACAGAGGCTGCAAGCTGGGCTCAGGGGCAGCCATTTGCTGGTTTTAGTGGCCATCAAAGCCTGTGGCAGTGGCTGCCTGAGTGGGGGGACTGGCTGCAAGCATGAGAAGACCAGCAGAGGAGTGGCAGCTCCAGAGACCCCCAAGGAGGCGAGGGACAGGAGGGGATGCCTTAGTCCTCTTATTCCTCTTTGCAAGGGAGAAGGGGCAGGCTGAGGGCAGGCTGGGGGCAGGTTGGGGGCAGGTTGGGGGCAGGTTGAGGCCCTGCCCCGCAATGCAGGCGTGGGCAGCCCGGGTGGGGCAGCGGGCACAGCAAGTGATGTCCCCCAGGGGCTGGGGCACTCTGGGGCACACGGACACGCTGCACAGCGTGGGTGGAGGAGCTCCCAACGCGCACACGCAGCTGCTGGCAAGGGGCCCAGGAGCTGGCAGCCAGCCTGGGGAAAAGAACAGAGAGAAACACCAAAAGAGGCATGACCCAAGGGTCTGGGCTGGGGACGGGCACTTGTGGAGGTGGCACTCCTTGGCTGCCATGGCAGGAGGGCAGCAGGGAAATCCATCACTGCTCTGCCTGACCTGGCAGCTCCCATTGATAGTACACCAGAGGAGTACTATCCCATTGATATGGCTGCTCAAGTTTTGATCCAGACTCGAGAATTTTGGGGACTGGGCTGATCAGCACACCTGCCCAGGGGTGACAGAGCCCGCTTGTGAGAAGTATTTCTGAGGATTAAGAACCCAAGGAGGAGGCAGGAAGCTGGGAGGAGGGGTCAAGGATCAATTTTCATTCTGGCAGCAGGTTAAGAGTAGGGAATGTGAGTGCTGCCTCTGAGGTCTTGGACAGCCCAGTATATGAACTGATGATCTGGAAATAAAGATGAGCAATATACCGAACATTTCTAAAAGTTGACTCAAAGCTATTGACTCTTGAGGAGATAAAAAAGGACTGAGTAAAATGCAAATTTGGCAAATGGGGAACACCACATATTTGCCAAGGATCATCTGGATATGTGCAAGGTCAGAAGAGGGAAAACAAATTGCACATAAGAATTACAAAGCTCCAGATGTTCTCTAGCAACCCAAGAAATAATATGGATGTCACACAAACCCTGGCTCTGAAAGTAGCTGCAAGTTAAAAAAAAAAGCACACGCAAAATATTAGCATGCAGAAGGAAGAAGGAGGGAATAATATGGAAAATATGATAATGCTATTATGTAAATGACTAGCACGGCCTCTCTGGGAATACTGTCTGCAGTTCAAGTAAGCCCTTCTCAGAAAGGGCTGATTAGGGGCATAGCAAATTCGCTCACAGAGAGATCAAAACGATTGGGGTTGTTTATCTCAGAAAGGAAATGAACAAGAGGAGATTGGCATGGAGTGAGCCAGTCCAGAGCTTCTGTTTTTCTTCCTGTTTAGTTCTATCACTGTAATATCTGGTGTCGCTGAGAATTGTGTGAAGTGATGTGGCTCTCCTCTGTTACACACCATTTGGTCCTTCTCTCCCCCTCCCTTCCAGGGGAGGCACAGCACATTATGGTTTATATTTAGGTAGGACCTGGGGAGGAGGAGATGGCTAAGGAGAAATATATATGCCCCAGAGATGCCTCATAGTAGAGAAGGTGAGAATGGAAAAGTGGGATTTACACCTGGACAGTGGAGCAAAAAGTTCTAGCTTTGGGAGTTTCCTTCCATCAGCTCAAGCAGACCCCAGAGAGGCCGCCAGCTACTGCCCTTCTCCTAGAGCCTTGAGGCTTCCAGACCAAGCCTTGGTCTCTGGGGGTTCCTTGGAGATAAAGAAAAGGAGCTTGAATTTGATAAGTTAGTTTGCAAAAAGCATCCCAGAAGTCAGAAGTACCTTGAGATGCAGCATTGACACATGGCTCTCTTCCAGGGGATGGTCAGGTTGGACATTGGGGGAATTCCTTTGCAGAAAGGGCCATTAGACATTAGGGATGGGCTGCCAGGGAGCTGGTGGAGTCACCGGAAAGACTGGACGTGGCACTGGGTGCCATGATGTGGTTGACAAGGTGTTGTTCAGCCAGAACCTGGACTCCCTGCTCTCAGAGCTCTTCTCCAACTTCACGGAATCCGCGATTCGTGACCGTGGCGCACGGCAGACACGCTGCCTCTCGGGCCAGCGTGCTGTGCTGCGGCACACGGAGCCCCACACGGCACACGGAGCCCCACGGGGCACACGGAGCCCCACGGGGCACACGGAACCCCGGGCAGCAGCAGCAGGGGCTGCCGGGGCCCTTCCCGGCAGGAGCATCCCGAGGTGGCGGGGCCGGGCGCCGAGGTGGGCGGGGCCGGGCGCGGGCCGCTCTCCTCCCTCCCGGCCGCCAGGGGGCGGTAGCGCCGCGCCGCCGCCGCCCCAGGCCCGCGCGGCTCGCTGCCCGCGGCGCCGGCGCTGCCATTGGCGGGCGCGGGGGCGCGGCCCGGAAGCGGAAGCGCGGTGCTGCCGGGTGACCCCGGGAGCGGCCCGGAGCGGCCCCGCGCGCAGCCGGTGAAAGCGGGGCGGCCGCGCTCCTCCCGCGGGGCTGAGCGGCGCCCGCGGCCCGCACCGGCCGTTACCCCGCGCCGTTGGACAGGCGGCCCCGGCGCCGAGCGGGGCCCGCCACCGAGCGGCCGCCGGCGGGGCCCTCGGGGAGGGAGAAGCTGACCCGGATCCCGCCGTCGGTCACCCCTCTGCCGGTCGCCCGCCCGCGCCGCACAGCTGTCCCCCATGGCCGCGTGGTCCCGGGAGGCGGTGCTGACTCTGTACCGGGCTCTGCTGCGCCGCGGCCGCGGCCTGCGCTACACCGACCGGGATTTCTACCTGGCCTCCATCCGCCGCGAGTTCCGCCGGAACCAGGGGCTGCAGCGGCTGGAGGACAAGGAAAGGCAGCTGGAGAAGGGGCAGGCTTTCCTGCGGAGCAGCCTCGGGGGCCTGGTTTAGCCATTCCCTGTAGCTCCCACCGGTCCCACGTACCTCCCTCTTCTTTCCAAAATCCCCTCGCCCGCCAGAAGAGATGATTAACACTCACTACCCACCACTTTCTTGAAGAAGTCCTGAAGGTGCTTCCACAGGCACACCAGGAGGGCTCTCCTGTTCTCTTCACAAATGCATTAGGTCACAGGTAGGTCATTTACAATGATGTAAACCGTGCTCTTCATGATGCTGTTACAGTGAGCGTTGCAAAAGTGTGGGGTTTGTTCTGCTTGGGGATGACAAGTGAATGTATTCTTGGTTCACCCAGGCAGGAACATTCCCGCTGGCTTGGCTTTGGAAAAAACACAGGGCAGTTTTCAACCACCCCAGGCAGGCAGGCTCAGAGCCTTGGACACTGACGCAGAAAACAGCCCTAAAGTCACAGTGCAGGAGTTTCTTGGGGTTTTCATGTAGGTTCACTTGGGATCTCCCTATGGCTACAGTGATGGTAAAATGTCTTTTACAGGATCACAGAATCATTGAGGTTGAAATAGGCCTCTGAGCTCATTGAATCCTATCTTTGACTGATATCCACCTTGTGACTAGAAGGCACTGCCTGTCACGTCCAAGTTAAACACCCCCAGGGATGGTGACTCCATCACCTCGCTGGGCAGCCCATTCCAATGTCTCATCACCCATTCTGTGAGGAAATTCCGCCTGATGTCCAGCTTGAGCCATCACTGGCACAGCTTGAGGCCATGTTGGCCTGACAGACTCTTTAAATTTAAATCTCAATGTCACATTTAATGGCAATTTGAGGACACAGAAGTATACATGTAGGAAAATATTCATGTCAGTGTTTGACATGATTTGTCTGAGAGTCAAACCCACCAGCCTCCAGGGCAGGAATAAACATCAAATGAAGGCAAGGGAGCTGTTATTTTTATGATGTGTTGTGGTCTCTGCTGCTGATTCTTGGGTGTCTTTGAAGTATCTGGGGTTGGACACTGTTCAGAAATTAATCTGTGAATGGAAGCTCTGAGACTGCCTGTCACTTCTTGGGGAAGATTCCACTCTGTGCCAGACAGTTGACCAACCATGTATTGCCTTGTCTGTAAGCAAAATCACACTTGTTACATTAGAGATTACAAAATAAATTGGATGTGCTTTGGTTGGGAAGCACAAATTATAAGAAAAATACCACAATAGTTAGAGGGTTTTGCTTAATATGCAGGATTTTATTGCAAAACACTGTGGATGTAAATTTTGCTTTCTTTCATTAAACCTCTGCAATTATTAGAAACCTCACCTCAAATTTGGATGTGTTTCCTGAGGCACTGGATGTTGATTGGTCAGTGCTGTCCTGGCACTGCTGGGAACAAGCAGCAATTTGAGGGAACATAATTGGAGAGGGCGCAGGGCTGGGTGGTCCCTTCCTGTGGTAAAGCCTGGGGCAGCAGCGGGTGGGAGGTGTGGGAGGAGGGCGTGAGCCACCATTTTGTGCCACGGTGTGCCTCCTGTCCCTCGCAGGTGAGATGGCAGGCGCTGGG
Organism: Ammospiza caudacuta; assembly: GCF_027887145.1. Classification (NCBI taxonomy): domain Eukaryota; kingdom Metazoa; phylum Chordata; class Aves; order Passeriformes; family Passerellidae; genus Ammospiza; species Ammospiza caudacuta. The sequence continues at coordinate 28,405,880 of NC_080597.1, forward strand.
CAGCGCAGAGGGAAGAAGGATGACAACGGCATCGGCACCGCCATCGACTTCGTGCTGGCCAACGCGCGGCTGGTGCTGGGCGTGGGCGGCGCCGCCATGCTGGGCATCGCCACGCTGGCCGTCAAGAGGGTGAGCGAGGGAATGAGGGGGTGCCACGGCCAGCACCCGGCACGGCTCCGGGAGCGGGGTGCCCGCAGTGGCCTGGGTACGATGGCAGCGTTGGCCCCTCGGTGACTCAAACCCTTCCGCTTTAGATGTACGACCGGGCAATCAGCGCTCCCAGCAGCCCCACTCGCTTGGGCCAGTCGGGAAAGAGAAGCTGGGAAGAGCCAAACTGGCTGGGCTCCTCCTCACGCCTGCTGACCCAGGACATGAAGAGCAGCCTCAGCCGCTCCCTGCAGACCCTTCCCACTGAACCTTCAGCTGCAGACACTGGTAAGAGGCATGGTCATCCTCCTGCATCACAGTCATCCAGGCCTATAAACCCTGCATTTGTTTAATGGAGTGCAGAAGAAGGAAATACCCTGTCTGGCCCAGGATTTTTATGTTTTTCTTTTAAGCAGGTGCACTGGTAACCTGAAGAATCAGAACTGACATTGGGAACAAATCAGTAATGATCATCTATTTGCACTCTTCATTCCTTTCATGACTGCATGGTGTTAAGCTTTATTCTCCCTAATTTTTGCTCTTTTAATCTGAATATCTAATCTTTCCTGATAGAAAGCTATTGCATTCGTTTCAAGCACTCTGCTGCCTTTCTTTGGGTCATTCCAGTTTGCTTGCATCTTTTTAAGGGGGGAGTATTCAAGCTGTGAATGTACTAGCAGTTTATAATGGCATTTCCTGTATTATTGCTACCATTTTCCCAATAATTTCTGGATCGACATTTCCCTGTTTAGTGCTGCTTATCACTGTGTTTTTCTTCAATAGTCTATAGGAAGTGTCCTGTAGTTTTCTTTCTGGGTGGGATAATCAGTAATTTAGAATCCAGCCATGTTTTGTTACATGTGGTTGGTTCTTTGTTCTCAATGGTTTTACTTTCTATCCCCGATTTATACTTGGAGATGTAAACTAAAAATCAGAATCAAGGTATTAACTTGACTTCCAGATTATTTTAAAGGAAGTTGTCTTTGGAATGGCAATAGTTTTTTTCTGCTGAGGAAACATTAAAAATTAGACAGCTGTGTTAAATGGGGTCTAGACATTTTGATTGGAGTCCTCAAGCATATGGGCTGAGTAATAAAAACTTTGATGATGGTGTCTTAAATTCTTCAATTAGAAGTAAATTAAAACTCAGTATGGAAAAATAATTTTTTTCATAAATAGGCAAGGAAATCCAGTTCCCTATGGTTTAGTGCATTATTTCCTTTACATGAAAAAAGCTCAAATCTGTCCAGAAGAATCCAGTGGGACAAGAGACAGCAGCTGCTGAGGCTGGGATAGATGGCTTTGTGTACAGCTTGGTCAGCCATTCCTCATGCGTTGTGTGGCCAAATCATCAAACAAAAATTGGTAACAGCCAATTGCTTTAATGGGGCCACTGACTTGGGGATTTCTCCTGTGCCCCTCTAGGTGTCATAGCCCTTCCAAAGTTCTCTTAGATCTGTAATTCCCCTTTAATTATCATTGTTAATATCTGAAACTCTTTGTCCATGTTAAGAGAAATCTGAAATGGATGGGAAGCATCGATTTATTTCTTTGGGAAACCAGTCAGAAAAGAAGAGACTCAGAGAATCTGTGCAGGTCAGATATTGTTTAGTAATGCAGATACAATGTAAACCTTGTGTTGTTGCATTGTGCCTCTGAGTGGGCTCTCTGGTCTTTTTGCAGTGAAAGTTTCAGTGGGGGTATCACTGGAGCTATGATGGCCTGAGCTGGGATGGCCCCAGGATCTGTCAGCTCATCATCCTAATAACTGCTAATCATCCTAATAACTGCTGATCAGGCTCCTAACAACTGTTTCATTTCCAGGTGGCACAGTCTTCTCTGATATGCTAGTCAGGACTGGGTTTTGCTGGTAATTTGTTTCAATGGTAAAAACTCAAAGAGATGATGGTGGTTGTTCAAAAGTGTTTTATTCACTGATCTGGTGTCACACTAAAAGCTTTTGAACTGGTAACAGCACTGAATTTTTGATGAAATTGAGCTATTACCCACGTAGCCATTAAAATTACATCCTTGTACACAATATTAGTCTGGCTAAATTTCAAATCTAGTAACTTGTTTTCATGCATTTTGATGCTCTTACTAGTATGTTTTGAAGTTCATTGGCACGCCCCTTTGGAGTGGTAGCTCATGAAGCCTGCAAAATGTCTGCCAAGAGCTTTTTGAGACCTGGGAGGCCGCAGTTCCGCGCTGCAGATTCTGTTCTGCGCAACGCTTCGCAGCGAAATGAGCTGCAACCTCAACAGTTCCTCTTCTGTCCTGCAGACTTCTGTCGACCCACAAAGGCCAAGCCATCTGCCAAGAGGAGTCAGGTGGAGCTGAAGAAGTCCCGCCTTCGGCTGTCACTGCAGGAGAAGCTGCTGGCGTACTACCGGCGGCGGGTGGCGATCCCGGCGGACGAGCAGGCTCGGGCCAAGCAGGCGGCCGTGGACATCTGCGCGGAGCTGCGCAGCTTCCTGCGCGCCAAGCTGCCCGACATGCCCCTGCGGGACATGTACCTCAGCGGCAGCCTCTACGACGACCTGCAGGTAACTCCTGGGCTCCTCGGGCAGCAGGCTGACCACGCAGCGGCGGTTCAGCCTTCCCTGGTGGCGCTGCTGGCTCAGCACAGCATTCCTCAGTAATAAGGCCCCTGGTGCTGCCTCTCCCACTGTGGAGCCAGGCGTCGATTTCCACAGTGCTGTTTGAACAGGCATGACCAGGCTGCTCTGTCATTGTCTGCAAAGTCTTTGCTTTTTTGTTTTGTCCTTCTTTGTTTCTCCTCTGTCTCTTCTTTTAGTTGTGTTTTTCTTGCTATTTCTCCGGTACGTGTTTGTTTTCTCTCCATCCCTCTGTAACCATCCAAATACACTCCCTTAGAACTCCCATGTATTCATGTAGGTCTTTCCTACCCTTTTTTTTTTTTTTTTTTTTTTTAATGCATGACAGACCTGGATTGGACAGCAGTCCCTGCTACAATATCTCCCTGATGGCATATATCTCCCATGGCTATAGTGAGTGATTCAGAGGCACACTTCTTTGTTTGAGTCAGAGCTCTGGAATGGAGCATGGAATGTCCAGTGAAAATTAGACCTGGGGTCTTAATCACATTGATGAAAAGGGATCTTTAACAACCTTTTTCCAAACAATGTGGCAGACCAGGTGAGGGCAGTGTACCTAGCTGTAGCATTGGATTATTAAACCATGGCAACAGAAGCTTGTCAAGAAACTTGAAACTCTGTCTCCTGTTTAAATTGTGGTGTTGCCGTGCCCTCGGCCAGCTGCACCTCACAATCGAGGAGCAGATTTAAAGCAATATGTGGCAGAATGATTCATCTATATGCAGTCCATGTCAGGTTTCTAAATAGTACATACCACGTAAGCACTAGCTTCAGCTATACCTTGGAATTATCCCACTGATGGCTGAAAATAGTCCTTCAGAATGCCTTTTAACAAAGGGAGGCTGGGAATCCCACGCAGAGAGGAGAGCGAGACAGCTGAATCCTCATTCCAGGTTCCTTTGGACAGAAGGCTATCTAAAGGTGGTGAATAAAATGAATGTGGAGAGAGAAAGCTTATTCTTATTGACTTTTCTCTCTTGTGAAAGGTAGTGACAGCTGACCACATCCAGCTCATTGTACCTCTCATGCTGGAGCAGAACCTGTGGTCGTGTATCCCCGGGGAGGACACCATCATGAACATTCCTGGCTTCTACCTGGTGCGTCGAGAAAACCCAGAGTACTTTCCTCGCGGGAGCAGCTACTGGGACCGCTGTGTGGTGGGAGGTTACCTTTCCCCCAAAACTGTAGCAGACACCTTTGAAAAAGTTGTAGCTGGGTCCATCAACTGGCCAGCAATCGGGAGTCTCTTGGACTACGTGATCCGTCCGGCAGCTCCCCCAGCAGATTTGACTCTGGAAGTGCAGTATGATGCAGATCGGCATCTTTTTATTGACTTTCTGCCATCCCTGACACTGGGGGACATCGTCCTCGTTGCCAAACCTCACCGACTGGCCCAGAACGACAACTTGTGGCGCCTGAGCCTGCGGCCGGCGGAAACGGCGCGCCTCCGCGCCCTGGACCAGGGGGATTCTGGCTGCCGCTGCTTGTGCCTCAAGATCTTCAAAGCAGTGTGCAAGCTGAACCCGGCTCTGGGACACCTCACTGCCAGCCAGCTCACCAACGTCATCCTGCACCTGTCCCAGGAGGAGTCTGACTGGTCCCAGGACATGCTGGCTGACCGCTTCTTGCAGGCCCTGAAGGGGCTGATCCGCCACCTGGAGGCTGGTGTCCTCCCTAGTGCCCTGAACCCCAAGGTGAACTTGTTCTCAGAGCTCACCCCTGAAGAAGTGGATGAGTTGGGCTACACCCTCTACAGCTCTCTGTCAGAGCCAGAGGTCTTGCTGCAGACGTAATGGGGCCTTACCTAGGGAAGTGTTGATAGAGTTCAGCCAATGCAGACTTTGATTACTGCGAATTATGTCTCCTCCACTTCTCCCTGTCTCCCTCTCTCTCTCTCTCTTCACCACTCCCCCCCTTTTGGTTCATTAGTAATTCCTGCTTTGGAGTTGGTGCTCCCACTGAATTTCTTGGTGCTACTGGTCCATTTCCACCATCTCTGCCCCAATAGGTGCCCATTGGCTAGGGAGGAGAGGCTAAAACTGCAGCTCTGAGATCTTCACATAAATTCTGATGAGTTTTTAGTGTCTACCAAAAAAAAATAAACCAAACTATGCACTTCTTTCTTCTGTAGTACATTTACTGCAGCAAACCCTTTTTGGTCTGAAGAAGGTGGAACTGGGCTGGTAAATCCAGTAATGACTTTAGCAGACTTGCACTGAGGTTGTTTAATTTCCTCCAGCCTGATTTTGCCCTATGTTTCTTTTTCTCTGCTGTCCTACACTGTCTCACTTTCCTTTCTTTTATGTCCTTTTGGCCCAGTCATGCAGGGCAGACTGAGTGAGATATTTTGGATAGGGTTGTTTTTGTATTTCTGAGTGGATAATGATTACACTGGCAATATTTAGGGCTGCAGAGCTTGAAATTGAAGAATTCCCGCAGCTCCTGCTCCCATGGAGCCTTCTCATCCTTTGGAAGCTGGGTTCAGGATTAAGGGCCAAAATTTGTCCAGTCTGCTGCCACACAACGTCCTGTACAGACAATTGTTGTTGAGGCTGTCACAGGGGAGGAAGGAGCCTTTGTGGTCTGGTTGTGTGATGAGGCTGAAGGAGCAGAGCTTGCTGTTCCTGCCTAGCCAGATCTCCTGGGAATGGCCTCGGGAGCGGAGAACAAGGCAGCTCTTCAGTTGTCTCTGGCCTAGAGGAAGAGAGGGTGATCATAGGGGAGGGGTGGGAGACACACATGGGAATGGGGATTTTTTTTTTTCATCTTTCCCCCAAGAGCTTTTACTGGAGGTGGAAAAAAGATTGCATGCCTCAAAGGGCTTTGGAAGAGCCACACACAAGCCAGATTCTCACCAGCTCTTAAGGCTGTGAAGGTGATAGAACTGAATTGGTGACATCAGCAAGGTTCTGTCCCATATAGTGATATTAGGGTACATATACAAAGCTGGCATTTAGGGATGCATTAGCTTTGCCATCTGCTCTGTGTGCTTTAGTCTCCTCCCCAGAACTGAGGCTGTCCATCCCTTTCCTCATTCCCATGTGCTGACTTTCCAGTGCTCCCATTTAACAAATACTCTTAGAAAGCTGGTGAGGGCATACCTTCCCATTCCATCTCTTTGGACCTGTTGGCAGTGCAGTTGTGCTCACTCCTGTCTGTTGCTGCTCTCAGGCTGTAGACTCTTTATACTCTGCATTTAGCCACCTGCTGTCTTCAAAAAGTGGGAGAGAAGGTGTCCCCCTGAGTGTGGAGCTCTGTATGTATCTCAAAAGACCAGCATAACTATTGTTTCAGAAGCATGTTTGCCTTTTCCCTGCTGTAGGAGCTTTTTTCACCCTTGCTGTCCAGCCTCCTTAGCCAGTGGAGAGGAGTACTGTAGCAGCAGAGTTTGGAGGGAGCAGGAATCCTTTTTTTCCTTTTCTCCTCCCTTCCTCTCAGGACTTCCCCCATCTTTGAAAGAGAAGTTTCAAGGTGAATTTCAAGAGTGGAAGCACGGAGGGAAGTCTTTCACCCTGGGTTTTTTTTAGAGGCAGTGCTGGTGAGGTGAGGGAGGGAGCAATTTCTCGGACAATCCGTCCATTTTAGCCAGTGTGTCAGACAGCATTCTGTAAACAGTGATAACGCAACGTTGCATTTTAAATTATTTAATCTTTAGGGTACTGGTATTTTCTAGACTGCCAGATGTGTACTTTGGAGTCTGTGTGTGTATATAAAGTCTATAGTCTATCAAAGGTTAACAGGAATCCCATTTGTATGACTTTGTGTTTTGCAGCAGTCAGTGTTGTTCAACTGTTGATTGCTCTTCACTCTGGTTCCCAGACTTTTTCCCCCTCTTCCTTCCCTTGCTCCCCACTGCCTTTCTGATGTCAGCCTTTCTACCCTAAAAGCAGACAGATGAGACTTGGAGCCTATAGGCTACTGGGGGGAATTCCCCTTGTTTTTAATTACTTGAAGGTCAACAAAAATATTAAAATATCTGGGTTGTCAGGAGTTCCCCCAAAGCTCATTTCTTCAGTGTGATGTCACCCCTCACTTGGTGCTGACTCCAGTACTGTGGTCTTCACATTTTAACAGCAGTGTGGTTGGAAATGATTAAAACTCTAGATACAAAAAAGAAAAGGTGAGATATGACCTGAGAACAGTTGTCACATACATATCTGTATATATAATTTTTTACATGAATGCTTTTACTTCTTCCTGACAACCTAATGAATTAATATTTTATGGCCATTTTTTGCTGCTATTGAGCTCAATTTGTGTATCAAATGGAGACTGAAGCTGCCTTTTTGCCTTTTTTGTAGACTCTGCTCCACTTCACTTGCATCAACCATCTCCATAATTTCTTCCCTTCACTTTTGCCCTCTTCTGAGCTGGCTATGAGCCTGTTCTCAGGAGGCAAAGGATCACTTCCCACAGGCAGCCACCACAGCAGGCAATAGCTGCCCTGGCAGTGGCAGTCTTGACAAAGGCCAAAGATGTGATGGGTCACAGGGACACTGCAACTAGGAATATTTTAAGAGCAAGGTCAGGTATAAGAGGCAATAGAAGCAGGGAAGAAGGTGTAGGCAAAGTGTGCAGGAAACAACCACTAATGCTGCACCCAGCCTTTGGGTCAAACAGAATGTTGCAGAGTCTTTCAAACTGGCACCTTTCAGTATTAAATGCAGTACATGTGTTGATGTACGGCCTGGAGGGCTGGCTTACCTGCAGGTGGGCTGCTTCCTGGCCAAATCTGTAGCACAGAGCAGGAGAACCTAAAGCTGAATGTGAAAGGGCAGCTCCAGGCCCCCTTCCTGGCAGAGCGGCTCAGACTGATTGATTGTAAGAAGCCCAGGGCACGCCCATTGGGCTGGTGGCTGCTCAGCTCCAAGAATGTCTCCCTGTGTTCTGCTCTAGCTTAGCTCACACAAGCTTCCCATGAGATTGTTGTCTTATTCCCTGTAACCACAGGGTGAGGACCAACTTGCTCAGCTGTGGGTTTCACTGCTGCTGAGCTCCACTGCTTAATCTTTCAAGTCAGATGGATTTCTTTTCTCGTGTTTAAAAGCAATTATGGAAACAAGAGGCTGCTTTCTGCCCCCTGGCAAGCTGCCATCAGGGCCCTCATTCTTAGCATGTGGGCACAGCAGTGAGAAGTGAAGAGATGATGCCTCATCTCTCCCAGGCCTGGAGGCTGTGGATTTGCAAAGGGGAAAGTCCAAGTGCATGATCTGTGACAGAGTGTGTGGAATTCTGAAATAAAATTACTTTCCACAGTAACCTGGTTGTCTCTGGCATGTTTATAAACAAAGGAACCTCTCTCTCTGCTTTCATCTCGGTGCATCACCTTCATGCTGATACAATCCTGCACCACAGCAGTGCTTGGGGACTGGCTTGCCCCATGCTGATTCACTTGCTTTCCCTTTGCAGCTCTGGGCGCTCAGCACTTTGCAGCTTGTCTCGAGGGAGCAATCAGCTCTGCAGCAGCGTCCTGGCCCTGGCAGCTTTCACAGCAGTCACAAGACGATGTGTAATTGTGGTGCTGAGCCTCTCCTCTCCCCGATGTGCTCGGACAGGAACCTGCTTTTCATGTGGCTCCCCAGACTTCAGAGGCTTCCGTGCCTCTGGAATATTAAACTTTCCTGGGCGGGCTCCCCGACCCTTGTTCAGCCACACCCTGGTTTTTGTGTGCCAGGCCTCTCTTATCCAGGCATCAGCCTTGAGGCAGCGAGGAAGCTGCTTTGCCAGGGGCCCATGTCTGGTATGGTGAAGTTCTTTACAGTAATTCCCAGTTTTATGTGCCTGCCTGGGAAGGTGGAGTAGAAATGTTGGATGTCAAACAAGGTGTGAAGTCATGCTGCTGTTGATGGGTCCCAGGCTTCTTAATTCTTGGAAGACAGGCTACAGTGGCAACGTTGTCCTGTAAGACTTGTCTTAATGAGGACTCTGTAATTAACTGTTTTAGAGGGTATTTTATGATACAAAGGGAGCCTGCATCTCCAACTTTTTTTCTAATATCCCTTGCCTGCGTTGCTTTGCTTTTTTTTTCCTTTAATCTGTTCTGTGGAAACAGATCAGATGAGATCACGCACATTTCATGCCATACAGAGTCTTACAGGAGCAGCTAAAATAAGCTGCTCTGTGAAATCTGTGTCAGGCATTATCCCCTCAAGTTAAAGCCCCTGGAATGCCTGGAGCCTGCAATACATGGTTAATAGAGACAGCGGTTTGCCCCTGTGCATAAAAGCTGTCCTGGCATGAAGAGGGAGGAAAGATCAAAAGATAAGTGTGTTTAATGTAAAGAAGAAATAATTGAGGGGAGTGATGATAATTATTGCAAGTATGGAAAAAGTTGCTACAAAGAAGACGAACACAAGTAGTTCTCCAGGCTGCAAAGACTTAGAATCTCTTTTGTTCTTAGCCTAAGGAACAAACACCCTAGGAGGAAAGTGAATTTTGAAATAAGCAAAATATTTTGTCCACTTTGTTATATAACAACAGTCCTGTCCTGAATTTACATTTTCCTTATTTACTTTTGCATCTCTTAATTTTCAAAAATAAATACATAAATGCTGGCCTATTTTTTATATAATCTTAAACTGGGGAAGAAAGGATGACTGAAGCCCAAATTTGAGATTATCATGCTAAACTGTTGAACTGCATTAATAATGTTTCTTTTTTTGTTCCCAAATACTTAGTTGCATACATGGTTTTTTAAGGTTTATTTTAATATTCTACACTTTAGAAAAGCTGCAGACAGCTGCTGCTTTTTAAATTTAGTCTCATAGAAAAAAAAAGCACCTCTTCCAACTTGTAGTTTCACAGAAAAAAAGAGGAGCCTCTTCCAAATGAGGAAATTTTCTTCCAGATAAGAAGAAAATTTGGCTCGCTACCTGCACTATTCAATGGCCCTGCATGGCTCACTGAATCTGGGACTAGATCTTGAAATGTGGGGTTTTGCCCACAGATGCAGCAAGGAAGAAATGGGAGATTCTACCTCCTACCAGTGAAACCCTGTGTTGGCTTCCAGCCCCAGGAGAACTGCTTGAGAAATCTGGATTTTATCTTCTTTATCCTTGTCAGTCTGAGTTTATGATCTGAAGGATTCAAGAAATATCTTCCCCTCCTTTTTATTTTCCTCTCTCTCTTTTTTTTTTTTTTTTTTTGTAACATTCAAACCTTCTTAGAATAGGTTTAATGTTCCTTGCACAATCAAGGATAAAATTTTTACCAGCATACTTTGAGAAGGACAGCATTACTCACAAGTCAAGGACCCAGAAATGGTGAGCAGACTATTATTCCTTTCTTTACAGTATGTGATCCTGTGGAATAATCTTTCAAACAATAAGGCAGAAGAGGGTGGTAAAACCAGTGGGTAAGGCAGGGAACATCTCAAGTCACTCTGTAGATAGGAGACATTTTTGTCATTTTACAAAAAGCAAAGAGAATGGGACACAGAGTTTGGCTCAAGGAACTCAAACTTTTCATGATCTTAAGCTTTGCTAAGTACTCATGCAGAAGTCAGTTCTGAACCAAATCACATTAAACACGCTAAAAGTTGGATTGATTTTTATTTTGCTGCCCTGGTTCAATTTCCCTGGCTCCTGTGGCTAAGTAGCTCTTTGATCTGTCTATTAACACTCAGTGCTAAGCTTCTCAGGGGAAATATATAAAAATTCTAACCACTTTCTTCATGAAAAGCCTTCTCCATACAAATAAAGGACAAAAGTTGCTCATTTGTGTTACTTGTTTTGTTTAGGATATTCTTTTGTTAGGCAACAATTCCCTGGCTTCAGTTCGATTCCACCTTTCCCCTTCCTCTCTCTGTGGTAGAATTGTCACTGTTCTACAGAAGCCCAGGGGTGATACTGTCCCGTAAGACATGCCACTACAATGATCCCAGTCCTGTACAGCCCTCTTGTCTCATTGTGCTCAGCATTGCAAAGGACAGGCCTCAGAGGCAGCAGACACGAGGGCACAGGTGGCAAATGTTGGACTGTGCTGGCTCTTTACCTCTCACAATGGGCATCACTTCAAAACTCCCAGGGCCCCACCAGGCTCCTTACCTCCCCTGAGAGGCAAGAAGCAATTTGTTCCGGGAAGAAGTATTGCAGAATGACATTTTTGCCTTCAGATTCCTGAATTTATTTAGCACAGGGGACCTTGGAGACAGTAAGTATCAGCACTTACATGGATAATAAGATGTGAATCATACTTAGCTCTGCTTGTTTGCAGCACTGTCAGAGGTGTGCTGCAGCCAAGGCACTACAAGGCACAGCAGTCCCAGAGGCTGCAGAGCTGCAGCTCCCATGGTGCTTGTTAGAGAGTGCTGACAGGGGCCCAGCTGCCTGGCACTCACAGGGAGGCTGGGTTCTGCTCAGGCAAGGACGTGACCAAGGCACAAACCTTCTCTTTTACAAATTGCTGCCTGGCATTGTGAGAGAGACAGTAGAAAACATCTAGACCTAGTCTGGTGCCTTTTCTTAAACAAGGAGCAGTGAGCTTATATTTTGGGCTAGTAATCTTTCTACTCTTTTTAATTTTTTTTTTTAATTTTGTATTTTTTTTCCTTTTTCTATGTAAAACAAGACAATGGATGAAGAATAATGCATCTTCAGTCCATCACTTTGCATTGCCAAGGAGGATGTTTGGTGTCACCAGCAGACTGGTGACTCCCAAGCTTTGTGCCCTGGGACAGATTTACCCCTTTGTGAGCCTGCCCTGCCTAGGGGAGACCTGTATTTCTGATAAGTGCATCCAAGCACATCTTACTGACACTGCATGGCTGAGGTGAATGGCTCAAATGTTACCTTTCTGAATAGCACCAGCATTGCCTCAGACCCAGAGATGTCTCCTCCTGAAGCCAGGACAGGGCCTCAACAGTCTCACCATCTGAGTGCCAGAAGAGCAGGCCAGCTGTGCCTCCCCAGCAGAACTCCTGGCTCCTGACATACCTGGGTTAGGTCTCAAACCACTTCTCTCAGCAGTCAAGCACAGAAACCTCCTGCCATTAAGAGAACTGCAAACCTCCCTCACCAGGCACCACAGCAATGGCAGCAAGAGGGCAGGTGGGTTGAGAGAACACAGCACCTACTCAATATGGTACTTTGGCTGCAAAGTGTTCTTTGGAGACCATTATCCAGCCTGTCCATGGCCAGGCCACCTGTAACACACCTGAGGAGGCTCTACTGAAGCCACCTGTCAGTCCATGTACAAATGCAGGGAGCAGAACAGGCTCAAAGTCTTCTGAAAGAATCCCTCTGACACAATTTGCCAAATCCCCTAACAGAGAGGCCTTAGGAGGGAAAATGGCATTCCTTCAGGAAAAGCTATAAACTCAATGGTAACACAGTTGTGTCAACATCCACCAGGACTTTTTCTCTCCTCCTTTGTAAACAAATATATATTAAAACAGTACAAAGTCTGCTGGTAAATCGCTGAGAAGCTGTTGCCTGTGGAGAGTGGAAAATTATTACTGAATAATGGCTGCAGCATTCCTCCCCAGGGACCTGGGCAGCTTCAGCCTCAAGAGTAACCTATCCTCACATGAGTTTCAGAGCTTCATCTGAACATTTGTTGTGTCAGTGTTCTTGCTGAAGCTGCCTGCCAGCACCAGAATCAGAGACCTCATCTCACATACCCTCAAAAGATCCCCTGACTGCTCTAAGGGGCATTGAGACACTGAAGGAGAACTCCACTGAAGTTCACTCACTCACTGGTGTCTGGGCTGGGATGCTGCAGTCTCATAATCTGTACCTGCCTGTCAGGCCTCAGGTCTTGCTAACTTCACATTGGAAAATAGAAAATAAGCAATGTGCATTGTCACTGTCCTCCTCAGCCTTTTGCACAGAAGGGCACAAGACACCTGGCAGGTGTGACTCCAGCAGATGCTGATAACTTGCAGGTACAGGTACATACATTTAGATAGACACAGAGCACACAGTCTGCAGGGGGCTCACATCAACTACAGGCCCATGAAGAACAATAGTTGACATGAAATGTGTTTCTGTTCTTTTATTGCTTGGATAACTGGAAGGCTTTTGTTTGTGTGCTAAACTGAGCCCACATGTGCTAATGCACATGAAGGATTCTTCTTGATCCCCAAGTCCTTTCATCATAATAAAATAAGGCTGGACAATGAGACAACTAAAAATATCCCCCAATGGTCTGAACAAAAGTCAGCATCCCTTCCTCTCCCTCCTTAACACATATTTTTTGCTAAACATCATTTTCAGACAGTTGTAGCTTTACTTAGGAAACTCATGCTTGGGCAAGTTACAACTCACCTCCCTCTTACCAGATTTGCACAATGTTTTTACTTGCGGCAGCTGGCCACAGCCTGGCTGATTCTGAGTAACTAAGCCTCTGGAGACACATTATTTTGTGAGCTATCAGCATGTGCCTGGCATGCCCAAGTTTGTTCAGTAAGAAAAATGTAGGTGGACAACCAGGGTTGTTTCCATAACTGTGTGAAATAATTGAACTGTAAGTTGCAGATGTAAATTGCAGATTTAATCCTCTTTTTTATTAGTCTCATTTTTAATGTCAGGGATATTTACATAGCAGGATGGAAACAGAAGACAGTGAGGGAGTGGGTAAGCAGTGAATGATTTATTAGAGATCCCATTTGGTGTACTAGTCCAAAACAAATGAGGCAGAGCATATGGATAACTTATTTTGTATGTAATAAAAGATGGATGTTAATACCTCCCAGCCTGATCTTTAATCATATATATTTGCTTTTTGATCTAGTTTTAAAATGGAACATCTATAAAGAAATCCCTAAAGAGCTTACAATGAGAATCTGGCAGAAAAGATCTTTCAGATAGTTGTTTGTACCACATGAGGAAAGAAGCAAGCAAGCACTGTGAATTAGTCTGTGCCATAGAGGTTGTAGGTACTTCTCCCTCAAAATTGCTCAAAATGTCTCTGCTTTGCCTCATTCCTCCCTTGTGTTTTCCTCAACACTCTGTCTCCAGGAAAAATTCCTGCTAGTCTCTGGAAATGCTTTGTTCATTGAAGTGCAGGGTAAGGCTTCCTGTCCCTCCTGATGGAAGGTTGAAAGGACTCAAGTTATCCCTCACTAGAATCCCCTTGGGGCTTGCCTGACATTGACCCTGCTGCAGAGCAGGCAGTGCCCCTCCTCCCCAGGCAGCCCAGGGCCAGCAGAAAGCCCGTCTGCTCCTCTCCAGGGCACTGAGGCTCGGTGGGGCCCAAAGCTGCCTGCCCAGTGCCACCATGGCCACCATGGCCACCATGCACTGTCCTATGCAGTGTCAGCCCACCTTCCCCCCCGGCTGCAGCTTTCTCCAGAGAAGAGCAGGCATCTGTGTCACTGTTACTTTTGCTGGTTCCCCTCCCGGCCCCAGCCATTCCCACTCCTCCCAGCACCCTGCTCCCCTGCTAGAGAGGCCCAGCACCTCCCTGCCACTGACAGCCCCCGAGAGCATCCCATGCAGCCTGTCTAGACTGTGTGAGGGATGTTACTATGGAAACATTTACGTCCTCTCTGCCTTTGGAGTGCTTACTAACAGCATTCAGCATGTTTGTCTCCTGTATTCTTGCTGGTGGAAGAAGAAAATATTTTCTTAACAATGTTTACTTTAACAAGAAAAAAACAACAACAACAAACAAAAAACAGAGAGGTTATTAAAGCCCATGTATTGACCTTCCATCCTAAGGAAGGAGGAGGGTGAATGAGGGGTATTAGTTTTCCACCTCCTGATGCTGTTTGGCTGGAGCTGGCTCTCTGCAGTGCTGGATTTATCAGGGCACTTCATCGCTTCCCAGCCAGGCCCTTGGCCTCCCTCCTGCAGCCAGCTCTGGAAGAGAAGCTCCTCTCTCCTGCAGCTGGCCCCTCGTTTCTGTGTCAGTATGGATCTTGCTGATCCCAGGAGTTCCCTTTGCTGAGGCTCCCAGGGCAGGAAAATAAGATCCATGGTGATAAAGCTGTTAACATGACAGCAGGACTTCACTCACCATGCACACAAATTGGTGCTCCCTCAGAAGCCACATTTTTGTGCTGGAAATTAAATTTTCTTCAGAGCTACTCAGTCTCTGAGCAACAAATATATTATGTAATATTGGAAAGAAATTATTTTTTAGACACTTTTGAGTTAGTAAAGAGTAGCTAGTAGTCCTGTGCTTAGAAATACTGGTAATTTCTTTTGCACAAAAATTGTTATTTGTGCTTTAAAAAAAAGTGTCTTCTACCTTGGTTAAAAGATCTAGACACAGTGGAGATATGTCTGACATAATATCTGCAAAAGAAGAAAGATACTTTATGAAGGAATTGGGGTTGTAGGTCATAAAATGATTTAACAACAATTATTCTGCAGTCCTGCAGCAAGCAGGGAGAATTTTCTCTAAATGCTTTTCTCTAAATGGCTGGCTTATTACTTGATTTCACTTTCTGGATTGGAGATTGTTACAGAAAATCTGTCTGGAACTCATAATACAGACGAATTTCCACCTCAGTTCACACACGAAAGGCAAAGCAGGCAGCTGGGAAACAGGCAGATCTGGGTTAAGTTCCTCATCGCATACTTCATTTTTGCTTACGTGATTCTTGCGCACACATTCCCAGAGTCCTTTCAGAGAAATCTATAATTATCTTTTCAGGATGAATGATTTGGTGTATAAATATTGGGTGCATTTCTGTTTGTTTAGCTGCTATTATGGTCATACAATCGTCCTTTTCACTTAAAGGAGGGGAAGGCAGGCAGGGCAGTGATGTGAGAGCCCTCCCTTAGCCAGTGAGGACATGGAAGTGCTGTCCACCCATCCACACAGCCAATCACCCACTCGGCTTCTTTAAAAGCTGCTGCATCCTCTCAATTCTCCTTGGAGGCAAGATCTGCCTCCTCCATAGTGTATTTATCAGAACAGTTATCTCAGACTGCTCTACTGCTACAGTGGTGTTTGTTGGCACTGGAGGACATTTTTCTCTGCCTCCTCTATTTCAGTGAGTCATTTCAAATTCTGTGCAAAGAAAGAAAGAAAGAAAGAAAGAAAGAAAGAATCAAAACCAACCAACCAAAATAAAACAGCAACAAACCAACATAAAGGGAAAATTGCCCTTTTTAATTCAGCAGCCAGTGCTCACATTACAGATGTCATACAGTGACATACTCTGCTTTGTAGTGACAGTGCTAAGACCAGACTACTAAAAGTAAAAATTAGGTCACACTCCGTCCTTGCAAACCATCAACCAGTTTTTTAAGACATTCCAGGCAGTTAAACCTGAGCAAACAAGGTGAAGGCTATGGCTTTACCCAAATACTACTGAGGTCTTAAATGGAAAATAGTGGAGCCTTTTGCAGAAGTAGCTGAGAGCAAGCTGAGCTGCAGGATGAGGATGTTTGAACAAGCAAAGTCCCACTGCAGCTCTCAGAGCTGATGGTGCTGTGAGGCTGGCAAAGTGGAAAATCAACCTTTTGAAGCTGGGTAACTCTGACACAGTGAGGAATGACACAGGTATTGTAACTCCCAGCTCACCGGAGCTGTCCAGTGCCTGTGTGACCCGACTGAAAGGATGATGAAGGAACTGAAGTCAGTGGAAAACTGTTGACCCCTGTGAGTTTCTCGCTGTGAGCTGTCTCAGTGGGGGCCAGGCCAGATGGTGGAACGGTTTAAGCAGGAACTGGGTGGGGAAAGAGTCCTGACTTCTTTGCTAGAAGCAGGTTGATTTGGATCAGATAAAATGCAAAACCGCACTTTGAAAGCTACCCAAGGTGACATGCCCTTTGTAGATGCGAGGCTCTATAGGTAGGTGATCAATCAACCAGTCGAGTGATGTCTGCATACAGAAGAGAGAAGCAACTACATCAGCATGAAATTGCACGGCAGGAGACAACATTTTTATTCCTTAACTGTGGAATAACCAACTTAATTTTCAGCCCTTGCATGGGTTGAAGGCACTACTTTGATACTGTCGGCTGCCGGGTAGCGCGGCTCTGCAGCCAGGCTCCTCAGAAGCCTCTCGGGTCGGTGCGGCGCCATGGCCGCTGTGAGGCTGCGGGCAGACGCCCTCCTGCACGCACACAAACAAACAGCCCCGGGGAGCCCGTAATCTGCGCGCTCCATGTGTGGGGCAGGCAGGGAGGGAAGGCAGCGCGTTATCTAAGGGAGCAGGACGCCATGGCGGGCTGCCGCCGCCTGAGGGGCGCCATGCCAGCGCCTCAGCCTGGGCCGCAGCCGACAGCTCCCGCCTGACCTCTGCGGGGCTTTGTGTGGCCAACAAAAGGAGCCGTTGAAAATCGAAGTGGGGAGCGCACTCTGCTTCCAGAAGGACATATCAGGGGAAACGCAGGGCTGCCGTCAGCGGGCGCCATTTTCCTGCCCGGCCGCTCGTTCTCGACCCGCTCCCAGCATCATCCTTATTTCCCCCACCCCGTCCAGCCGCCATTTTCCCACCCCGCTGTTCCTTCTGCCCCGCTTCCCCTCCGCATTGGTCTCCCCCGAGCCTGGCCAATGACAGCCCACGGGGCACGTAAACGACTCGCTCGTAGCCAATGAGCGCCTCCCCTTCCCACGTGGTGAGTTGCGTGACGTCTTCCGCGCGAGCTCTGGGTCTTTGTTGGCGGGTAAAATTTCCCCCCTCCCCCCACGCTCCCCGCGGGGGAGGGCGCGTCCTCAGTCGCTCTGGTCACGTGTCACGGCCCGCCCTAAGTGGGGGTGTGCGAAGCGGATGTATACATCATATAGTCCCTTCTTGACTGTTCCGTCATGGAGCCGTGGCGTTTTGTCGGCGGCTCCTGTGTTTAACCCGTAGCAGAACGGCAGGAGAGAAGCCCACAAAGACAGGCCACGGGCCCCGAGCTGCTGGTGACAGGCAGGTCACGTCTGGCGGAAGGATACCTCAGCGTTGCAGCTTTTCTGGCAACGCGTCCCATATATAAGAGCGGAGCAGCGCCCGTGCCATCTCATTGTTTCCTGTCCTTCCGAGTGGTGGTTGTGTGTGTGACTCTGTCAGTGTGCGCAGCACCTCCCGCGCGGCGCGGAAAAGAGCAGCCCTCCCTCCCCTGGCCGCCATGGCTCTTTAAGGCGGCAGGGCCAGCGGCGGCATCGGCCAGTGCACCAGGGGCAGCAGCAGCGGCGGCGGCCTCAGCACACCCCCGGCATCTGCAACCATGGCGTGAGTATCGTGTGTGAGGGACGGCTGCTCCCTCTCTTGTGTGTTAATAGGCGCCCTCTTACCCTCTTGGGGTGGGTTTAATGTGCGTGTGGTGTTAGTTGGTATCTCAGGGGGAGCGGGGGGGAATATCTAGGTCCACTAAATTAATACATTAACTACCGAGTTACGGTAAAATGGGTGCGAGGTGGGTAGATCTTTGTAGAGCTCAGTACCCCCGGGTGCAGCGAGTGTCAGAAATAACAGGAAATGCAATTTCGAAAGAATTTACGAGAAGCGTCTACGCTTCCTATCGCTCGAGAAACCTTGCTTTCGAAAAAATCTGGCATTTTATTACGTAATACTTATTTTCTGGGATTTTCATGGGAATAAGGGACTTTCCCAGGGAGGGTTTCTTGGCTCTCGCGAGGGAAAGCGCTGCTGTATGTAAGGGAAAATGGGGCATTAGTGGTTGTATTAGGGTTTTGAGTCTTACGGACCACGTGCTGGAATCGCAGACAGATGAACGGGGTTGTTACTCATCTAGCTCCAGTAGTAATATTAAGTATTGTAGTAATGTAGCATTAAGCCTGCCCCGCAAGACTGGGCATGGGGCGCACAGCCCTGTGCGGTGCTGGAGCCGTGATGGAAACGTGGCAGGACACAAAATGGCGGTGGCACCGCGAAATGGCGGCGGGTGGGCGGGGCCGGCCCCGAGGGAGGCGGGGGACGCGCAGCAGCCCAGAAATAAAGGAGGGAGATAATGTGTGAAGTTCCGCCGTGCTCCCTGAGATGCCCCTGGTAGAAAAGGCTACTATGTTGCTCGAACCAAATTCTGATGGCTGCAAGTTTTGTTCGCAGGTTTTTCACGGCATCGCACAGCAGCATTGCTGTAGTCGACGAAAAAACCTTCTACTTTTCTACATCCTTCGACGTCAAAGCATTAAAAGCTGACGAAAATGAGCTTCTTGAACAACGAGATGCTGTTGGGGGATTCAATATCCCCCTTCAGCCAGCCGTGTTCGGTGGCTGAGGAAAGTCTGGGACTCCTAGATGACTACCTGGAGGTGGCCGAGCCCCTCGGTTCGCATGGGTTCTCCAGCGACAAGGCTAAGGCAGTCTCCTCCAATTGGCTTGCTGTGGACAGTTTAGGCAACACCATAGATAGCAGTCAGGGTAAGGCTTTACTTATTTTCGTAAAGGGCAACAATTAAATAGTACAACAACATTCCAGTTGGAATTAAATTGCTAGGTTTTCTTACATCTGAAGGCAATCCTATGTGTGTTACCTGGGGTTGAAAGAGTGTATGCTGCACTGCTTAGCTGACACACACTTGCTGGTTATGGTAAAATGCCTCTTGTGCTGCTCTTTAAATAACACAGCAGCTGTTTCTAATTCTTGGCAGAGGTAACAATAAGAAAACATGGTTGTATGTTGTAAATGTCCCTGAATTCTTCTGGTATTTAAATGAGAGGGTTGGAATGTCACAAGAGCTGGTTATGTTGTACCCTGCAGTTTTTAGGAGCTTAATGAAAGTGTATTTTTTTTCTGATGGTTTCCTCTTTGTGCTATAATACATGAGAGAGGAAAGATGCTGACATCATAAACTGGTAGATTGTTTTCATAACCTTGAGTTGCACTATGTGATGGTTTACTGAAGTGGTAATTTACTTTCTGTATTGTGCAGAGGATGCCTTCTCTGGCATGGAGTGGATGGTGGAGAAGATGGATCTGAAGGAATTTGATTTTGATGCCCTGTTAGGTATGGAACATCTGGAAGCCACCGTCTCACCAGACGAGCTGATGGCCACGTTGGAAGACACGTGTGATCTATTTAATGCTACCATCCAGGAATTTCACAACAAAGAACTTCCACTGATGAATAACATAATCACCCATGTCCCCGAATCCCCCGTTGGAGCAGATCCAATGGCCCCATTGGCTTCCCTTTGGTCTTTTCCCCTTTCCCCTGGGTCTCTCACTTCCACTTCAGACCACTCATTTAGTTTAGAGCTAGGAAGTGAAGTGGATGTTCTGGAAGGAGAAAGAAAGCGGGAGTACCCCACTGTGGTGGTGGTGATCACCAAGTCTGAGAAAGAGGATGAGAACCACTCAGATGATAGTGGGATATGCATGAGCCCAGACTCCTACCTGGGAACCCCCCAACACAGCCCCTCCAATTCACTTGGATCCCCCAATGGCAACCAGTTCCCTGCAGATGCCCCTTGTGGCTCTGTGCGGTCCAAACCCTACGATCATCCTGCAGAGAAGGTAGTGTCAGCTAAGGTGAAAGGAGAAAAGAAAATCGATAAGAAACTAAAAAAGATGGAGCAGAATAAAACTGCTGCTACGCGTTACCGGCAGAAAAAGAGGGCGGAACAGGAGGCACTGTCTGGGGAGTGCAGAGAGTTGGAGCAGAAAAACCAGGCCCTGAAGGAGAAAGCAGATTCCCTTAGTAAGGAAATTCAGTACTTAAAAGATCTGATAGAAGAGGTCCGCAAGGCCAAGGGCAAAAGAGCAAGAGTCCCCGAGTAGGGTAGTCAGCCGTGTTGTGTGCATGTATATAAGCTTCTGCTAAAGCTGTGTATTGTTGTCTAATAAATGATTTTGTAGTAAATGTGCAACGATGGTGTGTGATGAGTGGTGCCTGTAAAACCAGCATGACTTAAGCCACACCTAGGTGTAAGTACAAGGACAACAAGCTGTTGTGTGTCTGGTGAGTGCGGTGTGTCACTTGTGCTGCTTGTACTGGAGTGTGTGTAAAGTGTCTCTGTTGACCTGTCCCCTCCACGATTTACATGCAGTCTAAAATAAGGGCATCACACTGAGCTGCCTCAGGGTTTTCAGCAAATTTGTAAGCCCATTGAAAGGAGATTGGAGAGTCGATTGAAGACACAAGATCAGTAATACCATGTGGTGGGAGGTGCTTATTTTCAGATGTGGGTGTTGCCGTGAAGGGAGGAAAAGAGTCCAGGGACAAAACAAAGTTGTGAGCACGGGTTTAAGAAAGCTTGCTAGGAGACAAGTCCAGAGCAAGCAATAGGCTTAACTGCCCTTGGGTCGCAGTTAACCCATGTGCCTGTGGGTTTCCATAGTGCCCAAACCAGAGCAGGAGCTGTTGCCTGGCCCTGTCAAACGGGTGTGAACTCGGCCAAGTGGATGGGATTACTGATGGGTCATGTTCTGCCTCAGTGTGAAAGTCTGCTGCAGCCAGCCACTGATGAGTCAACCTTTAAAGATAAATTTGCCTTTACTTAACTGAAGCTATAGCTGAGTTGGTCCATAAAACTAGTTCAGATTTAGTCCTCCCTCAGCTGTGCAGGGAAGGTACTGATGTGCTGGAGTGTTTGTGTGGGGGTGTTGGGTGTTAAATATTTGGAATGTGCCATTTTTAAACTACATGTCTGCTCAATTTTTAAAAAATGTTTTTGGCTGCTGATACCCCCATTTAACACTACTTAATCCCTTTGGCATATGGACACACCACTAGTGTGGCTTCCTCAGCTGCTGGGCTCAGGTGCTGGATATCTGAGCCTGGCTGGCACACACATGCAGTGCAGTGACATCAGGGCTCCAGGCCGTGCTGGAGTGGGGAGGGAAAAGCTCCTTAAGGGAACCTTGGGGAATGGTTTCTCCAGTTGCAGCCTCTGGGGGTCCTGGTCTCTGACATTTGAGCTCCTTAAGCCCTCAGGTTAGGGCTGCAGTCGTTCATCCCTGCTCCTTGCCCAAGTCCTTGGGTGAGGTGGGATAACAGCTGTGTGCTGGGGGCCCTGGTGTGCCGAGGCTGCTCCAGCCGATGGATGGTGCTGGCAGCAGGAACTGGTTGCTGCCGTGGAGGGCTGGGTGGGCCAGGCTCTCAGAGGCACCTGTCTGTGCTTACAGCTGTGCCTGGGTGCTATTTACATTACAAAAAGGGTCTCCATCAGGAGTTAAGGCTCGTGCCACACTGTGGAGGGGGTGGCTAACTGAAACCCTCCCCTTGGAATCATGGGACAATTTGAGTAGTCTCAAACCTGGGTAAGGGCACTGGTGACCAGGTGCTGTATGAATGGGATGCACTGCAAACTGGAGACTGCAAGCAGGGACAAGGGACTCTGTTGTGGTTTAGGAGGTAGACCAATGTAATAGGTGTCCTTCAAATGGGCTGCATCAGCTAGGCTGGGGATGGGGATAATTAGAGGCAGAAAAGCCCCAAGGTTTTGGTCCAATTTGCACCTGAGGTGTCATTGTGCTTGGTTTCAGTTGAGCCACAGAAAAGTGGCTGTGAGTCTGCCAGCTGGTGGTAGACTCACACCACACCCTCCTCCTCCTCATACTGATCCACTTTTCCCACCACAGGGCAACCACCTCCTCTTCCCTTAGAGCCATAGCAACTTCTGCTTACACCTGGCAGCAGCCAGGGCTGAGGCAGCATCTCCTGTGTTCTGCTACCCTTACTCAGTTCTCCTGAAACCTGAAAAAAATTGGTAGCACATTTATCCCCTCCCCACCCCTGTCTGTGGGTGGGGAGGGGATAAATACTCTGGCGCCCCTGGCAGGGCTGTCTGTGAGCCGCTTGTGGCTAAAACAATTTTTTCTCTGCATTCATGCTCTGCAAATGCATGAGCTGGCCAGTAAGTTCATGATTCTGGTTTCTCCAGCCCTGCAGAGGGTAGGCAGGCCCAATTTCCCAAATGGCACTCACTCCAGGGAAGGAAGATCAGAGCTGGAACAGGTAAGGAGAAATGCACAATGCATCCATGCTGCTTTGCTCTCTGCAGCTGTGTGTGTGCCTTACAGAACTCCTTGCAGGAGAGTCAGAAGCCTGCCCTTAAAGAGCAGTCAGCACTGTCAGTGCTTGCTGAGGCTCTGAGCTTGTGGCTTTGCAGAGGCAGCCCATATGGCAATCTCCTGCAACGCCTGCTGAAATGACGCTGTGTTTCCATACTTAGTAACTTAGTTAAGATTTTACAGGGGCTGGAGATCAGGACTGACTCTTCCTCTGCATTTTTTATCTAGACTTTTCCTCCAGGCTTCAGTTAGGCACAGCAAGCATCACGCCACTTGGCTCTGCAGCCCAGCAGCTTGTCCAGCCTGCAGCAGGAGCCAAGGAACACCCAGGACACTGTCACAAGCTCCAGCCCACAAGGGTAAAACGTCTGATAGCCTCCTGCCTAGTAACTGATTTTATATTCTGCAAACTGCAGGAGCTCTCTCCTTTTTCTCACAGCCTCACAGAACAAATGTGCTTCAACTGATTCCTTGCAGCTTGGATAGAGCATGATACCATGTCCAGAACCAGATTGTAGTGCATGAAATACAGGCTTTACCTACCCCTGGAGGAGCCTTGTTCTGCAACATCCTCAGAAACAGCAGAATTCCCCCAATCTGAGTTATATAAAAGCTGTTTGAATCTGAAGTTGGCACAGCTGATGGGATTTCTGTCTCAGTTATTTTTCCTCTCAATTAAGGGCAGTGAGGTAGACTTCACATACACAGAGTGTGACCCTCAGGCTCCAATCCCTCAGCCAATTTACCAGTGCTTCATGGTAAACAGGAGTCCAATATTCTCACACGTAACCAACCAACCTCTTGCAGTTCACTGCTCACAAAACCCCTTCTCACAAGCTTGTTTCTGCTGTTATCAGAATATTTATAACTACCTTCCTCTTCACCCTGCCTTTAGAGAGCCCCAGGTGCATGCTCTTCCTTTCAAAAGGAACAGGGGAAACCATCACTGCAGATAACTTCTTCACATGCGTGTGTGGAGAATCAGATGTACCTTTGCAGCAAGCTTACAAAAATAAATCCACAGCTGCAGTGTTGGAGAATGAAGAAAGAATGATGATAAAATCTTTCAAATAGCTTTTGCCCTGGCAGAAAGCCCAGAAATAGCTGCAAGGACAGGCTGTCCTTTGGGAGATTAATACTCCTCCAGTGCTCCCAAGCTGGACTTTATAGAAAGAAAATGTGGCTTATTCTGATGCAGTTTCACACAGTGATAGTCCATTTATAGCCTTTTCTGGGAGTTGGGAAATCTATACATTTTTGGCCAGAAGAATATAATTTTTTTAATCTTCCCATAGACTTCATAGGCCTTCAGGGAAAAAAAAAAACAAACAAAAAACAAACAGGATCTCTATTGTCCTTCCTATAGGCATAATTTCCATCTTGTGCATACTAATTTTTTCTCAGTATGGTCCAAGTAGCTTCTGGGATAGCCTACCTTCCTCTGTCCTGTTGTATTCACAGCCTTCCCATGCAATGCTGCACATAAACACTTAATTTCCAGTGCAAAGGCCATCTTGGGTTCTTAACATGAGCATACCTTGCTGGGCCAGAAGTGCCCACCTTTGCTGACTTTCTCATTGAAATGATTCAGGCCCTGTGAATTAACAGAGGAATTCAGTCCCCTGACCTAGGCAATACTATTTTGGCTGCTCAGGTATCCCAGCTATGCAGTCTTTGCATTATTTTCAGTGCACTCATGCAGTGTCAGAAGTGAATGAAGTCACTGAACGAAGGAAGCTGGCTGCACCCACAAGCTCCAGTTTCCCTATTACAGAGGTGCATGCTCTCCAAATGATGGCCAGCCACCTCTCACTTCTCCTTCAGCTGCTCTCTTCCTCTCTTTTGCAGGCACACACCCTTTTAAGGAATAGCAGGAGCGAGTTCCAGGCGCAGCAGATGTGTCAGCTTCATTTATATAGGGCAGAGAATCTCCTAGTCGTGAAACTCCTCTGGATCTCCATTGCAGTGTGCAGGCAGATGGAGAACGAGCCCTGGTCTTAGCCTCCCATTAAAGGAGATAAATGATCTTGCTGGCGTGCAAACACTGCAGCTCAGGACAGACCAGCTTGGTTATGTTACTGCTTAGCCCTGCCAACAGCTTATTCTTCAGAAAATGGTGTGTGTAATGTAACCCTCTAGACAGCTGCAGAGCAACCTTCATGATTTTGTGTCCCCCACCCCTACCAGTTAGTGGCTGGCTCTGCTAATCCTATTTACATAATTACAGATAGACACGCAAACCTTTAATCCCTCTCCAACCTACCGACCCTTCAGCTGCCTTGGCTGGAGTTGCACATTTTGAGCTGTAAGCAGACAGTAGGCAGTCTGCCTTCCTTCCCACTCCTCATTTTGACTTGAATTGAAGGGTCTTTATGTCTCAAAATGAGGAACTTCCTTTCACTGTAACTTTTCTGAATTATTCAGGGCTCTGCTGCTGTGTATCCTTTTTTACATGAACCAATCCCCTTCCTAAAGCATTCAGGAGCCTGTAAGTGCTGTAGGTGCTCGTGCTGTGTTGGTCATCAGCAAGACTGAAATGTAAGGCAGTCATGGAAAAAAATGCCAGAGGGTAAGATTGGCTAAAGTTTTAGGACTCTGCCCCTACCCCTTGATTTTCCCCCTATAGCTTTTTCAGTGTTTTCAATCTCATTTGCCTGAGCAAGTTCATTGCATCCAGGTTTGTTACTGCTATGTCATTTCAGAGGCAAGAAGTTGGTGTCCTGAACAAACATGTTTTCTTGGTTTACATTTGCAGTCCTCCCCTCTCTGACACACACATAGTGCTGGTAGTAGCTGTTGTTGCTTTCTGTGGCAAGGAAGTGGAGACATGCTGATACAGCAGAGGCTGTATGGGCTTACGTTAGTTTGTACCCACTGGAAAAAATTTCCTTTTTTTTTGCTTTCCGTTCACATAACAAGGGAGCAATAGGCCATTAAGAGGCTTGATGAATCTTATTTACACTAAGCTAGGTCAAGGCTGAGCATCTGGGAACTATTCTAAACAGTTTCCCTGGAAAGGTTCTACCACACTAATAACACTCCAGAGCTTTTATTGGCATTCATGGCAAAGCTGGTGCTACTGCTGCCCATTCTGACTCCCTGCTGCGTGTGGGTGGAGATGCCCTGTAAGATGGCACCCTCAGCACTCCCTAGCTCAGCTGCCTCTATTTTGTGCTGCAGGATGCTCAGCTGGTGTCGCAGAGCTGGGAAGGGAGCCAGCAGCCCGATGAGCTCAGCGAGCACGCGGCGTTGGCCCGGCAGCAGTGGGACACGTCCCCGCGCTGCCGCTCGCAGACGCGTGGGACAGAAATGCTGTCCAGCAGGTCCAAAGGTTGCTGTGGCCTGCAGCCCTCAGCTTCCAGCGTGGGAAACAGGTTGGAGGCCAGCTGGGAAAAGCAGCCACGGCAGCTGCTGCTTCCCTAACCCCTTCTTGTCTCTTCCATCGGGCAGAGAAATGTGGCTACAAAGAGCAAAGATTACAGAATCATAGAATGGCTTGGGTTGAAAGGGACCTTAGAGATCACCCCATTCCACACCCCTGCCAGGGCACCTTCCTCTAGAGCAGGTTGCTTGAATTCTGGCAATTCTGCCTGGCCTCTAACACTTACAGGGATTGCTCCAAGGTAGCCACCTCCTGGGGTCCCAGCTCAGCTGGCATCCTCTGGGCATGGCTAGACAGACAGCTGGGAGTGTGAGAAGGTGCCTGGATTCAGCTTAACGTGAAGAGGCTGGTACCCGTTCTTCCCTCTCCTTTGAGGACATTCCCCTCACAGGGCACCCACCTGTCCTTACCTACCCAGTGTTCAGGTGGCAGTGCTCTTCTTTCCTAGGAGCTCATACCCTGCCAGAGAGGGGGAAAGTCAAGGCTGCAACATATCAGATGTTTGACCTTGCAGATGGTATCTCTATCAGCCACCATTCACTTCTGCTTCTTTTTCTTCCTCCCACAAAATAAAGCTTAATTTATTTAAGGATACTGTTGACTCTACAATGAAGTTTAGTTTCAAATGGCAAAATTCAGACTGTCGGGTACCTTTACTCTCCTTGACAACCTAATGCCTCCAGAAGTATGTTGATTACTTGTGTTGGCCTTAATGGTCTTTCCAGCCAGTAATAAGAGCTGCCACCCAATTCTGAAACTCCACTGATCTGGGTGTTATTATCCCCATGGAAAACTGCTCTGGGCCCCACTTTAAAGTTCCTCATTAGCTTTGAAAGAAGAGCTTTCCTGTTGCTTACATTTGCAAACAAACAGGCTGGGTTTTGCACAAAGAGAGTGAACCACATTACCCTCCTGCCCTTTTCTGGGGCAAGGAAGGAAGGCTTTGCTTCCCTCAGCCTGCAGGAGAAGGGCCCAGGAGCTGAACAACCACAGAAACAAGGGTGCGTAGGAGGAATGGGTAGAGGAGGAGCAGGAGAGGACATGAAGGACTTCTGTAGGGTCATAGGAAATGCCAAAGACTGAAGATGAAAGCTTAAAACAAAATAACAGCCCAGAAATCTACCTCCTTCAGTCAAGTTGTGGCACAGCCAGCTTTTTCACACAGTAAATTATCCTCATGACAGCTCCACACAGAGCTGCTTGTTAGGCCAGCTCACATGCACTGCAGCAGGCACACAGTGCAGAAGTTTTAGGGAGACGTGCTGAATACATATTTTTTCAAACAATAGTGCTTCCATTCTTTTAAGAAGCTTTTTTCCCATATTTCTTAATTTTTGGAAGTAAGAACAAACTAAAAAAGGGAACTGTTCTTTGAACTGTTCTAAACTTACCACTTCTGGCTGCAGATTGTTGAATCTGATCCTATTACAAGAAATCCTCTCCCACATGCTATTACCCAGTTTCCAGTACACACACTTCAGTACATTCACTATTTATTTCCCCTGTCTGGAACTCATATATCCAAGTGACCTTTCCTCCTATGCACACAACAGGAAAAGACCTCAACAGAGGAGGCACAGAGTTAAAATGACAGCACCAGGAACTATAATCAGAGGGCAGGGAAAGGATAAGTGAATTCCTGCCTGTGCTGACATCAAGTGGCTGCTGCTCAGGTCAGACAGGCCCCTTGTAATCAGCTCCTCAGCTTAACCAAAGCTTGGCACTAGTCCTTCTCCTTACCTGTTTTGTTTTTTTTTCTTTCTCCAAAGGAAAAATAGGGAATGCATTTTCCATCTTCTTAGGTAAGGGGCAGGATAAGGTAGTGGCAGAGCCACCCAAGAAGCACATTTAGAGTGGTTTGTTAAGGAAGTTTCTGGAACAACACTCCCACCTGCAGGGCCTTCTGTCTGTTACAGCTGGGAACTTGGTGGGAGTCCGAGAGAAAACAACTTCCCTTCAACCCAGCAAAACAGGTCATGCTCAGATTTTAATCTGATGCCAAGACTAACATCTGGGTCACAAGCCCCCCTGGCTACAGACCCTGGCAACACTCAGCAGTGGTGCCCTGATGGCATGGCTACATCTTGGTGGGACACTCAGCTAGAAACACTGAAAGGACACTTACTCCACGTGAGAGCTCCTCCTTGGAGAAAGGGAAGATTGTGAGTAGCCAAAATGGAGGAGTCATCTCCATTCCAACTGCACTCTCTGAAGGCCTAAGCATGTCAGAGAGATGATTTAATGCATGCGTTAACATGAATTGGAGAGGCCATTCCTACAACTGAGTCATCCTAAAGAAAGGAATGCCTGGATCACAGCAATGACATGGCTCATCTTCATCACCTGTCATAATAATCACTACTACAAAGGCAAAGAGAGACAGTGTCTGCAACAATTATTTAATCAAACAACATATAAAAAGTTTTTGCAATGACTGACAGACCTGACAAGGGCTGTAATCAGAACCCAAACTGCAGGGTTACTCAAGTTTGACAGTCTTTCAAAACATCTTCCTTTTCTTAATGCTAGTCGAAAACATTTCTCCATTCAGATACAGTACTTTCAACACTCCCTGCCAAATAACACAGGTAGCAGGAGCCTTATAACATGAGGAAGGGGAAAAAGATTTTTATTTGGCTTGGTCCACCCTTCTACATCAAGAATGCAAGATGTGGTGGCTGCAGGAAGATAATTACAAGGAGAACACACCTCAGAGTCAAGAGCACCTCTGTGGCTTTAGCAGGCCAGCAACAAGCTCTGCATCCAGGCAGAGCTGCTCTGCAAGTCCCACACAGAGGCACATCCCCATGTGCCATCTCAAACACGCCAAGGAAACGCCCAGGCCTGAGAGCCAGACTGGAGAAGCTGCAGAAAGACTGCAAGAATCCCTGTCACGATGTTTATGGGATCCCAAAGTATTCCCTCTCAAATTTACGGAAATCTTCCTCAGTAAACACAGTGCCTTCGGGCTTCTTCTTTTCTGTCTTCTCTGGAGGCTGATCTTTGGACTTCCTGCCTCTGTTCTGAGCAAGAACCTTCAGACAATACAGAAATGGAAAAAACAACAGCCATTGTTATCCACACCAAACCACAAAACAGGGATTTTCAAGCTCACCTGCAGCACCCCTGCTGTTCTACAAGAACTCTGCTATTTTCCAGACTGCCTTCAAAGAAAAGTGAGAGGCAAACCACTGATGTTAACCAAAGCAGGTCACTGGGACAACAGCAGATACCAACTTGTTATTTGGAGTCAAATATGAAAACTATTTTCTAGTAATTGTCACAGAGATAAGAACATGGACTTCAATTCAGAACTTTCTGAAACTATTACCTTCTTTTCTATCCCCTCTCCCCAGGACACAAACCAAAAAACCAACAAGTAGGTGGAATTCCCTCAGCATTTTCTAATACACTGACACCTCCTGTAACAATCTCCAACCTGAGAAACAGTGGCCTAAACCACTTTCATTGTTTATGTAAGTTAACAGTCTGTATCTCCCAAAAACAGCCCAAGATTCTAGCACTGTCATCTATTATTCTCTTCAAATCCTGGCATGACACTTTTGGGGAAGACCATTCAAGAAATTCTCAAGTTATGAGAAACACCATTTAGGAAGCTGAGTAATTCCTATTAGATGAGCCAGCAGCACATCTGCTTCCTCATTAATCAGCCTCCAGCTACGGAGAAGGCCAGTTCAATCAACAGTAATGAGAAGGTCTAAACAGGGCACCTCTGCCAGCTGAAACTATGAAATATTTTTGGTAATTAAGACAAGCCAACAACTGTCAGGATATTTTGAGGAACCTGATGTAGTAGGTGGCATTCCTGCCCGTGGCAGGGTGAATGATAAACTGGACGATCTTCTAAGGCCCCTTGCCACCCAAACCATTCTATGATTTTCACTAGTGTCAGAGAACATCATAGGGGGCAACATTTCAACATCAGTTTAAATCTTACTAAGTTATTTTGCCAGTGCACACAGAAATTCCTCAAGGCCATCTGTAGACAGAAACTTAACCTGACTCTCTTGTTGTGTAAGGTATAAATCTGGAAGATCTGGGGATGATTCCCATTCACCTGTGTTCCTCTGTGGAAACAGACCCCACCTCATCCCCCCACAAAATTACAGTCTTACTTGTTCTGTGACAGCTTTGTCTGCAACAAGTCGTCCCTTTAACATGTACTGCAGGTTTTCTCTCAAGTGATTCACAGGCTTCTTCTTATGGTACTCCTCTGGAGCAAAGTAGAAAGTGACAAAATGCATCAGCTGCTCATCCAGGCAGCTCACAAGGAGAGACAGAGGAGGATCAGCAAAGTCCGGGAGAAAGAGGAGAAAGACACCGCTACAGCTCAGGGATAGGGGTGCGCCCACAAACCAGGCTGTTTTATAAGTGAGCGACACAAAAAAGGGCGACACCAAGAGGGCACGCATGAGAATGGGACGGCATGGGATGGATACAGCAACCAGCAGCGTGGCTACGGGACACCGCAAAGGTGCCCGGTGCGAGGGCTGAGGAGGGATCAGTGCTCACCTATCGCCGACTTCACGACTCTGCCCTTGACCGTGGCCTTGTTCCTGCCGGGCTCCGGAGCCCTCTTCCTCCGCCTCGCCGCGCCCGCCGTCCTGGGGCCGGCCCGGCCTCGTTGGAGTCCCGGCGGCGCCTTCGCCCGGCCTGCAACGGGAAGAGGGACGGAGTCACTGCAGCCGTACCGGGGAGCCCCCTCCGCCCGCCCTCCCTCCCGGCCAGCCCCGGCCAGCCCCGGCCCGCGGGCTCACCCGGCGGCTCCAGCAGCTCCAGGCCGCGCCGCAGCAGCGAGGCCGACATGGCCGCGCGCGCGCGCTCCCGCTCGGCCCACAGCGCCCCGCGCGGCCCGGAGGGCGGGCACGCGCACCCCGCCCTGAGGGGCGGCAGCACCGGCTGGGCGGGACCGGGCCGGCAGCGAGGCGACGGACGGGATCCTGCCGGAGGGGGGACGGACGGGATCCTGCCGGGGCCGGCAGCGAGGGGACAGACGGGATCTTGCTGGGATCCTGCCGGGGCCGGCAGCGAGGGGACGGGCGGGATCCTGCCGGGGCGGCCAGCGAGGGGACGGACGGGAGCCTGCCGGTGCCGCCCGGGCGCGGGACACTGCCGGGCATCGGCTTGTGGAAAGTGCATATTATATGGCTCTGCGCAGATATTTACCATATGTGTTTTGATGTATTGATTAGTAGTGCTGTATTAACATTTTACTAATACGATAAATGTAGTCTTGTGGTTAAAAGGTAATTTTGTAGTTAAAATAAGAACTATGTAAGCGGGATATTTTGTTAAGAAAGGAATGAGGCACTCACGCCAGATAGCAGCCACAGGACGCCTAAATCTTTCAGAGAAAGAGAATTTATTGCCCTCTTATCAGAAGAAACAAACTTCTTCCCACCTCGAAGGCACTGTTAGGATTAAGAGGAAGAAGTTGACGATGACCAGACAGAATCCTGTATTAAATGGAATTTATGCATCATGTATGAGGTATATGAATATGAAACAAGTTATTGTTTTTAAGGGTTATTCCTTTGTTAACAGGTGTCCTTTTCCGGGCTCGTGCTGCCCAGAAAAAGGTACCCAGACATCCGTAAGTCTTTGTCTCTATTGTCTCATATTGTTCTAATCCAATTTGTCCAAATTATTATTACTCATATTACTATTTTTATAACCATTTTATTACTATTAAACTTTTAAAATTTTAAAAACAAGTGATTGGCGTTTTTCACAAGCTAAAACATAGGAATTTTCACCTCCAAACAAGGCAGAACTTCTCTGCGGTTAGGGCAGCAGAGCACTGGAGAGGCTGCACGGGGAGGCCATGGAGACACTGTCTCTGGAGACATTCAAAGTCATCTGGATATGTTCCTGTGTCATCTGCTCTAGGTGACCCTGACTTGGCAGGGACTGGGGCTAAGTTATGTGAACATCCAGATCATCTTAAGTCAGGAAGTTCGTTGATGCAAGATCTTTGAATACTTTCAATGCTAATCAGCAAGAAAAAAGACTTAACCGGTGTAACAGGCAGCTGGCAGCATCCCTTAGTCAAGGACATCCAGGAACTAACAAACTTTAAGGATATAGTAAGTCAGGATGTTCTGTATCAGTAGATCTGATAGCAGTTAGTATCCCATACTCAAGGATATCCTGGAACTAACAACTTTTAAGGATGTAGTAAATCAAGATGTTGATGTATGCCTATATATATATTGCTGACTTGGCAAAATACTCAAGGTCAAGCTATGTCCTCTATAATACTAAACGTCATGCTGAAAGGTCAAACAGACCCCATGCCAGGTGAAGGCCCTTCCCCTGAGCCTGCACAGAAATTAATTTGGGTTATATAATTACTCCTGCTAACTCATCACAACGCAGGGGCTGTAATTGGAAAGTTACAAACCCTGAAGTTCTGCATATAAATGATGGTGTGGAAAGTCTGGTGGGTGTGCTTGGTTTGGGGAATGTCACCGAGCACTTGGGCTCACACAACTCTGAAATACATAATCAAGTCTCTCCTAAGTGTGTAATTATTGGCTGGTTGCACACCAGGTAATGAATCTGATTTTGTGGACAACACAAGGGGTCCTGCTATCTCAGGGGTCATCACAGGCCAGGAGGAAGGGGGATGGTGTCATGTTTTGTCTCAGCAAGGCCCCAAAATCCAGATTTAACTGTGCTAGACTCATCAGGCCGAGAGGTTGACTCTGCCATAAATTGCATATATTATTCAGGGTTACTTTAGTCTATTTGTTTAAAGCTTTCTTCTCCAGTTTTCACCCCTCTAGAGACTTCATGCTAATATCTGCTAAATTTAGCTATCATTTGAATAAAGATTATTCAATTATAGCCAGTGCTGCCAGTAACACGCTGACACTGGAGGAGGAAAGCAGTTTATTCTCCCTCAGACATGTCCTGCAGGGAGAAGGGAATACAAATGGCTCTTATTGTTTCTCATAGTAATGATCTGTAACAGGGACCAATAACAGTTAAACCTCTGTGTATTAAAAGACAGTCATTCTCTGGAAATTGTTCTCCAGCCCCTGCAGATGTCACCTCAATGCCTGTCTTTTATTGTTCCTTCTCTCCTGAATCCCTCCCTGGATGGATATCAGCATCCCGTGTCAGCTTCCGCTAGTGCTGCTAATTCATTTTTCTGGACAGGACTTGTGTGGTGCCTGTCCTGGCTTCAGAGCTGGGGAACATTAACCATTTACTGCTTGTCAGCATGTCACTTCTCACTCCTAGTTTTCCCTTCAATGAGCTATACTTTTAAAAATTGATTTGGAGGAACAGTCACTGGATATGTAACACAGAACACTTCTTCATTTTCTTGTCTTCTGTTAGTAGCTAGTGAAAAATTGAACCTGTTCAGCTCTTATTCCCTGCCAGATTTGTCCTTCCAGTTGTGTGAAAGCTCACAAAGTTACAAAGAGGTTATTGTAGCTTTGTGAACAAGCTGAACAAGCCATGAGTTAATAGCCTATTGCTGAAATTGAAAAAAGCAATAAAGAATATTATAGTCAGCAGAAAAGTTGTTACTGCTTGTATATGTACATTATCTTCATCTTGGTCAGAGTGAGATAAATGATAGCTGCCAATGCCATGGGGAAGGTATTTTCAAAATACTTCATCAGTCAAACACTCTTTTTTAGCCCCTAAAATACAATTTACATGTTCTGTGTAAGCTGTTCATGGTTTCATATCACACAGTATGTTCAAGACAGCTTATTCTACTGATTAAACACCACATTTGTATAATTTATTAGGAACACCTAATATATTGTTATACATGCTTTGTGTCAGAATGGTGCAACCTCACAAATGCCTTATGCAGGCATCTGATGGAAAAGTGTCTTTTTTGCCAACACTGCAAAACATGTTTACAAATTAGTGTGATAGAAGCTGCACTGATGTGTTATCCTGTTCATGGAACACATATCCCCTTTTCTACCTCAAAAGTAAACCATTACCATCTCATTTCCATTTCTGTTGTGCCAATTAATAACATTCTCAGTTATGCAGGCGTCTCAGAAAATCTGAGTCCCTTCTCATTAAATACCTTCAGTAGCAAGGACCCATAATGCAGGCAACTCCTCCTTGACCAGCAAGGCTGGGCGCAGACTTGCTGTGATTTTAGTCAGCAATTACCTGCAGAGTAACATTTAATGAGCACACAGGGGTCACTTTGCTGAGGAGGGAAGGCAAAGCACTTTCTTTTACTGTATTCACAGCCTCCTGCCTCAGAGTCTGATCAGGCTCTTGAAACTGGTTAGTTCACCAAGAGGTTAAATGGATACACACTTTGTGGTTTGACATATTCCCCAGGCTTGGATCTGTTGCCAAAGATCATGGTCTAACAGAGGCTGTGGGGTTTTTACCACTTGGTGAAATCACGTACCTATTACTAATACATTACATTTCTTCATCTCCTTTTAACAGGATCTGGCAGCTTTTCTCAGGGCATGATTGTCGCTGTTTCTCCTGACTGTGTTCTGGAGGCAGCTGTGCTTGGTCTTACCAGACATGGTGATTTCAGCATCTGTCCTGCTCCTGCTGGGTGGCCCTGGTACAGCCAACACCTGCCATGCTCGTGCAGACAGAGGTGCAGTCTTCCTTTGCTCTTTGACCTTCATAGAGAATTATGCTCATGTCTGTTCCCTGCACTGCTAAACAGGATAAATTTGTTGGCTTATATTAGGAATGTATAATCATCTCTTAATATGAACTGGGTTTTGCCTGTGTAGTATATGCTACTTCTACTATAGCTGTGGAATGTAGGCATTTGGATCACATAATGTCTTCTCCATGTTGTAAACTGTAAAATATCCTCTGCTGACATTAGATTAAGTCAACTGCCTATTTCTGATAAATCTGCTTTGTGCTGAACACAGCATATGAAATGCTGTATTTCTCTTTACAGGAGCTTCCATGGCTTTATCAATCTCTCAGTGGTGATATGCTCCTTGTGTCATCATGATATATACATTTAACTAAGCCTTTCTTTTACTCAGTCACTGTTGAAAGCAACTGAGCAGACCCTACAAATAGCTTTTTCCAGACTAGTATGTACTATTAAAAACTTAATGTTATGAGACTTTGTTTATGTCAGTACAAAAAAACCCCCCAGTATTTCATTATACTGTTTTAGGGCCTCTATTCAAATTAAAATTTCATCCAAGATGAATAAAATTAAAATTTCATTGCTTTGCAATCCCTCAAAAATCAGTTCGGTTAGCTCTTTGAAGCACTTTGGGGACAGAATGAATGCCAAATGTTCTTCATTTAAATGTATAACATCCAAATAAATCACTATCTTAGAGCCTGAATAATCTGAATTTAGATGGCAAAAGCCACAGGTGCTGCATTTCAGATTGAGCATGCCTTTCTTTCTGAGATTTAAGATGTCTTAAGAAAGCGTCCTCACACTAATGTTCATGTTTTATAGCTTTCTTTAAATCTCATGCCTCAGTGGGTAGCTGGCTTTTCAAGTACTAAATAACCCAGCCTACAGATCAGTTGGAGTTTGAAGTAACTTCCATATGTGAATATTATCAGTTCACTTTCTGCTTGCTTTCTTAAAGCATTGAAAACCGGTAATTTTTCCTGCTTGAATATGTGGATAAAGCTCCTGGTTCATCTTGGAACAACTATTTGTTCCCTATTATTCTGGGATTTGGAAGACATCTGATTTAGCTTGTTCCAGCTTATTATAGTGTGTTATATGCTAACAAAGATGTACCTGATATTCATGTCTAATGATACTGCTGTCTCATAATAGCTGTCTGTTTACTCTTACTTTATGTTCCAGCTTCTGGGTTCAGGGGGTTATGTAGGAGTCTCAGTCTGAAGGAATGTTGTGAAGGATGTGAGAAGACAGAAGCTAAGGGCAGCATTAGAAGTAAAATGTAACAAACACAAGCATTTATTTAGTTTAAGGCTTTTTAAAAAACCACAGTTTTATGATTTTGGGAAATGGGATCCTGATGTCTGAACACTTGGTACAGTCCACACTGACACATATATCTGTATTGTCTCTTCCAAATGAATCAGACTGATTTTCAAGCTGATTTATAGCAGATTTTCACCTCAGCATGTTTCATCATATGTGGATTGTGGAATGTGCTTTGAT
Source organism: Ammospiza caudacuta (assembly GCF_027887145.1). Lineage (NCBI taxonomy): Eukaryota > Metazoa > Chordata > Aves > Passeriformes > Passerellidae > Ammospiza > Ammospiza caudacuta. The sequence goes on from NC_080597.1 coordinate 28,442,042, forward strand.
TTAAGCAGCTGTCCAGTTTTACCACTTCCCATACTCTGTATTTTCTCTTGAACAGCAATACCCAATGCTGCTGTTGTTAATATTTAGCTGTGTTTGCCAACTTGAAGCAATTTGTGCCGTGGTCACTGTTTGTACAAAGAGCCATGGATCACTGTACCTCAAGTGCACAGGAACCTTTGTCCTTTAACAGTGTGACATGCCTTTGAAAAGCAATTTAACTTTCCAGCCTACTGAATTTGAACAAGGGCTGGGCAACGCTTTGATTCATACACTTGCATGGATAATACCTAGTTATTTCAGATTGACAGAAAGTCTTTTTTTCTGTTGTTTGGTTTGGGTTTTTTTTTTAATCCAGTGCAGGTATCTACCTCTTCATTCACTTTTCAGTGACCTGTTCCAGTTCACCAAGAATCTGGCTCTGCTGTGCACAGGTCTGTGGATAATGCTGGAGCAGGTTAAAATTAAATCAGTTTCCCACTCTACAAGATGCTGTAGCAAGAAATGAACTCTGCCCCTGAAAGAGACATCCTATACAGAAGAGATAAGGAAGCACAAGGATTAAGCAACTCTTGACATCCTTGTCCTCTATCTGTTGTTTTCTTTTGCTCCAAATGGAAAGAGAATAAGCATCAGTAGCTCAAAGAACCCACTTTGTAGATGGAGAAATATTTTTAAGTACATAAAATGTTGTGTTTGGGAAAAAACCCCCCAAAACAAACAAGCCCTTCTTCAGGGCTTAGAATACCAGAAGAAAGCACTTTGCTAGTAATAATTTACATAAAATACAGAGTTGGTGTCACAAGGTTTTTGTGGTCAGAAAAAATGGGTTTTAGAATCCAGACTCACAAAAATGCCTGAAAGTCCAGTGCCCTCGTACTTTCTACTTTTTTCTAAAGGGAAAATTCTCTTCAGAAGAGCATCTGCTGGTCTTGCACACCTCCTAGAGTGGAGGAGGCAAAACAGTCCTGCAGCTGGAGGGGAATGATTTCTCTCTGTTTCCCACTGCTGTCCTAAATGTCAAAAGGATGAAGGAGTAGAAGGATCCTAGGGCTCAGAGTGATTGACTTTGCCATGCTCCTTCTGTGGGCCACAGACATGGTTTCTGGATCTTCCTCCTACCCTCCTTCATTCCTGCAGCATTGGCTCTGGGAGAAAAGGGCAGACCTCACTGCCCCTGTTACCCTCAGTTTGAAAGACCTAAACCTATCCTGCAGTAGTTGCTTTTCTCTTTCCCTAAGAACCTGGGAGAAGATGTAAAGATCCTTAGGAGCAGGGATGGGCCTGAGTGAGCAAAATGTACAGGAGCTGTGGAACTGCTAAATGCTGGAGAACAGGTGTAACAGATGGCAGACACAGGAAGGGGCAAAAGCAGGGCTTGGAGAGAGTACAAGTTTGCTTTGTAGATTTTCAGGCTGAATGAAAAGCATTGTAGGAAGGTGAGTAAATTGCGGACAACACTTACTGCTACATGTACACATTGGGAACTACTGAAAACTTGAGAGATTTAGGCCCCTCTAGCTTTTTGGAGATCTGACTTGTTAATTTTTGTGGTTTTGTGTCTCTGGCACTGCTGAATCAGAGCTGTTTCATGGAAGTCTTTGCAGACTCTTCCAGGGTATCTTCCCTTGTTATTTGGAACTTACAGTTAGTGTGAGTTTGATAAGACTTCCATCAGCATCTGAGCCTCCAAGTTTACCAGTGTAGGTACAGTTTGTGGTGACTGGAGTGGGGCTGTGGCTGAGCCTCATCCCCAAAGGGTACAGCTGTGAGCAGCATGTGAGCAGCATTGACAGCAATGAGCTATGGAGTGCCCAGGGGCACTGACCAACCACCAGAGGGAGCAGAGGGCACACAGGTGCAATGCATGGACATGAGGGGTATAAAAGGTTGGGCCAAAAAAAAAAAAAAAAAAAAAGTACAGATGCTGGCAGGCTCGTGTGGAGTGAGCTCATGTTACTCTGTAGGGGCAGGTGCCTGAAGCCTTCTGGTGTGGTATGGTGTCACTCTGTATGGACAAATGGGTTGAAGCTTTCTGAAATTATATGGTGATACTGTCTGTATTGTGGCTTTCTCAACTGTGACATAGGCTGAGGCATACCAAGCCTTTTGTTTTCCTTTTAAATCAGCTTTAAGTCACTGGGCTGTTACCTGCTGACTTTAGTTTTTTTGCTTTCTTGCCTCTGGACTTCAGCCTATCTTTTTCCTTTTTGTGCTTCTAGAATTGATCTTTCCTTTTTAAATTGCAGACTGACCTCCTTGGTTGACACCTGCTTCTTTTGTTTAACTTTTGGCTTTCCATTTACTCTTCATTCCTTCCTTACCTTGTTTGTTTTCTGCTTTGTGACTTTCTTTTGTTTTTTTAGTCAGAAATATAGGTCTTCCATGCCAGAATCTGAAAAATTCACCCCAAGAAAGTTCCCCACTGAATACAGAGAAAATGGACAGAAACTGAAATGAGGATTTTGGGGCAAGTTTCAGTGTATAATATTCTTTAACTAGAGGATTTGTAAAAAGGCAGTAGTGGTTCTCTGTTCTGGAAATAATGTGGACTTTGATGAAATAACATCTTGTTTCTTCCAGGAAGGATGTATTTCATCATGATTACAGTGGAATTAATGATTTCTCATATAAAGACCTTGGAAATACACAGAGAAGACTTGCATTAGAGCTGAGAGCTTATGTGTCCTCATGCTGTGTAGATGTGAAATTGGGCATGTCAGTGGCTGCTGAACATGGCTGCTTTCAAAGCAGTGACAATGCGGTGGAAGGCTCTGTGTTTTGTTCCCAGCCTCTCCGCTCCTTAAAATGTTTACAAGCCCCAGAGCTGGCTCAGAATGCAGCAAAGTTTAGCTAGTTATGCTTGTCATCAATTATTTAGGGTTTGGAGACAGACAGGAGGTGGGCTGGGGCCATCACAGGTTTTGCTGCCTTAGGCAGGCCTCGTTAGAGGATGTCTGTGCTGCTTGGGGCAGAGCAGAGCCAGGGGAGCTGGGGCAGCACTGCCTGCTGCTGCAGCTCCTGCCTGCTCTGTGCTCTGCTGGCACAGCCCGATCTCCCCGTGGCTGCAGCTCTGTCACGCGTGTCCCTGCTTCACCTGCTAAAGGTGAAACATCTCCCCTGCTTCTCCCCGCCCCCTTCAGATTTAAAGGGCTGGATGTTTATAGCCACAGCACACACTGTGGTTTCCTAATTTCTGGGATTTTTTCAGAATTTCTCAGAACTGCATGGAATAACTTGTGAGGCTTCTCAGATCAAGGGAAGATATTCTGTCCAGAGGCTGGCAGGCTGCATTCATCAATGTAGTGCCAGGTCTCTCTCTCTGCACTCTGCTTTTGTAATTTTTTTCTCTCTCCATTTTCCCACTTCCCTTCCTTTGCTCTCTTTCTGTGTAATAGCTGTATTTTGTCTTTCCCTGTCTTATTCCCTGCTTCCTTGACTGCTGTCTCTTTTTAGTGCTTTTGCTTCTCCAAAGAGGATCTGCAGTTTCTGAGGCTGTGGGAGGGTGACCGTTCAACCTTTTTACTATTTATTCTTGACTCCCAGCAGCTGAGTCTCTCTAAATGATATGTTTGGGTCTCTCCTCTCCTCCCTTCTCTCTTTTTCAGCCACGTCTCCTCTCTGCAGAGTGTAGAAAGCACTAAGGCTTTAAGCTCAAGCACTAAAGCAGGTACTTGGGGCGCTCCCACTCGCTCGGGGCGCAGGGGCAGCCCTGGAGGTGCTGGGTGTGGACACCCTTAGGCTGTGACATGGGACCCCCGCGGGCCCGGCTGCCTTTGCCAGGGCCACATCTCCAGCTCTGCCTCTGTCCCCTGAAGCCCGGGGGACAAAAGCCAGCGGGAGACGAGGCTGCTGCCGTTGCTTGCCCGGGTGCATGGTGCCACCAGGGCTCTCCTCACTAGATGTCACTGTGAGGCTGAGTTTCTTCTGCTGCCGGGAGCGACGGGGCTGAGTTGAGTGATGAGTTTTAGGAAGGCCCGGCCAGAAGCAGGGGGAGGGCACGGAAGAGATTTTTCAGGACAAACGTGGAGTTGCTGTAGGTTTTACCCATCCCTGACAAGTTTTGGGAACAGAACCAGCAAGTTACACAGGGGCTTTGGGGTGCAAATCCATACCACTGCCATGGAGCACACATCCCGTGTGACAGTCATTAGGGTGACTTTGGTCTGAGTCGTGCTCATCTCCTGCGGGTCACCAATACCGGCTGGGCAGCAAGTCTCTTGCTAGTTAGTGCTCAGCCCTGGATTGCTGTTTGCTGTCCCATCTGCCAGCAGCCCTGTGTGGCCCTGGCCCCAGCACAGCCGTGTACTCTGAGGGGCCATGGGGGCCGCACGCAGATCTGTCTGGCAGGGCTGCTGTGGAGGGACCCCGGGAGGGACCCCTGGTGGCAGCCCCCAGAGATGTGGGGGTGAGTGGGGCAGGGAGGCTCGCCAGGGGCTGCTCTTTCCTCTTGCTGAGGAAGTGGCTGCAGCCATGGGCCCCTGTTGCTGAAGATGTGGGGCATGAGTGCAAGGCGGGCTTTTTATCTCTTGATCTTGACTCCCAGCACTTGAATTCCTCTAAATCAAAAGACCATCCCTTTCCTTTCTTGTATTCATTACTCTGCTTTTTGTTCCTTAAACTTGGTAAACTGGACCCTAGGATCATGTCTGTAGCCTTTGAGAAGTCCCTACTGAGCAGAACCTGTGAACTGTGTCCTAAGGGAGAGTAGTGAACTAATAAATGTCCCATGAACCACTGTATCAGTGGCACAGATGGCGTTTAGGAGAGATAGTTTGTTTTATTTTTAAGTTAATCAACTGCAGTTTGAGCAAGGGTTATGTGGAAAGCCATCAGCTCTGGGGAAGTGTTTTGGTCTGGTTGTGTGTAGCTGTACAGCCTCTCCCTGTCTCACTGGGAACACCATGATTTATTCTGGGATGAGAGCACACCTATATACATGTCAGCATCCACGTGAGTGTCTCCCTGGGTGTACTTGCACAAAGGGAGACAGTGCCATGGCAGGCACAGTGTGCCATGCTGGTGCTGTACAGCCAGATCACTGTGTGCAGTTTGGGTGGCTGTGACTGTGTGTGTTTGTGTGCATTACACAGCTGTCAGTGCTAGAGAGCATGGGAAAGCACCTGGATCCAAACCACCAGCACCTGCAGCCTTTGTGGCTGGCCAGATTGGTGGGGAGCCCCAGAGGCTTCTCCACTGGGCTCACCTTGCCCTGCTCTTTTAGCTGCGTGCTGCACTGGAGGCTGAATCCAGCTCCACTTGTTCCCGTGCCAAGGCACATTAACAGTCACTTTGTCACAGTGCAGCCCAATTAATATTTGATTCTGGTGAATGAAGGAGGGCAGAAAGATTAAATGGAGTTGCTAGCTGGGGTTGTGGAAGTGGTGAGAGGCAGGCATGCTCTTTTTTGTGCAGCCCAGAGGAGTAGGACTAAAAGACTTTTTAGGAGGAGGAATGAGGATTCCACCAGGCTGAATACTGTGTGGGATGATGGAGGAGGAGAGTGAGCTGCTTGAACCCTCTGGGCCCTAATCATACAGATCTAATAGAGGGGACATGTGCTCATAGAAGGTACAGGACTTGAAGCAGACCCCTTGGAAAGCTCTCTGCAGGAGGAAATGGACAGATCCAGGCCACAGAGTTCTGAGGAGCAACTTCTGTGTCATTTACGTGATGCACTGGCAGATAGCAACTCAGCGTCAGTGGTGCACTGTCAGTGCTGCTCAGCAGGACGTGTGGCTTTGCTCTCACAGCCCAGGCAGGTGAGATGAGGCAGATGGACTCTGCCTTGTGGCAGAGGTGACTCCTGTGCCATTCCTTGTTCACAGAGCTGCCTGAAGTCCCCTGAAGGCAGGGTGGCTCAGCAGGACTCAGCCAGGTCAGGAGAAGCTGCTCTGGGCTGCTGCTACTTTAGGACTCTCCCAGGTGTGATTGTCCCTACCCAAGTACACATCACTTCACTTCCCAATTGAAAAGCCAAGTGAAGTTTCCAGGCAGTTTGCAGTTTTTCTGATTCAGTTGTTTGCTTTTTTCCTGTTTTTTCCTTTTTTAATTTTTTTCTTCTATTTGTGTTCACTCCTGCCAGCTGCCTGCTTGGAATTTAGTTTGTTTCAAGGACAGGCGAAATTAATTTTCTGATTTCATATTTGGTGCAGAATAGCTTCTCCCCCTCCTCCATTCCCTTTCCCAGCCTTTTGCTGAAGTAAAGAAAGAGGTCTTGGCAACATTTCTTTTTTAAAATCTCCTTCTGGCCTCTCGTAGCTATTTGGCCTCTTGGCTGACAGTGTGGGATAAGTGCTACCAATATGCTCCTTTCCTGGAGAATAAACTGTTGGGCATATTGCAGAAAACCAAGTGAGAGCACACCTCATTACAGATGTAACTAAAAACAAAAGGAAGATAAATCTTAGGACAGTTGGAGAGGAAGAGGTTTTTCATCATCCCTGGGATATCATCCCAGGGGCTACTGAGCCCCCAGGAGCTGTCAGCATACAGAGAGCATCTCAGGGTCCAGTGTTGGGACAGCAGATGTGGGCTCACCCTGACAGGACCTGGGAGGACAGCAGCCAGGAGGTGACAGTCAGTTTGCAGCAAACATCTGGTAACTCTAACATTTTGTTCTGGAAACTGTTGGGTTTTGTGATGGATTTAAAATTTCCCAGCTAGGCATGAAGGAACTGAAAGCAGCTCCCACAACCCGGTGATGTACAGGCTCTGTGTGTGTATGTGCAATAATTTTTGGTACAGCATATTTGTGAGATGTGGTGTTTATGTTACCTTTTATCAAGGAAGAATCGTTTATCTCAGCATTCTAATTATGTTCCATTAAAATGCAAATTTGGGTTTATGCGTTGAAATTGTCAGTACCATTGCCATGGCAACAGGAGCTTGAGGGAGGGGAATTGGAATAGGTGGGACTGTGCATCTCACTCAAAATCACTCTCAAATATCTCCATGTAATTGAAATACAGTGCCCTTCCCCAGGAATGGTGGCACTGTCCCCCTAGATAATTTGGGGCATCACTGAAATTCTTCACAGAGCTGTTCTAACAGGGCAAATGTGCGTGGGTCACCAGGTAGCTTCCACCAAAGTGGAAGAGCTGTTGCACAGGTCTGTCAGAAGGAAGAGAATCCTTCCCATTTGACCCCCCGATGTGATGCTTCTTTTGAGGTATCTCGCAGGAAAGAAGGAAGAAGAGATCTCTGATGGTTTAACAAATGCCCACCTGGGAGCCCTTAGGTGCTGCCACAGTTACTGGAAGGTTTAAATTCCATCTCTGCCTCTACACCCACTCACCTCCAGTTAAACGCCCACTCAAGCTGCCTGCACTGACAGCATCCTTCAGCAGTGAGTTCCCCAAACCAGTCATCCTTGGTGCAGGATGAGTAGAGTCTTCTCCACGCCACTGTCTTGGGGCCCTGCTCCTTTCTCTGTTTGTTTTTATGTCAAGATGGTGTGAATCCGTGGCTTCCTCCTCCCTTCACCAAGCACAGATGGAACTCCTGAAGCTTGTCTCCCTCCTGTTTAAGAATCAAGTGAAGGGGTTAAGGATGCTGGGTGGAAGTGGATGCTGAGAGAGACTGAGACAAGGCTGAGTACATTTTACAGAGGAAAAATGTGCCTTTCTCTTTTGGCTGTTGACTGAAAATTTTGATGATAAATAAAGCATGGTGAGTTAATTCCCAAACTGCAGTGACAGCTGGGCAGGAAAGACAAGACTAGGTCTGTTTTCTGGCTCCCCATCCCTGATAAGAGGTTTACAAAATTATCTGATACCTCATCCTGATTTTGTCAGGGGAATTTTTTCCTGTGCACTGGGAATCTGATTTGCTGATAGTAAAATCTAGATACAGTCTTATGAACCTGGTGATCCACACTGCATTTTCTATTGAACATAATGGACTTGGACAGCCTGAGGCTGGTTATCATTCATTTAACAGTAAAATAAGGAGGAAACATTCAGAGCAGGGTTTAGTTCAACCTAGGGAGATCTCAAGCAAGGAGAGGCAGACTCAGGTACTGCCTCTCCACTATGAGACAGAGTGGCAAACTGGGGTGCGTTCAGTGGAGGGCCATGAAGATGGCTAAGGAGTTGTAGCACATAACATCTAAGGAGATGCTGAGAGTGCTGGCTTTGTTTAGCCTGCAGGAAAGCAATTTAAGGGGGATCTGGCTGATGAGGCAATGGGGGATGTGTGTAGAGAAAATGGAGCTGGACTCTTCACAGGGGTGACCATCTTGCTGCAATAGGCAGCAAAGACAAGTTGCAGCTGGCAAAATTTCAGCTCTGTATGAAGGAAAACTATAAACATGAGGGTGAATCCAATGTGAGATGGTGACCCAGAGGTGTTTTAGAGTCTGCCTCCTTTGAGATACTCGAAACTCAAGCAAACAAGGTTCTGAGCTACCTGCTGTGTCCTTGAACTTAGCCCTGCTTTGAGCAGGGATTTGGACTGGAGGCCTCCTGAGATGCCTTTTGTCACCAGTCATTCTGTGGGCTCCCACTGGGGGCAGGCTCTGTGACGCACAGTGAAATGGGGAGCCCACACTGTTCTCTCTTCCAGGATGAATCACAAGCAGAAATAATCTGCCTGCTTCTTTTACTGCAGAAAGCATGGCCCTACTGTGGACCGTCAGCTTCTGCACTGGGGCAGTTGTGTCTGTGCGGTGAGCACAAAAGTGATGGGGATGGGGTCTGGGCAAAGGTCTGCATGTCAGGAGGGCAAGGAATGTATCACTTGCGATTTCCACACTAGGCAAGCCATTAACTTGAGGAGACTGACTTTCCCAAGAGTGGCATCTGACTGGGAATGAGGGATAGGACTAAAATAGTCCACTTTACATCTTGGGCTTTCTCAAGGAGCAGATAACAAATATATGATAGAGAATGTCCTTCCCTTCCAAGTGGAGAAGATGGTAGAGGGGAATAAAAAAAGCTGGTATTTGAGTTTCTGCATCTGAAGTGACAAGGAAAGGTATGAAAGTGGCTGGTACCTGAAAGCAGATCATTGAATAAGTGGTTTTGGTGTGAAAGAAACCATTTCACCATGTTCAATATTATCATCATTACACTGATCAGCTTCACCAGCAAGGAGGATAACTGAGAATGGGAGAGAAAATATTGTAAGGTGTGTAGAGGAGCACACATTCAAAATAACTGTATTTTGGAGAAGATTTGCCAACAAGTGATTACAGAGGAAAAGACAGAAGGTGAGACAGAGACCAGAAGAAAAAGTGGAGAAGAGAAAATGACAGGGCAGAGGAAAATGGGAGAAAATTTCTATAATTTCTGTAAATCTCTGCATCCTGCTCCTTCATACACAGAAGTATCTTCCCCTCCCTTAGCTCTGCTGAGTACTTCCCCTGGCACCGTTCTGGTGGCACTCTGTTTCTTCTGATGATGAGCTGAGGGCCTTCAGCCCAGAACCTCTTCTCCACATCCCTGCCTGCAATCCCTGACTCCCACCCTCCTCCCCACCTCCCCAGCCAAGCGCGGCGCTTTAGAATGGAGCGTTTGTGCCACATCTCCTTCTGACAGGCACACCAAGGTGCAACAGAAGCTCCTTCTCTTACTGGGCTGAGGTTGTACTGACTGGGAAGATTTGAGTCAGCTGGTGTGAAGGAGCTTTCCAAGAAAATGAATAAATGCCTACTTTGCTAACATTAGCAAGAAGTGGGTTTTGCCTCACTGATTTAAGGAAGAGCAAACTGACCCCATGCAGTCCCTTGTCACCCCACACTTCTGTAGTGATTCGTATGACACAGTGTGAAAACAGCCTGTACCCCTTGTCCTTGCTGTATGGGTTGGCATCGCAAAGTATCATATTTAACCTTGCCTTTCCCAAGGGAGGTCTTCTAGTGGCAAGCAGGGCAGAGATGCTGAGATCTCGAGCAGGGGTGGCAGGGCCAGGTGATGGTGATGCTTTCCCTCAGCATGAGCTCTGCCCCTTCTCCTGCGAACTCGGGCTGCTTGTGCACCTGCCCACGTCCAGCCTGATGGGGATGGCAACACTGCACCCTCAGGCAGCCATTCCCTCATCCTGCCTTCCCTCTGCCTGCCAGAAACAGATCGCCATGGGCTGCTTTCCTCTCACACCCCTGGCTGTTCTAACATATCCTCAGGGAAGGTGTAAGACTGGCTGTGGCGATGAGATTGTGATCTTTCCTTTTTTATTTTTTTAAAAAATTGTCAGTGGAGTTTCCCTTGCCATTTTCAGCAGATCTAAAAAAAACCCCTTCATCGAATATTCAGCATCTTCCCGGCGCTCGGCGGTAGCCGGCGGGGGCTGTGGGTATGCAGGGGATGACTCACGAGTCCTGCCTTGTTCTCGGGCCCCCAAGACTCCTCTGCTTCTCTCCCTCTCTCCCAGCCAGCCGTTTGTGCTGATTGGCCTGTGGCTGCCAGCTCTGACAGGGCTCTAGTCACAGCAGAGCTGGGGAGAGGGAGGAAAGAGGCTCTGCTTGCAGGCTGTGGGGATGGGATGGGAAGTTTTTACTGGAGTATGGGGATGATAGAAGGAGGGTGCCTGGAGGCTTTGCATGTAATGCTGGGGGTGGCCTAGGGAAGAAAAATGGTTGGCAGATGTGGTATTCAAGAGACCCTGATTCAAAACCTCCTGTACAGATCCCGCTCAGCTACCCCAGGCAGCTCCCCATCCCCTCCCACAAGCTCATTCCTAATGGAACCTGAGCCAATGCTGGTTCATTTTCACACCCTGTCGTTTGGTCATTGACTAAATTAAATTTCAATTACTTTTTTCTTATTAAAAAACTGGTGCGAACAGCAGCTTTTAATTGGCAACAACTACATGGCCTGTTGCAGCAGTGAAAGGTGTGCAGGTGGTCGGAGGAGGAGGCAGAGGGAGGTGCTGAGTCATAGGGGGAAACTTTGTGTGGACACCTGAGAGTGCTCAGGAGTGGCTGGGCGTCTCACCAGGAGATGTGGCGTGACCTGCTCTGCTCCTTCCCAGGAGGAAATGCCATCTGATGGCCCCTCACTTTGGGGCTGGGCACCAGCTGCCAGCCCTGGGAACGGGAGCCGTGCTCTAGGGCAAAATTGGTACTCTTCGAGAGATCCTCCGTTGGTCCCTTATGGGTGAACATGAGCAGCTGGTTTTGATACCCTTGCCCTGATGGGCTGCTGAGAGTGTGGCTTGCTTGTCAGGAGACCTGGCACAGCCTGACCTCACCTCTCTGGGAATGTGTCCTTCATGGCCCCTCAGCAAGCTGACCAAAGACAATGAATGTCTTCACTTGTGCACCTGCTGGGACTTGGGGAAGAAGGGTGTCTGTCTGAAGGCACACATTGCTTAACTGCTCCCCTGCCTCTCAGATGAGCAGAACAGGAGCTGTGCAGGAGGCAGAGCTGTCCTGGATCCTCTGGGAACTCCAGGAGTCATGACAGGTGCATTGTTTTAGATCTCTGGTTTCTGCTGTTGCTCAGTTGTTTTTTTTTTCTTTTCCCTCTAAGCTCCTCACTGCTCTCCTCTGAGAAATGTAACCTGTGACCTCAGCCTTCATAACTGTGTCAGCCATGTGGGTCAGGAGCACCTGGGGCCCCTTTTCCGCTGGTGACATCTCCTGGGTACATGGTGACAGGTAGTCAGGACTCATTGTCTCTCAAAGAAACCAGGAAAATAAGCTTGTGTTTGAATCCTAGGTGCAGAGAGGGTCTGCCTGTCACAGCCAATTCAGCTGCTGCTCTGCCTGGCAGTGTTGTTCTGGTTTATGGGCTCCTACTCACATTGCTCGCTTTTTGTTTTGCTCGCTTTCCCTCTCCCTCCTCTCTTTCTCTCTCCCTCTCCTCCCTAAGCTGCCTCCCAGCAGAGGTTGGCTATTGAAACAACTGCCCTGAGATGCACACAGGATTAGGGACAAATGACACTGAGCACTCGCCCCTGGTGCAGCAGCTGGACACCAGGAATCTGCAGGAGCATCTGCCAGGGAGGGTGTGTGTTCTGGGAGAGCTGCTGAGCTGCCCCTTGCACCACAGGCCAAGGTGCGACTCTGCACTGCTTCAGCTGCCAACATATGGGTGTGCAAATTACTGCCATGGTCCACGGACCAGCAGCTGCTGCGTGTCAGGGTGTGTTGTGTACGGACTGGTGGCTGTGGAGGAGCTGCTCAGCTCCCTCGTGCAGCTGTACAAGAGCCAGGGCAAACACTGTGAGCAGCTCTGGATCCCCCTCACCTGTGGCCAGAATGTAAATGCAGATGCACTTGTGGTGGCTTCTGGCATGATGGAAGCACTGGCTGGAAGGGCAGTGGTGTGGAGGAGGCACTACAGGTGTGTCTGTGTCTGTCAAAGTGACAAGAGCATGGCGGAGGGGAGGTTTGGAAACACTGGAATTTGGACAGCTTACAGCAGCCCACTTTGAAGGATGAGAGTGAGGTTTGGATGTAGTCACTTTTTCCCCTTGAGAAGTTTATTTTCCTTTCACGATGGCAATTTCTCATGTGTCTGGACTGTGAAGGGTGTGTGGTGGAATCCTTCGGTGGGGGAAGTATGAGTTAGAAGGGTGAAAGTCTGGGCACTGGGCAAGTAAGGACATTATCCTGGAGGAAGAGGATAGAAGACCATCGGACAAACAGACTCAAATAGATTTTGTGAGTTACTTTTTTATCTGGGAAATTAAATGCCTTTCCCAGAGAGGCACAATGATTTGGCCATGGCTGTGTTCAGAAGCTGTGTTGAGGTGGCCATGGTTGCCATGGCTTCTCAGCACAGCAGTGCAGGATGCTGATGCTGGGGGAGCTGGGGAGAGTGACATGGCTGTAGTGCACAGCCAGCCATGCTGCTGGCAGGCAGTGTGCCCACAGGCCTTCACAGGGGACAGAATCAGCTGAGGTGGGATCATTGTGCACCAAAGGGTCAGTTCCTGCTTGGAGTCTGTCTCACTTTGAGATTGTTACCCCTCACTGTGATTTGTTTGACTTCCAGGGATTTGCCCAGGAGTGGGTTAAACTTCCTCCTTAATAACTAGACTGATAAAAATCGCTGGAAAAGGTAAATGAAATGCTGCTCTGACACATCTGATGCAGAGGGGGAGGCAAATTCTCCAGACTGGAAAGCCATTGTCTCCCAGGGGTTTTCAGATATCACATCCTCGATGGAAGCAAATAGGACATGCCAAGCTCCTTGAGAGCATCTGGTAATGTAGCATGGAGGGAAGATACAGGGACAGATTGGGGCCAACACTGCTTTTTGATTTTATTTTGGGAGAGAGCTTCACAGGACAGAGGCAGGCACTGTTTTAATCCTTGAGCTGAAGAATGAAGTGCGAGGGGCAGAGACAAGACCAGCTGCAGGGCTCCTCTGGCGGGGAGACTCTGTGGGCGATGAGCTGTGCCAGGGAAGGGTGAATCAGCCCCTGCAGGATGGAGTGATAGACCCATAGGCTTGAAAAGATCAGCAGTGCCCAGTGCCTCAACACTCAGACTTTTCCCTAGCATGGGCAGCACCTCCAGAGACTTACTTCCCTATGACATAGCCTACAGTATTAAACAAATTAAAAAATGATTAGGCAAGTATTTCAGCCACCTCTTGCTGTTGTCAAGGCAGCTTTGTTGCAGGCAGTGGTGAGGACAGGCAGCAGAGGCTGGCTGGCTGCTGCTGGGCAGAGCATCCCAGTGGAGGTCACACAGAAGGGAGTGGTGGGCCAGGGTTTGGAGCAAGGGGTCCTGCTATAAACTCCTGAATCTTCATCCTAGCGCTCTCCTTTGTCAGTGGCAACCAGGCAAACTGCGGCAGATCCCCCCCTTTCTCCTGTGCCTCTACTCTGAAACTGTTCAGAAATAAAAAAGAAAAATATGTTGGGTGGGGGAAAATGCGGGAAAACTGCCTTGGAAAAATAACTCTGCTGTAATATAGGGAAAATTGTGTCTTATTTTGTTGAAGCAGACTCAGTTTAGAAGGAAGAACATTAAGGAACACTTCAGGGAAATCTTTAATCTGGTTGCAGCATCCAAGAGAAACAGTGTAGGAGAAAAAAGACCTGGGGGAAATGAAGACATGGAAATGCATTAGCAGATAAATAGCATGTAGCAGTCTCTGGGCACTTCCCCATAGCTGTGCTCTGGAAGGACCATCTGGGTTTTCCTTTCAGCAGCTCCAACTTTCCGGTACAGGAAGAGAGGATGCGTGGCTTGGCTCTCTGTCCTCTGCTCAGCAGAAGCTTTCCCTTGACCTGGTGTCTCATTCTAATATCCAGAGCTTGTTCCTTTAAGCATTTATACCTCCAATCAGGCCTCCAATCCCACTGCCATGTGCAGCCATAAACAGGGATAAACACTAATTAGTATGGTAAATAGCTTGGCCTTGTGTTTTCTGGTTACAGTATCATGGTAATTATTTCCACTCCCCGCCTGTGTGCTCCTGCTGCCTGATTTTGTGCTCTGTATATCCTTGCCACCCTGATTATCGCTGGTTGCATTAAAATTGGCAATTGCCCTCTTCTGTCTCCCATCCATGTCTTGGGGAGGGGACTGACCTGAGCCAGTTTCAGTGAGGTGATCAGGGATGATTGAGGGGCAGTGGGTAACATCACTCAGCTCTCTCTCTTCTCCAGGCTGTACCTTAATGTGCAGGATGTGGGTCATGCTGAGATCACACAGCACAGCGTTTGCAGGGAACCCACTGCTGCTCACTAGGGCTTTCTAAAATATGGGAGGAGAAATGGCCACCTGGGCAGCTCCTACCTGTGACTCCCGTTGCTGAGGTTTATTCTCTGTCCATTTTGGCTGCCTCGCTTCAGCAAACATCTTTGTCTCTAACAGAGAGTGTGACTTCAGCCTGGATTTTTGCCCAAGAGGGACAGCTTTGCAGATGCACATGAGTGTACATGAGGTGGCTGAAGGTCCTGCTCACTGGGGAGGGACAGAGCAAAGATTCCTCATTTTGATCTCTTGGCAAGCATCCCAAGCTTAACTTCTCTCTAATGCAGTGCAGTTGCTTTGGCATCTACACGTATGGGCTGCAGCCAGTGGAGAACATATGGGTTCAGGGGCTGTGACCTTCTGACCACTGGTGTGGAGCCTGCTCCAGCTTGTGAGTCTCTGGTTTCTTTCTAAATTCCTCTGGGTTGAAAAAGTCTCTGTACTGCAGTGTGATGTGCTCTTGTCTTATCTCTGCTCTTCCCCAACATTCCTGACTAATTTTTCCCTTCTGGATGTTCCTCCTTAGCTGCCCTCCTGCACACTACAGTAGGTAGGTATGTGTCTCTGGTTTATTGCACCTAGACCTTTCTGAAATGTATGCACACAAATCAGAGGCACTGGAGGCAGCTTCTGGAGCTGGGGTAATTGCACATTCTCTCCCTCTCTTCCAGTGGCCAGGATATTAGTATGGGCAATTTGTTAGAGCCCTCTCTCAGGTCCTGATTTATTCATGATTTCACCTGTGAAATGTCACTAAAACAGTTGTGTGTTCCCAGTTATAGATGATCTCTCCCCTCTTTCCCCTGTGGAGACACATTGCCTTGCAGCCCCTGTGGGCCTGGTGGGTTGGGTTTTGCAGCACTGTAGGGCTCATTGGCAGATGCATTGGCTGCTCCTCATGTACACAGGCATATGCCTTAGCTGACCCAGTTTTTTATTTTGCTGGAGATATATGAGTGTTATTATTCACAAAGTGTTGCAAACACATGCTGGGCTCTGTGAGACTCTCAGGAAGACAAAATAAATGGGTATTGCTCAGGAAGAAATGGCCAGGGGAGAAACAGCTGCTGTTTCTCCACAAAAAGCACCACAATAGCAACACTTGATCGTGGTGGTGGCCACAGGCCATTTGGGATTAGACACCCACAGAAGACAGGCCTGGCTGTGTCCTCAGGGTGTCATTGACTTCATATTCATCCTAGGATGATCAATGCATGCATCATTCCCAAGAGGTCTGGGCTGGCCTGGTTTCAAAGCCCTGAAGTGCAGGATGATCCTCAGGCAGTCTGAGCATTGCCCTCCTCACCACTAAATGCCCTGTGCTGCAATGTAAGCCCATTGTGGCTTCTGTCCACTAAGAATTGAGAGCTCTTCTCCTTTTTTAGCAAACTTGTATGCATCTGAGGATGGTTACTGCACCCCTTCTCAATCTCCTAAAGAGAGATGTAGTCTAAACAGCTTCCTTTGCTCAGTACCTTTCTGGTAGGTCATACTTTCTGCATCCCTGCTTGTGGTGGCATGATTCTCCCAGCTTTTTGCAGGAGTGCTGTGCTCTCCTCCCCCATCACTCTCAAGATGATGGAAGAAAACCTGTCCATCACCCGTGGAACTGTAAGTCCTTACAGAGAGGCATGCTATCCTTCACTCCTCAAAATACCACTTTGACTGCATGTCATTTTCTGAGACAACCAAAGCCATTCATCAGATTTGCCTCACAAGGCTTGGATTGGAGTGTATTGCTATTCACTAAGGCAATTAATTCTAGCTAAGTCTTGGCTTAGATAGGAGCCAAAAAGATGTCTAAAGGAAAACTGATTTTATGTGTGTGTGTGTCTCCTTTTGAACGTGTCTCTAGTGCTTATCTAAGGGGCGGAGAACCTTTCAATTCACCCTGTGCAAGCTCCCATACTGTTTGGAAAACCATCTCAGCAGTGGAAACCCACTCTACTGCCTGCAGTCAGCAAACAGATGAGCTTTCCCTGGGTAGCTGCCTTCAAAACCAGCTTTTAGGTCCCCTCAGCCAACATATCTGCATGGTCAGGATTTTGTTTCCTCTATCCAGGGTGCACAACAGCACATGAAAATGATAAAGGAAGATTCTGCCAATCTCACCGTTCCACAGTTTTTTATTCCCCCTGTCTGTCCTATGGGCTGGCAAAAACTCATTCTCCTCTGATATCTCATTTCATTCAAGCACCTGTCTATACCTTCATCCTCTTTCTGCCCACTTACAGAATTGCAGAATTATAGAATGGTTTGTGTTGGAAGGGACTTAAAGATCCTCTAATTCTCTGGGAGGGGAGACCTTCCACTAGCCCAGGCTGCTGAGAGACCCACTGAGCCTGGCCTTGGACACTCACAGTGATGTGGGGCATTCACAGCTTCTCTGAGCACACTGCTGCAGCGCCTCACCACCCTCACAGAAAAAAATTTCTTCCTATTACCTAGTCTAAATCCATTCTCTTTATGTTTAAAGCCATTACCCCTTGTCCTATCATTATGGTCCATGGTAAAGAGTCCCTCCCCATTTTTTGCAGAATCTCTTTGAGTACTAGAAGGTTGATGGAAGTTCTCTCTGGAGCCTTTTGCGGTAAGCTGAACAACTCCAACTCTCTCAGCCTTTTCTCACAGAGGGACTGCTTCAGCCCTTGGATCATCTTTGTGGCTCTCCTCTGGACCTGCTGGAGTGGGTCTGTGTTTTTCTTGTGCTGGGACCCTCAGACCCAAACACAGTGTTCAAGTAGTTATGGCTGTAGGCTCTGCCTACCTGAAGTAATCTCCTCAGCCTTGGTCTCATCTCCCTGATGCTGCAGTTCCCAGCTTTGAAAATTATTTCCTCCCTGCTTGCTCTTCCTTACGCTGCTTTCTTCCTTACGCTGCTTTCTTCCTTGGGATCTCACCCCAGTGGCTGTGAGAGCCTTAGCTGGCACTTGTATCTGGGAGCCACCTGCCTGCCCCTCTTCACCACTTCTGCTCCTGCTGCATGCAGCTGAAATGTCACCTGTCCCCTGTCCCTGCCTGTGTCCTGGGCTGCTGAAGGTTCAGCTCTCAGCAGTGACACATGCAGAACAGTGAGCCTGTGCTCAGGACACACAATAACCCTACAGGCTGCCTTTCAGCTTGGGCTCCAGCACACTTCAGCAAAAGGATTGAGATATTGCCCTCTGCTCAGAGGGGGAAGGTGACTCACACAGAGGTGCCCAGGCTGTCTGTGCCCGGGCTGGGAGGGAAATGCAGGCAGCCTGAGCCCTGCCTGATGCTTCCCGTGGGCAGGCAGCCTTGCCTGTCACTGGCTGTGCTTGCCTGAGACACCCTGCCACTGGTGATGTCTGTGCATGTGAAGATGTCCCTGTGTGGGCACAGGCTGACCTTGTTCTGGCTGTGAGTGCTTGTGAACAAGTGTAGGGAGGTATGTGAGTGCTGGAGGGCATGTCTAGGCACAGACAGGCTCCTGACCCCCGTGGCTTTCACAGTGTCTGAACTCTCTGCCTGGCCACTTTTCAGACCCGTGGTGGCCAGGGGAGGGAAATGAGGAGAGTCACCAGGAACAGATGACAGCAGGGAGGCTGGAAGGGAGTGGAAGGCAGAGTCTGAGCCTGCTATGGCACAGCAGTTTGCTGACTAACAATGTCTCTATCCCACCTCAAGGCTGGCTCCTGAGAGCTCTGTGTTTGGCTTGGAGAGCCCCAGTTTAGTTAGCTTGATAGACAGGCAATCAGTAGCCATGGGATGAGCAGCCTTCTCCCCGGAGCTGTGTGGCAGCCTTTTAGCTAGGGAGGATGGTGTTGGGCTCTCTTGATTTGCAGATGAGATTAAGCATTTCTGAAATGCTCATGGCCAGTCTGGGGCCCTCGCCTTGCCGCTGCCCAGTTGACATCAAGGCATCTCCTCTCTGAAATGGTGGCTCTGGAGCACTGATGGAGACAAGAAGCCACATATTTTTTCTGTCTACACACAGGTAAAGTATTTTTGGGGTGTCTTCTCGGTTTATTGTGGGTAATTGTTTCACATGGGACTCTTCTTACTCTTCATCTCACAGTTTAAAATCTGGAGTCCCTTCCTCCCTGTCCAACCCAGCCTGCTCTGCACATTGCTGGGTCTGACCTCGTGTCCCAGCGGGATTCAGAGTGGAAGAGACAGCTTTTCTGCTCAAAGTCTGCACATCAGAGAGGGCAGGATAGGGTGACCAGAGACATGCTTGTGCTGCAAGCTGGAAATAAACCCTGCTGTCCTTGCCCAGGCCTCCTGAGCAGCCCTTGGGTGCATACAAGGCCCACTGCAGTGCCATGCAGACACTGCCTGGGTACAGCACTGGGGCAGTTCTGTCAGCAGGACAAACTGCTGTGCCTGACCCTGGTGGTTCTGTGCGTGTCCTGCAGCCCCGGCTGCTCACACAGCCCCTTCTCCTCGCTCCATCCTCAGCCAGTGCACAACTCTCCCTTCCAGCTGCGGTGCGCTCCCAGTACCCCTTCCCAGCCCGTGCGGAGGGCCGGCAGGCAACGGGTGTGGCCCCGGGGATGGGTGGGGTGTGGCCCCGGGGATGGGTGTGCCCCGCTGCCGGGGGTCAGCGCTGTGCAGCCGCGGGGAGAGGCAGGAGCGTCGCATCAAGTCCCCGGCCTGACAGGAGGTGATGGAGCAGAAAGAGAGCGACAGGGAGGGTGGGAGCGATGGGGGAGCTGGGGGAGGGGAGTGAGAGACTGGGCTCTAGCCTGCGAGCAGAACAGCAAACTGGCTTATTATTAACCATAACCCCTGTCCCTTCCTAACCTTGCATCTGATAAACTGTTCTCTGATTATTTTTTGTTTGTTTCTTTTTTTCTTTTCTTCTCCCTCAGGCACTGCTGTAGCTCAAATTTAGCCTTCAATATTTATATCTTTCTGTCTCTTCTGTTTCTTCTCTTGCTTAGAAAATATATTCAAGAAGACTGTGGGACTTGGGAAGAGTTAGAAACACGGGGTATGCCATATTGGTTTAGCTGATCTACTCCAAGATCTGAATTTCTGCCCATGCCCTCCCTTCACAGAAAAATTAAACCACCCATCCCAGTGAAAAACACAGCTGCGCGATGGAAAGTTTGGCAGGAAACACCTTCCTCACCCTCCCCATGGCAGTGCACACCTTGAAGTGTCAGATTTGGTTTCCATTAGGTGATATTTGGTAATCAGAGGCTCTCCCAGGAGGCTGCTGGTAGAGGATGGCCCACTCTGTGGGTGCTGAGCTGGGGCTGGATTCACATCTGCTCTGCAGGGTGACCTTGAATGCATCACCTTCTTTCTCTGGACCTCAGTTTCCTTGTCCCTAGGATGAGAACTAACTAAGTGCTTATGTAACATTTCTCCAGCTGAAAAATGCTGGAGGAGATGCCTTGTTTTGTACTTCAACAATAGAAGAGAAAGTATATCAGCAATCTCTAGAGCTGGAAAATTCCTTGCTGGTAGCATCAAGTATCTGGAAGGGCATGTTCCCTCTGATGAAGGAGAAATCAGCATGCACTGTGCTTCAGATAGAGCTGGAAAGAGAGAATCTTGGGGAGATAATCACCCCAATGGGAAAGGTTCCTCCAAGCTTATGTCCTGGGGATTTGATCTTGTTTCTTCCTGTTCCAGTGCCCAGAATAAGGATCATTGGATGAAATAAATTTTCACTTATGTTGGAGAGCAGGTGAGTCTCAAGCCTTTCTTGTTGTGCCAGTTTATGCTTTTGATTCAGCAAAAGGCATCTTTGCAGCTACCCCTCCACTGCAGTGGTGAGTCCCACAATAAAAAGTACATTTTCCTTTTCATTCCTATATTGTTTTGTTCCTTTAGTCCATAGCTTCTCTGCCAGAGGGTGCAGTATGATGGAAAAAGGTTGAATCCATCAGTGGTTTAGGTGTCCTCTGTCATTTGTGCTGGAGTTATCTACTGCCTTCCCTGGGCTTTTGTTGCTCTCAGGAAAAGCAATGTCTCAGTCAAGGTCATGCCTTTCCTGAGCTGTAGCAAACGTGAATGGCTCTCACTTTCTGTTGATCTTAAACCATATAGACTTCCACCTCAGTACTTTTCCACTTCTGCCCTTGGTCCCAGGATTTCTTGGCCCAGGCTACGTTGTGCAAACCCATCATGAGGTGGCACCACAAGATTGCCTTTCTTTTTATTTTGCCTTTCTGAATCTTCCTCCTTTGCTCTTACTGGCCCAGCAGTCCTCTTGGTTTCTGACCCATCGCTGCTCCCTGCCACTCAGCAGAGTGCAGATGTTTGCCCTGGCTCCAAAGCCAGGTGAGACAAAGCAGCTGTGCAGAACATGGCACAGAGCCTCAGAGAGTTAAGCCAAAGGGATGAATGGATGATGAGATGGACTATCTGTTATTTGAGGTATGGATTTTCTCTCTTCTTTTTTTTTTAAAGAAAAGTGCACATGCCTGAGAGGAGACTGCAGCCTGCCCTGGGTGCTCCCTAGCCCCTGCTGCCTTTTTCTCTGCTTCCTGACGTAGCTGCTGATCAGAAGACACCTCCTGCCTGTTGTGGCCTCCCTCTGGCTGTGTGAGGGCAGACAGGGGCTGCCTGACAGAGCCAAGGGAGTATTGGATCTCCTGGATGCTGTTGACCCCAGCCTAAACAGAGCCTGTCCTTCTGCCAGAGGCATTTTGCAGACACACTTGTTAGATTGCCTATGCTCTCCAAATGAAGTGCTGGTGCTTCTTGCATGGAGAATGTACAGACTCCCCGTGCTGTCCTTTGGATGGTCAGTAGGGTGAAGCAGCTAAGAATGGCTCAGCTTTGATACTTGCTGGGAAACCCACTCTAACATTTTGCATGGAGATGAGAAGGTTTGGAGCAAGATGACAAACAGGTACTGTATGAGACTGTCCCTTAGGGACTGATGTACCACAGTCTAGGTCCAAACCCAAAGGATGCCTTGGGGAACCTCAGATCCAGGTTTCACCATTGGGTCCCACAGACTTAGATCTAGAGAAGATTCACAGAGGGCTTTTGAACACAATGCTCCTCTTCCCAGCATCTGCTTGAACTGCAAAAGTGATCTTCCTTTCCTGGATTGAGCTGTTGTGTTAAATTGGATTTCATCCCTTGGAGACCTCTCTGTCAAATACCCACTCTATCATTATGCTTTTCTTCTCTACAGTTGGTTTTCATAAAACCACCTTTTTGTAAATGGTCTTTGTTTCTTACCTAGAAACTTGTCTGCCACCATAGTTCAGAGCTGCCCTTTGGGGTGGAGATTCCCTTTTCTCTTACACACTCTTTGTTTCTCTTCTCTGCTGGAGGGATTAATTTATAATTTCCCCCTTGCCTCTTTCTGAGCTCTTTTTTTACCATCCCCTTCTTTGCTGTTTCGGATGAGGATATTCCAACTTTAGGGTGTTACAGATCCACAGTGACCTCCTGTGCAGCTGATGGACAATTTGCAGCCTGAAAACTGCAAATTGTCTGAAACGTGATGAGTGGCAAATGGGAGAGTGACCATGGCAAATGGGAGGGTGACCATGGCCCCATCCTGCCATAAGTGTGTGAGGACAGTGCTGGGAGTGCCAGCCATGCTCTGGCAATAAAAAGATTTGTGGAGCTCTCACAGAGCCACCCTTTGCTGATGACAAAATCTGTTTTCTGGTCTCAGAAGTGGACAAGAGCTGTCAGTGGCTGTCAGCCTTTCCTCCTGGAGCACCTGATGGTGTGACAGCTAGGGCCTGAGGCATGATGGCAAAGTGACATCATGCCCCAGGGCACTGGGCTGGAGAAGACAGCACCTTGCCAGCCCTGGGACACATGGGTGGGGTCAGGAGTGGGGCTCCATGCTGGAGCAATGGGAGGGAACTGGTGCTCCTCCTGTGAGCTGTGCAGCTGTCAGGAGCAGCAGATCAGGAGGCATCAGAGGCTGTGACTGGGAGTGCTGGGCCAGGTCTGGAAAGCATTGGCAGATCTGTGTGAGGAGCTGTGCTTAAGAGTCACAACACTGAATCATTTCCCAGAAATCCCCTGTCAGTCTAACCATAAACACCGGAGTGGAAGGTGGGGACATGTGTTTCTTCAATTTCCTACAACAAAGCGAGCATCAAGGGGATTAGGAAGGCAATGCTGGGGAAAAAGAGAGGGAGATTTAGTAGGGAAGGGAACATTAAGATTAAGATGGATAAAATGCAGATTGAAGCTGTTGGGCCAGAACAGAAGAACTTCTCAGTCTACATATTTAGCTCAGTAAGGTATATAAACAGAAACCTACAGCCAGCTCAGCCACTTCTCCCCCAGTGGAGTGAGTCATCAGCCCTTGGATCTAAAGTTAGGTTCACGTCAGAGCTTACTCTCTCTCTCTCTCTCTCTCTCTCATTTTATTTTTCTCTTTCTGTTTTGAAGGATATGGGAAAAGCTGGGCACTGTCTCCTGGAAGCAGCAAACACAAACCCACAACAGCAACAGATGCAGGACCTGATGATGCCCTATCTGGGAGCACTGTGGCAAATATTGCTTTCTGTCTGACTGCTCCTCTTCCTTGCTGCATGCCCAGAGATGAGCTCGGACAACATGCAGCCATGGCTAACTTGGGCACACAGGGGACCCAGCTCCAAGGGGTTTTGTGCACTGTGCAGAGGAGCTGGAGGATGGAATGGGCTGTGCAGCCATCCCTGTGGCCACAGCAACAGGATTCCCTGTGTTTGGCTCCCATGGTCCATGCAGGGGAGCAGGATCTGCAGGAAGGGCTGGGGCTGGCTCAGCCTGGCAGGAGGTGAGGTGATGCCTGTGAGACTTGGCTGGGAGATGCCTTTAAATCCAGTGCAGGTTGCTGCCTGGTGGGCTCAGCCCAAGCCACCTGCAGACCTGCAGAGGGGAGGGCTGCACCTCACTGAGCTGTCTCTGCAGTCTCTGCTTGGATATGGCTCCCCCTTTCCTGCCTTTTCCCTCTCCCCTGGTCCACCTTCCTAAGCAGCTACAGTGAATCACATTCTATCCTAACTAACTCACCAGCCAGTGCTGCTGGCTCAGGTGGTGACAGGAACAACGTGGGCTTTTCTGTTCCTCTCAAAAATCACAGAAAGAACAGAGGGGAACTCTTGGAAATGCTCTGGATGCAATGGTAGGAGCAGCTTGTGCCGTGCTCACGTCTGGTGTGATCTACCCCCAGGTCACTTCCAAGAAAGCCCATCTGTGTCTCTCAGGGCAGATGACAAAACTCTCTGGAAGTGCACTGGGGGTGGCAGATGGAGCCCTGTGAGCTGCAGGACAAGGAGACCATCTTCAGTCCCTTCCCTTGTGGATGGTGGATGGTGGAGAGGAGGGCCTTGCTCAGGGAGAACAACAGCTCTGGAGGGATGCCTGAGCTGTGTGTACCAGGAAGCCCATGGAAATCCCCCCAGAATGCATGGATGGGGAGGGCTGTGGGGATGAGGGGGCTCTGCTCTGGAGCATGAGCTGCCACAGGCTTGCTCTTTTCACCAGCTCCAAATCTGTGATGTGTTGAATGGCACAACTCCATTTCCCCACCCAGCCCCTTTCCTTCTCCCTTCCTTCCAGGTTTGTAGCATGTTTTTATCCATTTGGAGGGTTTGTCTGAGTGAGGGTTCAAATGTCTCCTTATGCCTGTGCCATGGATGTGCTGGAAGGCAAACAGATATGATCCTAGGATGAAGGCATGGGAGATGACCCACGGGTTGTCCTGAGTGTGTGTTTATGTGCCTCTGTCCTGCTGTGCCCCTCTGCGTGTACTCTTCACCTCCCTGGAACATTTTGTTTCTTTTGCCTCTCCTTACTGCCCTGTTTCTCCACCCTGCCTCACCCTCTCCCTCTCTCTCCTGCCCTCCTCATTCTCTTTTTCTCATTTGATATTCATGCATGAATAAATTCAATTGCATTTTTCCCTGTTCCCCCTGAAGGGGCTTGTTGGTGAATTACAGGCATCTGAAATCATATAATGCTCAGATTCATCATTTCTGGGACAGAATTGAAGCCCTTCTATTTCTTGGGAAGGAATAATAGATGATTTTTATGGGGAGAGGGAGTGGTGTCTTGTGGCTGGTGAGGAGGAAGCCAGGGAGATTAACCTTGGCAGCACAGAGTGGCCCTGCTAGCAGAGGGGTAAAAGGCCAGCCAGCCCCTCCTCTGCAGGCATGGGGAACGCACCTGTGGGTAGGTGTGTGTTTGTGAGTGCCTGTGATCGCTGCATGCTCCCTGTGTGGTGTGAGTGGGGCCCTTAGGGAGGAGCAAACCTCTGAGGGGACTGCCCAGAATTGGCTGAGGAAGGAGTAGCCTGACACCTGAGTAGTTAGAGAGGTTCTCCAGAGATCTGTTTGGGCACCTGCCTCAGCCAGCTTCTGGGACACTTAGAGAGTGCTGGTATCACCCCAAACTCTTCTGTGGGTCTGTGGTTGTGCCCAGCACCACATCCCCATCACACTGAGAAGCTGAGGTTGGTATGTCCCAAAATCCTTCACTTTCAAGGGCTTCCTGTTGTGGATGGCTCCCTGCTCCTGGTGGGAGCCTCCAGCTCATGCAGGACAATGAACTCAGGGTGAGCACAACCATCTTTGGGGCCAAAGGTGACCACAGATTGTGTCTTGCATAGCTCCCGTGCAAACAGGCTCTGACCCTGGGCAGGGAGAGGTCTGACCACCTCAGAAAATTATTATCCTGGAATAAAATCTCTTTCTGGCTTGTGGAGGATGAATGGGTACACCATGGAACTGCAGCCCTGGTCAGAAGCTGTGAAAAAAGGCTGGATTTGTCTGGGGAAGAGCTGCTTTTCATGGAAGGTGTTCATCAACATTTGATGCTCACAACATTCCTGTTGTTTATAAGACTGCTCTCTTTTCTTTTTTAGCACTTCTGGAGCAGCCTGAGGATCCTCTAAGGGATGAGTTTACCTCTCAGGAGAGGCAACAAGATTAAACACTTTAAAAAGCACAAAAGTGTTGCATTAAAAGCAGACAGCCATTGTCTTTGTTCCAAAGTCTTTTAAGGGCCTCCTGAGAGACAGTGATGGTGCCAACCATGTTGCTCAAGCTCCAAGGAGCCTGGGTTGTGTGATACAAGTGGCTAGAAGCTCCTTGACTTCTGCCTCAAGTCCCTGGCACAGCAAACCGAAGCCACATGAGATAAATTGCAGGACGTGTTTCACCCTAGGTGGTGAACATGTGTGTGTTACCTCAAGGTAAAGCCAGAGGGGTTCTGGCTTTACCAGAAGGTGGGCTTGCTCCACTGCCTTCCTGTGGTGAGTTAACATCCAAGGGTTCTGTTTCTCAGTATGATGAAAGTGCTTGGTTTCCCAGCCATTTGTAGTTTAGATGTGTTCATTACCTTGACCCAGCTATTCTGGCCATGCACTGCAAAGTCTGTGACAGCTGGAGTGGACATTGTCTTGGTGAGGAAGGTTTGGAGAGGCTTTGTGGAACCTGCAAGGAAGCAGAGGAACTTCTGGGCTGCATTGTTGTGTCATACCCTAGCTGGCAGCTGGGCATTTTTTTTAGCTTCTTATTTGCAATATATGCCCATAGTAGAAGCAAGAATGTCTCCATGTGTTGTAACATGTGGAATTTTATTCCTGAACAGGAAAAACCCATGAGAGGCCTTGAGGAGTGTGATGGCTTCCTGTAGTGTCTCTTTCCCAGAGTGGACTTGGGATCCCCACTAGGAAAACTGAAAGGTGATGCTTCAAGAATGAGGGGCCTGTGCTCACATGGGGCAGGGCTGCTCAGCCCCAGAATGGGACCAGTGGGGGCAGATGGATGTGCTGGCCCTCCATTGGATGAGACTGGGGAGGCTGTACTCTATTCCAGCCATTGGAAGGTGGGATTCCTGCACATTATCCATCCCCCTCATTTCCCCTGGCTTCACAAAGTGCCACGGGAAACTAATTTGCAGAGAGTTGTTCCTACCCCCTGAGTTCCAGTAACAGATCTGGGAGTAGGATGGGGCGGAGAGGAGGGATTGGTTTTGAGGGAAGGACTTTTGGGGGGAGGGTTGTTTGTTTTTTTTAACTCTTCCCAAATGATAATTCTCTAACCTGCTTGATCTGCGAAGGGATACATGCTTAAAAGTTCAAGGAAAGGCAAGCATGGTGAAGGCAGTGCCCACCCAGAAAGGAAGGATGAGTGGGCTGAAGGCAGGGGCAAACCAGTTGTCCTGAGACCCCACTGTGGATGCAGGTGTGTGATGCTGTGCAAGGAGATTTCTGCCTTTCCTCCTGCATTGTAAGAATTCCTGCATTCTGTGCCTCTAATTGTAGGTTCCCCCAAAGACATTTGGTGTCACTGTAAGGACGGTGTTTCACTCTCTCTGCCTGTACAGTTATTCTCTCTCTCTGTGCAGTTCGCTTCATAAGCCGGTGGTGAACATACCATGAGACAGAGAGAGAGCGAGACAGACAGAAACCACACACCAGCCCTTCCTCCTCACTTCCCCACCATGGAATAGCTTACCTTGCCCCCACCCACACCTCCATCACCTCTCAGCGTCCTGCAATTATTCTGACCCTCTCTCTGGTCTTTTTGGAAGGAAGCTTCTCTCACTTCTTAACACCACTTGCCTGGAAAAACACACAGAGGAAAAACCCCCCCAAGCCCTCCTGTGAAGGAAGAGGTCCTTTTTTTTAACCTCTTTTTGTTTGCTCTGACTCCAGAGCTTCAGACTCCAGCCTGAGCAGCCACAATTTCTTACCATGTATTCTCCTTTTAAACCATCTCCTTCCTGCACACGCTCAGTCCTCGCAGGCACGGATCTAACACAACTCCCCGCTCCTCGCCGGCAGGTTCTCTGCTCCCCATCACTCAGCTGATCCTGATCTTTTTTCTCCTGTTCTCCCCACCCCGGGCACCGAGGTGTGTGTGTCTGCGTGTGAGTGTGCCTGTGTGCAAGGGGGGAGGTGGGGGGGCCTTTTTTTTATCTTGGTGGGGGAATTTTTTCAAAGCATCTTCATTATTATTTTATTTTGCTTCTCTGACTTGGAGACTTCTCCCTCGGAGATTTCTTTTCTATGCAAAGGTAGGTGAGACGCATGCACACCTGGCTAACCTTGTGTCTGTCTCGTTTTGCTGTCCTTTTAATAGAAAACTTGTGCCCACCCGTGTACCTGCATCATTCCTGTTCTGTTTCATACCTGTTTCCTCCAGCAGAAGTAAAAGCTGAGGGTAGACATGTCTGTAATGGGAATAATTCTGTCTTTCCAGAGAGGAAAGTTGTTTCTGTGTGCATGTCCGGTGGTACGTGTATGTCTGAGTGCAGCGCCCATGTATGTGAAACTGCCTCTGTTTACCCAACAAGTAGCAATAATTGATTTTGGTCTGTGTTTTGGGCACTGGTGGTGGTGGAAAGGGAACAACTGTGCGTCCAATAGTTCGTGTCCACGAGCAATTGCAGCAGGGGATGTGTATCTCACAGATAATCAGCAGCTCTTTATACATGACTGTAAATGATAGAAGGAGTGTGAATAATTCCAGGAATTTCAAATTTAGCCCTAGTTAGTTTGTTCTGTTATGATGGGGAAGGATGGTGGGAAAGAGGGAGGGTTACAAAATCTCCTCCCTGGAGAGGTAACTGCCTGAGACTTGTAAATACGTAACTTTTCCTAAAACCTTCTCACTGTTTAGGGTCTTCTTGGGTTTGGGGTATTGTTTTGGTTTTTCTTTGGTTTTTTTTTTTTTTTTTTTTTTTTCCAAAGCAAGAGTTCGGTCTTGGATTCAGGTTTCCTAAATTGTCTTTTCTTGTTTTGTTTATGGTTGTTACTGCATTTCAATTGCATGTGCAACATCCTGAAAAGGGACATGGAATAGGATGTACTTTAATTCAGCAAAATGCATCATCTTCAGTACATCACTGGAAGCTGTTGGCTGGAGTCAGGGGGTGGAGTGGGGTGGAAACAGAAGAATTAGAAGAGAAGAGAAACAGAAATAATGTTAGACCTTGTTGACTGGCAATTATCAGGCATATTTTCTGCCAGCACTGGTTTTCATAACCCTCTTGATGGTTACCTTTTGCTTCTTGGTAACAGCAGCTGTGTGAAAAGTACCGGTGCCTTGAAAAAAATAAAAGGCCAGAAAGAAAAAAAAGCCCCAAATATATATATAATTTCCCTGCAAATTATTGCAGATGAAAATGGTAAACATCTAAAGCAGAACTTGTTGTGCGTTTTCTCTCTGCTAATAGGAGGTGTTTATCTCATTGATCTGGGGGCTGCTGCTGGTTCTGTGTCCCTGTCGCTTGGAGGACTGCTATGTAAATTGTCAGTTGTTTCTGTGTGCTATTGCAGAGCTCCTGATCTTAGATTTGGGCTGGTGACTGAGGATTTATTACCTCAAAGAAGGAAGGGGTCTGCTGACCCTCCATCTCGCTTACCCCTCAGTGTTTTAACTCTGACACGCAAGCTTCTCTATCAGTGGAAAGAAATCCTCAGGCACATTCTTTTCTCAACACCCTATCTGCAAAGAAACTTTTAATTGAGAGCACTGCAAAGAGAATCCAAGAGTCCCATTTTTGCCCCTGTTCCCCTTTATGTTTTTAAGGACACCTTCTGAGCAGCTCTCCCCCAGCCAGCACTGCCCCTTCCCTGAATCTGGGCAGGCACACAGCCTCAGGCAGGAGCAGGTCCCTGCAGGGGTCTGAGAGCAGTTATTCCTCTCTCCATTAAATAACAAAATAGTTTCATGGCATGGCCATGGATGTGAGCTCCCTCAGAAGGGCTGCAGTGCATGCCTGTCAGTGAAGGTCTGGTGCCACATCCTCTCCCAGGCAGGGATGGAGTGTGGGCATGGCACTGGGGTGCTGCCCACGGCCAGGGTGCTTGCACCAGGCTGCCTGGGCACGGGGGCAGCGCCTGCTTGGCAAAGCCTGGGCCCTGGCTGCAGCAGGAAGGTGGGGACAAGCAGCTTCCCTGCAGATCTCACTGGAAAGCAGCTCTAAACACTGGCCACCTCCATGCACCAGGAGATGCACACGTGGCTTGCCAGGAGATCTGGTAGTGAATATCTCAGAGGAGAGTCAGGGGGACAAAGAAGCAGCTTTGATCTGCCACATCTAAGGGGTTTGCCTTGTGAAGCCTGGATCAATCTGACAGTGCCTATTATAAAGGCGGTTATGCCAACCTGTTTCATGTTTTATCTTTCAAAATCTCCCCTTGTTGCTGCCTTGGGAGTGTTTTCAGGCTGTGCATGTGGCTGATGCAGGGCCAGGGCATCTACAGCCATCAAGGGAGTGAGGGGAAGCATCGTGTGAGGGGGATGCTGTCTCACAAGGAGCTCAGTGCTTGTCTGTGGCCTTGGCTGGGATATGACGAGATCAGCTGGGCATCCTGGGGTCTATCACAGTGCACCTACAATGCTGGGTGAGCTTTCCTGTGTCCTCACTCCTGTCCCCACCAAGAGCAGC
Organism: Ammospiza caudacuta; assembly: GCF_027887145.1. Classification (NCBI taxonomy): domain Eukaryota; kingdom Metazoa; phylum Chordata; class Aves; order Passeriformes; family Passerellidae; genus Ammospiza; species Ammospiza caudacuta. The sequence goes on from NC_080597.1 coordinate 28,472,040, forward strand.
ACCTTCCCTGATGGTGCAGTCCTGAGCACCCTCAAAGTGCCAATAATGCACCTGTGCCCCAGGCTGCAGTTCTGGCATCTCCTCTAATCCTGGGCTTGCTTGCTTGCTCCTTTCCACCAACCCAGCTCCCACCTGGCTGCATCTCTGCTGCTGATCCACTTTTGCAGACCCCATGTGTCCATGCCCAGGGTGACATGGTGCCAGCCTTACAGCCCTGCTTAATGTTAGAGCCCTTCAAGGCACACCAGGAGGATGTCCCACACCAGGGTGGCTTGTGCTGAGTCCTGGCCACCTCTGATTTTGGGAAAAGCCTGCAACTTCAGGCTGTGCTGCAAAGAAGCCACATGCTTGGTCAGCTTTTTTTCCTAGTGAAAAAAAAAAAAGAAAAGTTGAAACTAATTTTTATTCATTTTTGTCAAAGAGAACAAGTGTCTACAGCTGGTAACTCATGAAAAGCACACACAGTGTTAGGAATCTTTAAAAGAATGGGGCACTGATTTAAAATAAATTTAATCTTTTATTAAAGTGAAGTCCCAGTCCTGCACATTCAAGCAAGCAGGTGAATTTCTGCAGTTGCCCAGAGCCTTACTAGAACCTCTCAGTCCATGGGTGGGTTCAGAAATCAAGTGGTACAGGTGCATCTGCAAGATCATGTAGTACCATTTCTTAGTTATATTAAAAAAAAATATTACATGGGATAATGTAGAGCTGATTTGAAGGGTGTGCAAGATCTGTAAAACCTCAAACTGCTCTTGGAAAGCAGAATTTTCTTGTCAGTTATGCAGAGGTACATTGCTGTTTATAATGACCTGATATAGGCAGCTTATTGGTTTATTCATCTGTGTCTGAAGTGCGTGTATTGAAGCTCCTAGAAATCACATAGGGGTTTGAAAAATGTCTTATACTGATAGAAAATTTATTTAAGTCCTCTAATCATAACTCAAATTGCATAAATCAAAGCAGTAACTTTGTAATAAACTCTCTCTGCCAGTGCTTGTCAGGCCTCGGTGTTTGAAGCACCGCAGTGTGCCCTGAAGAGCAATCAGCCCAGTGTATCAGGGACTAATTGCAATGAGGAGATGTCAGAAAATGCCTCCTCTCCTGCCTTGAACTGGAGGTGTGTGCTGCTGTGGTGGCATGGGAGGGAGATGCTTTCTGGGCCAAGCCAGCCTCAGTCAGGGGGGCTTTGCAGATCCATCCCCGTCCTTGCAGCCTGTGGGCTCGTGGTGTGGAATCCTGCTTGTTGGGGTTTCCTGCAGCAGCCTGTGCTTCCCAGCACCTGCAGAATGCAGTGCAGAAGCCCCATCTCTGTGTGATCAAGGCAGGATTGGAAGGGTGCCTTCAAAGGCAAAGGTTGTTACTCTCTTATCAAAGTGTGTGTATATTAAAAAAAAAAAAACCAAACGCTACCAAGGGTACTGCTGGTCTCTGCTTCTGACATAACCATCATCTGCAGCTTGGGCACCACATCCTTCTCCCTTGTGCCTTCATGTAAAGCTCCGTGGGGGCATCCCTGCAGGGCAAGCAAAGGGCAAATCCTTATGAAACTACTGGATTTGGGGCTGTGGGGTTGAACAGGGTGGAGAGGAGCTGCTGACCTGTGCTGTGGGTAGCTGGTGAGGGGACAAATGCCAGGGATTTCACTGCTGTGATGTGGCTGCTGAAAATGCTTGTCTGGCATGACCATTAGGATGGGGGGCAGAGGGTAGGGAAGGTTTATATTTCCTTTCTCTGAGGTGTCAGAGTTTGGCTGTGGCTACAAAAACACTGCTGTATGGAGAGCACAGGTGGGGTTAGTGGTGTTAATCCTTGCTCAGGTGCTGCCTTAGTGTCTGTCTGGCAGGCTCAATTAAGTTGCTTTCCAGAACAGAGGTTAGGAATGGATTTTCCTGCAGGTCAGACTGTCAGGAGTGGTTGGGATCCTGTTTCTGCTGCTGCATGTGTGTGTTTGCCAGTGTGTGCATGTGTATAGTGTGCCCAGCACTATCTTGCGTCTCACCTCTGAGTGGAGACTTTGGCAGTGCTGATGCCTTCAATTGCTTGTCTTCCTTGGGCATGTTTTCCCCTCATTTTGCCTTTAAACCCATTCTGAATTTGGCAGAGGGGATGGATGGAGGTAGGGGGCAGAGTAACTCCTTATGGACTCTTTCAGACTGGGTTTTCTGGCAAGGCTGCAAGGATTTAGCTTGGATATAGGGGTTCCTTTCAGGTCTGTGGTTAGATGTGCTTGCACTGGTGTCTTTGCTGCTTTTCAGTGATTGCTATTCAAGTAACTGTCCCAGCTGTGGTTTTTTTTCCCCTGGTGACAGCAGGGAGAGAAGGGGACTTTTAAGCTCATGTAAATGAGCAGCAGTGTCAGTAATCAGGTCATGTGGGATGCAGGAGAACCATCACAAGGTCCTGTCCATCTATTGACCTGACACTGAACAGTCTGTAGGCCTTTGCAGAAGAGTTAGCAACATTGTCTCTTCTCTGCTTCTAGAAGTTTCCCATCTTCAGAGCTACATTTATTTCCCATATCCTCTCTCCTTTCTGGAGGCAGAGCCTGGGGCATCATCACACTCCACATAGCTTTAGCTCCCTTCCTGTTTTTGTTTTTGCCAAGAGTTAGTTTGCTCCAAATGCGTAGCTGTGTTTATGCAGATTATCTCCTTTGGAGAGATTGAGGGGGAGCAGTAATTTTTAGGGAGGAGAGAGGTTGTAGATGTAACCCTTGATGCTCTCCAGAGCTCTTCATATCATGTTCCCTTTAGATGTGCTGCTTACTGTCTCCACCTCCCCATTTCCATTTTCACCCCAGGGAATCCCCTCTCCAGATGTGAGTGGTGATAGTGAGCTGGGAAAAAGTCTGGAGGTGGTGAGGATGCTTGTGCAGAAGTGGGAAGTTGCATTCAGTTCTGTGCTGTGACAGGGACCAGGGAGTCTCCTGGGGTCTCCCCACTCCTTGTATGCTGCTGTTTTCCTGCTCACTGCAGCAGGTCCTGAGGGGACACTGGGTTGGGCACTGGGATAGAGATGAAAAGGACAGAAAGGTTGATACAGGAATGATAGTGTGAAGCAGAGCTTCTCACTGCTGGCTCGGCCTGTGTGGGAGCAGCCCCAGGATGCCCTTTTCCATGCACTTTAGAGGTGCAGTGCTGGCAGCTGCAGCCTGGGGCAGCTGTCCTGGTGGTGGGCAGGAGCTGCAGCTCTGCTCTCCCCGCGTGGGCTTCTCTTGGAGGCAGAGCTGAGGTATTCACAAGTTTTGTCTTTCCTGCTAGCACTTCAGGATCTGGGTTCTGAAGGGCTAAAAGTGTGAGGATGGCCCCAAAGCCATCATTGCTGGTAGCCTGTGACACCACTATCTTCCTCTTCATCATCCTCATCTGACCAACTTAATTGCCATGTTCACTGCTGACCTGAAGGAGAGTGTAAACAGCACATTAATGACTTCCCTGGTGATGATAAACCAGGTTTTTGCCTGCCAGTGGAGATGCAGTAAAATAACACAAAGGTCAGAAAGATGAGTGGAAAATAACTTACTGAGATTAACCTTAGGAAAAAAGCAAGCTGATGCATCTGGAGGCAATCAAAAATGTGAAACATGGGCTCTGGTGAGGGACAGGGAAGGGAACGGCTCAGGCCACAAGAAATGGCAGTAGATGGCACATCAGACGTGACCTTGCAGCGTGACAGGGCCAGCAGGAGCCACGGGGCTGGCAGCCCGGCGCTGCGACACTCGGGACACGGGTCCCGGCACAGCCTGCTGGGTGACACCCGCACGGAGCCCCCCGGGGCTGGGGAGATTCATTCACGAGCGAGGATTCAGCGCTAAGGATGCGTGGCGTGGCTGAGCGCGGGTTTGAGCGAGAGGACGCGGCAGGAATTGTCCCAGTGAAAGGTGTCCGTGCGCACGGGGAGGAGGAGGAGGAGGCATCGCTGGAGATGTGCAGAGCAAAGCCATGCACCGGGAGAGCGGGGCGGGTTTGAAAGGGAAAACACTGACTCCAGGGCAGAGTCTCCACAAAGAGATGGATCTGCGGCAGTAAGGAGTCATCCCCAGAAGGAGATTTTCAGTCTGTTCACTTGGAACACCAAAAATGAAAATGCTTTGTTGAAAACAAGTATGCATATCCTCTGGGAAGCAGTGGGATGAGGTTAGGGTCCTCAGCAGCACTCACCTGGGTCTCAAACCCTCCGCATAGTTAAGGTCAGGTCAAGATTTTCCAGTGGGAAACTTCTTTCTCCTCTGTTTGCCTACACCCAAAGTGACCATGTTATCCCTATGCCTTTTCTTCTCTCATTGTTTACTTTTTCCCCCTCCATCTCTCCAGCAAAATTTTACTGATCTCCATAACATCTCCTTTGGCTTGGCCAAAGGCTCCTTAGCAATGCAAGCAGATCCCCACTTTGCCAGGGACCAAAAGAATGGACAGGATAGGGCTGTCCCAGCAACATGACAGGGAATTGGACACTGATACATTGGACATTGACTGTGATGATGATGGTGGGAGTGTCCAAGACATCAGAGCTTGCTCTTTCTACAGCTGTAGAATGCAGTACAGGTTGAAGGCAGGGCATTGTTGAGACTTCAGGACAGGAAGTTTGCTTATTTTGTCCTGTCCTGGCTGGACTGCTCCTTCACCTGCTCAGTGGGATGCAGGAATTTCTTCTGCTCCCTGTCCTTAACGGGAGGAGGGGTACAAAATGACCAGGGTGAGGCTGCCAAGCACTCAAGCAAATCTAGCAGATGGTAATAGCATGTGTGGAAGAAGGCACAGCAATCCATCTGCATGCAGCTGCAAAGGCAGCAGGTCATGGGCATTTGACCAGGGCAGGGAGCCTGGAAGACCTTGGCTCTGGTGCAGGCCATGGGTGTTGTGCTTCAGGGGCCTATGGGAGCACCAGCATCTCCAAGCAATGGATTTGGGCACCATTTGGAACACTCTGTGCTGGCTTTCTGCCACACCCCATTGCAGGTGGAGGTGCTGGGATGCTGGAGATGTGAGAGCTCCTGTTTCAAATTAAGTGCCAAGAAAAGTGACCCTGTTCCTTCCTGGCACTCGTGCAGCCCCACACACACACAGGCAGATGAGAGCAGGCAGAGAAACACGCCAATGCCAGCTGAACACGCACACAGAGGGAGCTGGGTACCACTAATTACATTGTACCACGACAAACGCTGCAAATGTGAAACCTGTATGACTAACACATCCCTGCAGCCAGACACAGGCATCAAAGGTAACGCTTGCCACTTATAGCAGCAAACAGAGGTGGGCTCACGGCCGTGCTCAGCAGAGCCCAGGAGGCTCCCGCAGCTCCGGCTGGGGTCACCCACACGCATTCCCAAATATGCCACACACGCAGGCACCTCCTTAAACAAGTCTGGGCCTGCGCAAAGCTGGCTGCAAAAGCCGTGCCCCAGATGCTTGTCAACTTTTGGATGGATGTTTGGAGATGGTGAATAAATACGTGTGCCTCAGGTGTTGCTCCAGCTGATGGGACCATCTTGATCTCCCCAGCAGCACCAGCTGGAGGTTGTCATTTTTGTCCCTCTTCTGCAAGGGTGTTAGCAGGACAGAGTGGCTGCTGTGCTTCCTGCTGCTTCTGAGTAATGGGTGACTGATGGTGAGGGATGGTTTGGAAAGGACTTGTGTGCCCTCAGAATGGGAGGTGCTGTGTTTACATTTAAAGGAAATGCGGTCTGCACTTTCATTTTTGATGTGGACCCCAGTGTTGTCTGTGTGAGCAGTGCACAGGCAGGAAGGAACAGCTCTGAGACAGTGTGGGCTGGCAGGGGACACAGGGTTAGGGATGATGGTGGGGAAGGTGAGCTCTGAGCATGGTCCCAGGTGAGAGGGGAGTTATATCCCACTGGGCTCTGGGTGGATTCGCTCCAGCACTGGCACAGTGCTCTGGGGACCTCTCTCTGGTATTTCCCTCCCCTGGCTGGCTGCAGAAGGCCCTTTCACTGTCAGGCTGCAATAGTTCAGAAAGGGCTGTGTGAGCCTTGTAGGGGTCCTGTCAGCCCTCTCTCACCCACGGCCCTGTCAGCCCCCTGCCAAGGGGGCAGAGAGGAGCTGGAGGCTGCTGTGGCTGGGCTGTGGTGCCTGCAGGACACCTTAGGCTGGCTCACTCATGGCAGCTCATGACACTGACAGCCCTGGGGCGCCAGCTGAAGCCCTAAAGGGGGAGTGTGTCTGAGCTGAGACTTCTGCAATGCATGGCAGGAGGTGACATCGGCCTTTTTGGACAGACACCTCTAACCTGTAGCACTTCTCTGCATTGTGATATTTTCTCCTTTTATTCCTAACCAATTTCCACTTCTCATTAAGTCCACGCCTTCTCTTGCTGTTTTAGAGCATCCTTCTCCCTTCCTGCTCAGTAGTCTGGCAGGACCAGGTGCTTCTGGGGCAGGGTTGAGCCAGAGGCTGTCAGCATCTCTAGTGCTTGCCAAGGCGAGGAGCTCTGTGCCAGCACACGTGCCCAGGGCAGGTGTAAGTGCAGGCTGCAGCACCAGTGGGTGCTCAGCTCAGGATGCTGCTGGCTTCAAATGGTCCTTGGGCACAGACAGTGCAGACTCAAGACCTGGCTCCACAGAAGGGTTTGGCACAGGCTGAGCAGGGAGAGAAGCAGGAGGAGCTGCCAGCCCACAAATAACTTCCCTTCCCCTGGGAGGGAAGTGCGGCTGGTGTAGCATCACTCCTCCAGTGTATGTGACTTTTGCAGTGGAACGTTTTTGTGTATTTGGGGGACATTTAAGATATGTCCAGGCTGGGGAGAGTTTGATTTTTTTCTAGTGGGTCTGGCCTGCTGTACTCTCTGGGGTTAGGCTTGCCTGAGCAAAAGGCTGAGTGAGCAGAACATGCATCTGGCCACCCCACAGCCCTCATCTTGGATCCTTGTCCTCCTGTATTGCCCTTGTCGCAGTAAGCTGCACTTGCACAAAGGGGAGGTTAGAGGCATCCCAAAGACAAATTCTGGAGATTTATAGTGCTGCTGAGTCTTACTATAACTGCCTTTTTTCTGGGTAACAACCTTCTCCATTGATGCACATTTCTCTGTGTATGCAGATAAATGCATTTGCCAAACTCATTCCTCATTTTGATTTAAACAGGGCTCCCCTGGGTTGAAATACGGTAGCAGGCTGACTCCAACGAAGTTACAGAGCAATGCTACAGCAAGAGAAGGCCCCAGATTGCAAGCCCAGAGAAAACATTAGTATTGCATGAGTTGTAGCCTGACAAAAATAGGGGAAATAGCTCATTCCACCCCCCCACATCTGAAATGGTAGCAGAGACAGCCCTGGACCTATCTCTGGCAGGAAAACCACTCTACTCTTCTTTGAGGTTGAGATGGGAGGGCTCACTGTGTGAAGAGCTCAGAAGTGCCCCAGTGCTTGATTTTCCCCTTCCTCTCTTTTGACACAGAATATTAATCCTGCTTAATGTAGGAAATACATCGTGATCACAGCCTTGGGAGGCAGAACAGGATTTAATCTCAGGAAGGTAATGGGTATTACTCACATCTCCAGTGGGGTAGCTGTCATTAAAGGACTGTATTTAGCCTCAGGACTTCCAGAGGGATTCACCTGGCCCTGTGTCCATATGAGCCCTAATGAGTCAGTCTGAGCTACACAAATCAGAGTGATGAAGTGTGTGATAAGCACACTATCCAGTTTGTGCATGTGTGCTTCACATGGGCAGAGCAGCATCCCTGAGTCCCAGCTGCATCCTGCAGTGTGAGATGGAGGAGAGGCCCTGGATGCTTGCTGAAGGGAAAGCAGGGAAATGCTGATGAGGTTGTTTCTCCTATTCCTTCTCTCAGTTGTACTGGTAATTATGAAGCTTTGTACGCTGCAGTTTGGAACTGTCATGCCCTCATCAGTGTGCATGCTCTGAGCACCATAATAAGTAATTCCTCCTGGCTGTCTCTGCTAATCTTTCTCCTCTGTGCTGTAATGGGAGGGAAGTTGGGCTCAGCCACAGCATGTTAATAGCCTGCAAGGGAGCCAGCTCAGAGCAGGCAATGGGGAGCTGGTGGGAATAGGGAATGAAAAAAGTGGTACAAGTAGTTGCATGGGTGCCCAGAGTCAAAAATCTGCTGAAAGTTTTTATGAAAACAGTAGTGATAGATGGTGAGAAGGATGCACTGTACATTTTTTCACAGGGCTTAAAAAATTATGAGCAGCATCCCAAAACCAGTCAGGAGACATGGTGTCTGTTCTTTCCAATAGCTGCAGGCCTTTGGGATAATGAATTCCAAGAGTCTCTCTGTTATCCCCTCAGGGACACTGTGTCTGCTTTCTAAACCCCTGCACTTGCTGCTCTTTATTCTGACAAATACCAAGCCTCGAAGAACAAGCAAAGCTTTGGATCAAAGTGTCTGTTGGAAGCAGGAGGCTGAGGAAACAGGATAGGTAGGCAGAGGTTTCAGGGTCTCATCTGGGAACCATGGGGCACTGCACCCTGAGGTGGAGTGGTTGGCAAGCCTGGCAGATGAGTGGTGTGGAGAGCATTGGAGATCACAGATCCAGCAGTGTGAGCATCAAAAGGGCCACGGGCTGAAATGTCAAGGGTGCATTGCTGAGGCAGAGCAGCATGAACAGAGCCCCTCACAGGTTTTGTGAGCCTAAAGTGAAGAGAGCTGAGACAAGTGCCAGGGAGGATAACCTATGGCCAGGATGTGAGGAGATGAGGTCTGGACAGACACATCCTTTCCTGCTGTTCATCATCCCTTTTTGCACTGCAGCGTGTCTGAGGGCTCTTGTGTGGCTTTTAAATCTGCGCCTGCAGCATGGGCACTCCAGATGGTTGAGCATGCCAACGGGGTGAAAGGAAGGCAACCAGCAGTCATTGGCCAAGCTCTCTTTCCCGAGAGTGTCCCTGTAACTCCCCTCCAAAGCCAAGCCTTGGAGTTTATTTAATTCCCCTCAGTCTGAGAAGCCACTTCCACTCTGCTATTGAATGCACAGCACCCAGGCAGCAAAATTACATTTTTAGTAAAAGTTTGGTGTAGTTGCTCTGTAGTGTGCAGGAGTGTTGTGGTTTAACCCTGGGTGGCAGCTAAGCCACACACAGCTCCTTACTCACTGCCCTCCAGCTGGAATGGGAGGAGAATCAAAGGACTAAAAGGGAGAAAAAGGCAAAAAGGTGAGATAAAGGCAGTCTGATGGGTAACACAAAAGTTGTGCACTCAAGTAAAGCAAAAAAAGGAATTTATTCACTTCTTCTCATGGGCAGGCAGGTGTTCAGCCATCTTTAGGAAAGCAGGACTCCATCACACTTGGGAATACAAATTCTGTCACTCCAAATGTCCCCCTTTCTTCCTTCTTCCCCCAGCTTTATGAGATGAGAATGATGTCATGTGATATGGAATATCTCTTGGGTTACTTGGGGTCAGCTGTCCTGGCTGTGAGCCCTCCCAGCTCCTTGTGCACCCCCACCCAGCTCACTGGGGTGATGTGGGAAACAGAAAATGCCTTGGTGCTGCGTGAGCCCTGCTCAGCAGTGACTCAATCATTGGTATCATCAACCACGTTTCCAGTACAAATCCAAAACACAGCCCTGCTACAGCTACTGTGAACAAAATTAACCCTTCCCCAGCCAACACCAGCACAGGCTGCTAGTGAGCTTGAGACCTGCTCTTCTCATGCCCACCCACTCTCTCTGACCATTCTGTTTAGGGAAATAACTTTTGCAGCTCGTGTTCGTGGTGTTTCCACTGCTCCAGCATAGGAGAGCTCAACAAGCTCTAGTAAAAGGTGCCTAATGTTTAATCCTGCTTGTGTTACAGCTCACTGCTTGAATGAGTGGCTGCTGTGTATGGATTTGACATGCATTTCTCAGTGTCAGTCTGATGGAGCCTGTGCAATGGTGAGACTCAGGGCCAGCCCAGAGTGCCCTTGGATAGCAGAGCTGGGCCAGCAAAGCTGTACCTGGAGCTGGCAGGGCTCTGATAGGGACTGCCAGGGCAGGATGGCTCTGTTATGTGAGGATGGGCCCGTGCTGTTCAAAACATTGTGCTCTGTTCTGGTGCTCAGGCTGCCTCCAGAAGAGGGGCCAGCATCCCCTGAGATGGTGCAGCCCTCTGGCAGGGGTCTCAGGGGCTTCAGGGATGGTTTAAATGGCAATGGAGGGGAGCAGCCAGAGGAGTCTTGGTGGAGAGGTGACTGGCAGAAAAGAGCTTAAAACTGCTTCAGCACCAAGTGGTTTATCACTTGTCAGAGCCATCAGTCCTGCAGCTCTCCCCTGCTCTGCACTTGCTAGGAGAGCCCAGATGTGCTGTGCTTTTGCTGCTGGTTCCTCGTGGGATTTAATGTCTCTTTCTCACCTTCCCTGCAGGGGTTTTCGCTCGTGGCTGGCATGGCAGAGTACGTCCCCCAGGCTGCCTCCACCTGGCCTGCAGGCCCTCAGCCCCCTCACACTCCTGCCAGCTGCCCCCTGGAGCCTGTGGATCTGGGCATCTCGGAGCAGCCAACACCACCGGAGCAGCCGCCCTCCTCCCTGGAGCTGGGCGAGGATGAAGAAGTCACCTCCCCTCCGGATCCTGACGTCCCCTACCCAGACCTGGCCCCTGTTGTCTTCTTCTGCTTGAAGCAGACCACCAGCCCACGGAGCTGGTGCATCAAAATGGTGTGCAACCCATATCCTTTCTGAGCTGCCCCTTCTCCCTCTCTGCCTCTGGCTCCCTCCTGCCCCGTCCTCCCCTCATCCTGCCCTCCTGGGGTGCCTTGCAGGTAAGGAATAACTTTTATTACGTTTTTAACAACCTTCTTTGTTCATTGCTTGTGTTTAAACAGAACCTTTGCTGGTGTGATTAAAGGACATTGATTATGAAAGAAGGGACTTTAGGAAGAGCCACTGACAATCCCAGGCACAGGGACTGGGAGTAGGGAGAGTGGAGGTGTGAGGAGAGGTACATTAGAAAGTCTGTTCTTCCCCTTCCCAGCTCCCTTTTTGCCTGGGACAGAGTAGGATTTGCCAGCCCAGGAGCTTTTCAGACTGCCATGAGCAGTGGAGGTGTCTGAAAACAGAGGCTTTACTGAGAGCTCACCTTGCCTTAGTGAGGGAACCACCACTCCTTCTCCACCCTGATTGCAGGGAAACCCAAGTGACCCTTTGCCTTTCCACGTAGTACATGTCACTGTCCTGCCAGGGCCTTGTTGGGATGTCTGGCCAGCAATGAACAGGAGAGTGTGTGCTCCACACAGCCTGGGAGAGATCTCTGGGACACGGGTACATCCTCCCCTCCATGGTCAGCAATCACACACAGGTGTTGCCACTCATGCACTGGCACTGCTGGGCTGCAGGGGCCCTCCTGCCACTGAGTCTGTGATGCCTGCAGCATTTCATTTCCAATGAAATCCACCTGCACAGCTCATCACCAGGAGCCTGCCAGTGTGCCCTGTGGCTCCAGTGGTATAAAAGCCAGGTAGAGAAGAGCAGTTGTTCCCTGAACTGTGGGATCGTGGACAGCGTGGAGGAAATGGAGAAGAAGATGAGTCGTCAGAGAGGTTGGTCTGAGATTTTATGGGAATGTTTTTCTAGCTGGAAATCTCAACTGGCAGCACTTTCTACCAGGAAGTTCCTTAGTTCCTAGCTGGGTGGGTATTAGCTATGATGATGCCTGCTCTGGTTCTGATGTATAGACTAAATCTGAATGTCTGTGCATACAGTGGAGCCTAGCAAAATGTTTCCAAGAGTATTTTCAGCTTTAAGAGCCTAACCCCGGGTGAGGACTTGAAGTAGTGTCAGCAGTAACAGCTGACCTTAAATGTATGAGATTTGTTTTAATTTCAAGTGTAGGTAAAGGTTTGTGTTTGAGCTCTGAGCTCTTGTCTTAAAGTTCAAAAGCCACTGAAGAGAGGTTGCAGTCTCAAACACAGGTTATGGCTGAGAACACATTGGAGATTTAGATATTTTGCTTTCTTTTCCACTGGCTGCTCTATAAAATTTTAAAACTTTGTATTGAATTATGCATTGCTTTTCTATCACAGTGTGCCTGTGCTAGTTATTATGTCCTAGGAATCTTGTCCCAGCATGTGGTAGAGCAGGACTCAGAACAGGACTCAGAGTAAAGCCCAAGACATTTGTGTCACAATAAAAGGCTGGATTTGGGAAGTGAAAGAAGAGCAACAGCGTGGGTTTGGGATGAAGGCTTGCTTTTGGATGAGGGAAGGAGGTTGTGGTGGAAGAGGAGCCTGTCCTTATTGCTGGCTAAAAAGTCACTCAAAGTAATCCCTCCAATTTGGTATATTGCAAGGAGTTTGCTTTAAGTTGTTGGAGCTATTATTTAAGAAATTGGCCTGTTTTAGTTTTTAAGTGTTACTTTTGTCCTAATCTGCAGACAAATGTGTTCTTTGACTTGGAAAATGACTTTTTCTTATTAAAAACTAGACAAAGGAGGAAAAAGTCTCATCCAATCACCTGTTGATGACCTTACATGTGGCCACCAGGGAGTGAAGGGCAGTGGTGGGGCTGCTGGAACCTTTTGGAGGGGTTGTGTCAAACCTGAGGTTTCAGCTCAGCTGTGTGACATTGGGAGATTACAGGACTAGTGGAGACTGAGAAGTGAGGATTCAGCCCCTCCTCTGATTTCCTTTCAACCCCTTGTGCTTCTCTTTTTAAAAGGCTCATGAAATAAATGTTTACCTTTTTTTTTCACAAATGAGGGGTTGCTTTTGCACCCTGAAGGCTTTTTACATGTAATCATATGCTCTTGGCATCACACTCTTTTTTAACAGCACCATCGACAGGATACATTTACATGGCCTGGTGGCAGATGCCTGGCTGGGAATCAGACCCTTCATAAGAAACACTTCTATGGGAATCAAATCATATCTTCTAGGAATTGATATGCTTGCCTGCTTTCCATCCTTGTTACACTGAGCTATTGGGTCTCCAAGGTGCTTAAGCTAAGCAGGGGCAGGAGGAGCCACTGTCATAGGTCAACACCTGGCCTTTTGTGAAGATTCAGCAAAAAGATGGGGCATTCATTAAATGCCTATTAATCTTCTTGTGGAATTTTTTCCTGGATTAGAGCCTCACGATTGCCGTTGTGGAAGTACTGTCAATGAGATTTAAAAAGGAAACTCTGATAGTTAAGGGCCATGTAACAATTTTTTTAAGTATGAGGTCATTAACCACCAAATTTCAATTTAGGTAATTGCATTCTAACTACTTAAATCCCCCTCTCCTGGAGATTATTTTTCCTTTTGTGAGCAGTCCTGCAATTTTGTTATGTGCTATTAAACAGCTGCCATATTGCTTTGCTGCAGTGCAGTAATAGGAGAAAGAACCACTCATTTCTTTGCTTTAAAATTGCTTCTGGAAGCATGTTTGTGTAGAGATGTGTGATGGTATCATTGCAGAAGTTGTAGATCCCAACTCCCTTTGAAGAAGAGGACTATGATGCCTGTGAAAGTCCATGTGTTTGTCCCCAAAGGGAGTATTCGCTGTGTTTTTGCTGTTGTAGTGTGTGGTGAAAAGCAGCCTGATGCTTTTGGGTTTGGTGATTTGAATGTTTTTGGGATGGCTTTACCTACAGCTCAAGTGAAGGCATGAATAACTTTAGTTTATTGGGAAGCAGGTTTTTTTTTTTAATTTATTCCTAATATACTTTATTAGAGAAGGTAAGTGCTGTTTCAGTTGGGTGTGCAATGCAACTCAACAAGCACCTGGAGCCTGGCTTGTCCCCTGATTAGAAAGGAGTTGCTGTGATGCAGCACATGAGCAGCCAGCCAGCTGGTTTGTTTAGGTTAATTTGTGCTTTGGTAACAGAAGGCTGGACCACTTGGAGCTGTAGATCATGGAGCTGTTGCAACTACAATGTTAATACAGTCCTTATTTGAGATATGGTTATGAAAATGGCTGGAAGAAATTTTTTTTTTCCTTTTATAAAACCTAAACTCTGTCATGTAGGATTTGAAGTCAAGCTTGGATGGGGAATCGGATGAAAAGCATTAAAAAACATGTTTCTAAACCAACTGCATAGCATTTATCTTATGAATTTATAAAATGTTTGGGACTAAATAATGGGTATGCCACATGGCACCTTACAAATGGATTCTCATGAGAGGCTCTGCAGTTCACTGCTCTGTCATTTTCTTGCTTTTTATGTACCAACCCCTTGGTGAAGCTGTTGGCCCTTTGGGCTTCTGTTTTGCTCTCAAGCAGTGAAGTGTTGCATTTCCAGCTGATTTCGGTGGTGTGGGAGCAGCAGGTCAGATCCCAGATGAGCCAAAGCTTATGTGCACGCTTAATTTTTATTACTGGGAGCTGTGTTTCACAGAGTACTGAGCAGGGTAACTTCTTACAGCTTTGGCTTGACTGTGTGTACTGAGGAGCTGCCTTGTAGCTCATTAGCTTTGAAATCCACTGAACAGGGGCTTTGCCACTGTGCCTGCTGCCAAAATCCCACCTTGCTTCTGGAGATACCTTTCCTGTGGCTTTCACTGGTGGCATTGTCAGCTTGGACCGTGTGCTCTGTGCACAAGGAAACAGGACTGGCCTTGAGCATTTTGGTTGGACTCTGAGGAAATCTCAGCATTTATTCCCCACAGGGATAATTTATGTATGAGTCAGTGCAGTATGGGATGGCTGGTGATGGCAATAGTGGTGTTTCATGCTGGCACTGCCCCCTGAGAGCCAAGTGGAAAATGAAATTTTGGAGAAGAAAAAAATGTGTGAGTGGATTGGTGTTTTTATTGGTGGCAGTGGCAGGAGGTGCCACAGTGCATGGGGACTGTGGGCTGCCAGAATCTCTGCTTTTTGGGTGCTGTGTGGTCAAGGGGGCAACAACACCACTGCTCATTAAGCTTTGGGCAAATGTGTTATATATGTAAAATATGCCTATGTCAGATACCAGTTTGAGCAATTGGTTTGTGTCCAGTGAAGTTCTCTGTGCAGATTCTGTTGTATGTTGTGCTTGTTTCTGCCTTAAGTTTGTAGACTGTCAAACCCTGGACACACTGTTCTTAATGACTGGCTGTAGTTATATGATAAGCATAATCTGCAAATTTATTGCAAATCTTGTAGTAGTTGATGACTGTCTTAAGGTCTGAGTTCCTGTAATCATTTGAATTTTAGTTTTATTTTTCACATGTCTTTGTATATATAAATAAAAATCATGGTTTTCTGCATCTCTAGTTAGAGAGAAGCTTGGAAATGTGACCAGAAAGTGTAATAATACATCAAAAATTGAGTGGCTTATGAATTTTAAGCAGCATTGATCATTCTTGAGAACCTGGGGATCATGGCTTTCTGCTCTTGGGGTCATCAGTATCAGCTTTTAGGTGCATATTTGGAAGAAAATAATTTATATGTTGTTCATGTGTCTCCATTTTAAGGGCAGCTCTCCTGTCTCTCTTAAAAAGCCTTTCTCAGAAGACACATGAGGAGTCTGGCATTTACTTGAGGACTTTTTACAGCTTTGTATGATTCTAGGTAACCTGGCAGGTGTTGCTGCTGTGCCCTCCTTCCAGCCAAGGAGATATCTCTGTACACCCCCAGCCCCACCAAGTGCATGATTTATTTTTCTCTGTGAGAGGTTATCTGACCCCTCTGCACTCCTCAACACTCTGAGTCAACTTTGCAGTTGTTCCTGTTGCATGGGCAGCTGAGACAGCCAGAGCTGTGCAGTGGGTGTGCAGCGTTGGGGGCACTGGTGTTCCCGTGGGCATGTGCCAGATGCTTGTCAAGCTTTGAGGGAACAAGACTGCTTTAGGTTCTGCTGGGTTTTCTGCCACTGCCAGCCTCCCTGCTGGAATGGAGCTTGCTATTAGCAAATAAGGGTCACTTTTAATAAGTCAGTTGTTGGTTATCTTGATTAATATGTGAAGGCACTGTGCAGTGGATCAATCTATCATCAAGTGCTCTCCTCCCCTGTTGTGTTAGCAATGTGCCTTAAAGCAGACATGTCTTACCCTTGTGAGCTGACCCTTAATTTCCCCATTAATTTTCCCCTTGGAAAGCTGATAGGCTTTACCCCATCTAACTCCACCTGTCTGAAAACCATCCAAGGTCTCTGTACGTATTTGAGAGACTGCAGCAGGAAATTGAGTGTGCCTAGCTGAGCCTCTCTCTTTAGAGGGAGAAGCAGATCTCTGGAAGTTCCGCTCTTCCTTTAGCAAAGAAGTAGTTGCTGGACAGCAGGCTGTAGCATTTGCATTTAGGATTGCTATGCTGTTTGGTTTCCCAGATGCTCTAGAAGAAGGCAAAGGGAAGGACAGGGAGCAGATTTAGTTTTGGAAATTGCACAGTCTGAACATCTTAATGTTTCCACAATGAAATATTGGGTAATCTTAGTTTTGTGGGAGAAGAAGAACTCCATCCACCTGGACTCTGGATTGGGCAAAAGTAATTCTCTGAATTCCAGCTTTTTCTTAGCATAGCTGTTTCCTGGTTGTGGTTGGTAGGCAGGTGGCAGGGGAAGCATGATAGAGCTCAGGGCCTTCACAAGTAGTTGGGAAGGAAGTTGTCTCCACAAAACTAGTGACAAGGGAGGGCCATTAGTGCGGGTCATTTGATGTGCAAATTTACGAGGGAAGTTTAGAGGAGCCATTTGCACAGTCAGATGTGGTGTAAATGGAGTTTAAACTCCTGCATTGTCATTAGTAGCACACAAGGGATGGATATGTTTGAAGGGGATTTGCATGCTCGAGATCTGTAAGAAATTGGCTGGGTTGTGTGTATGTGAGATGTATGCAATTTCAGGCAAGTGGGCAGATGTAAAGGGATGAGGTCTAAATTTGGCTGGCTTGCAAGATGGCCCTGGGTATCTAAGCACAAATGTTGAAACAGGATAAATCCCTGCCTCCCATCCCTTTAGCTTAATCCCTGGAGGCTTTTTTTTATAGTGAGAACTCAAAGACCATGGTTTGGAAATGAAGCAGGACAGCAGCACGTACAAAACCAGGGCTCTGACTGAAGATTTAATGTTCATAGGGTCTAACACAGCTGGAAATAAAGCTGAAAATTCGTGGTGCATCCTTACTGTCTTCATTCCAAGCTCTGAGCATTTTTGCTGTTATTGAAGGATGGATTCCTACTGTTGGAGGAGGGGCTATAACAACAAAGCACAGAGGAGCCTGTGGTTTAGGAGAGGGGTATTCCTGCTGTGTGTTCATAGTGCCCTGTTTCCTTAATATGTTTCAAACCCAATAAAAGACCTTGTAGGCCTCCATACTCTGATGCTTTAGGAAAGCAGGGCTAGGACTCTTACTGCAACAGCTTTTGATGAGATGCCTTAATATGGCAGCTGGGTTTATGGCAAATGAATGTGGAAAATGCAGGGGAGAGAGCATAGAAGATGCAAGGCATAAAATTGACTGGTATAAATCAGTGTTATTCTGTTTTACCTAGTAAGAACAAACGTGTATGCACCAGCCATTGCTCTTCAGGTGGGGCTGGGGACATTGGTCTTGTTTTGTCATACAGTACCGTGTATTTGTGGCAAGCTGGGGCTATCTGGTATTGCTGGGCCAGAAGAGAGGGATGGTGTGCTGAGCTGGGATGCAGGGATGGTAGCAGTGCCTGTGCTGAGGGACATCCCATCCCTCTGAGGAGTGCATTCCTGAACTGAAACAAATGTTGAAAAACCTTTCTGGAGCATATTGTGCTTATTCACTGGAATATATTTTGCCTTGGAGATGAGAACCATTGATTCTTTGAAAAATGGTCAGTTTGCCTTTTTCAGCCTTCGTGAACACTGGAGCAGGGTGTGTTAGAGTGCCAAAGGGGCTCCTGTAGGAATAGAAAGGGCAATAAAAATGCTCCTTTTGAGTTCAAGACCTATAAAATACTCTGACCAGACCTCTAATTGCATGTCTTGTTATAACAACGTGAATTAACCACTAACAAATTGACCAGCTGCTTATTTGAGAACTTGACACTCTTCCCACCCTAGACCATGGGAGCTGTGGGTTGTGAGCATAATCCTTGACAGGAGCTGCTTCAGGTGAGGGGCAGTCAGCAGAGCTGCAGCTCCTCTGCAGCAAATGGCCTGCAGCTGGTCCCAGTGGGGCTGAGATGGGGCTGTGAAACACTCGGCCCATTACAGACCTGGGGAGAGAACAGGAGCAAAGAGGCTGCCAAGCTCTAAGTTGGAAAGATCTTTGTGTTCCTGGAGAAACACTATCTTTGGATAGGCCCTGTGTTTTGCTGTCTAGTTTGGTGTAGGATGGACCAGGCTCAGGACCGCTTCTGTCCTGTGCTTGCTTTGCCCCTGGTCCTTGGTCAGCCCCTTCCTGGAGTGCCTGGTGTATCCCTGTGCCACTGCCTCTCCTGTGCCTCCCTGAGTGCTGAGGGGCAGGGAGCCCAGCCCAAACACATCCTGCTTGAAAAGTGCTGCTCTTAAATGGGGTTTTACAGCCTCTGGCTGATGGGGCTGAGGGTAGTGGGAAGGGCCACCAGCTGGGGCTGCCTGTTCTGGGGACAGATCTGGTGGTGGATTGGGCTTGTCCTGCTCTTTGTCACTGCTGCTCCCCGGGCTGTGAGTTTGTGCTGTGCTATCTGCTGCTGGCTGTGCTCCTCTGCCAGGGAGGGGCTGCTGTCCCACCTGCCTCCCCTCCCTGGAGGGGCTCTCTGGGCTCAGCTGTGCAAATGAGAAGGAATCATCTCAGGAAAGGCTTTGGAGGATGGGAGAGGCTAGCTCAGGGCGATGGCTTTTTATCCTGTGTCAAGAAAACAACAGAGCTGTGACCAGCAGCCAGGGAATGAGGCCGAGATGAGCAAAGAAGGCAGGTCAGAGTGCAGCTGGACTTGTAAAATGAGAGGTGAAGTGTGGAGATGAAGACGTAAGATGCTAATGGGGAATGATATGTGGAGTTTATCTAGGTTGGGAACAGGTGATGCAAATCCCTGCTGACCTTGGCAGGCATCTCAGAAAACCTTGAAATCAATGGGATTGAAGGCAGCTGATGGACCTGGGACAATTAGCATGAGAGCTTGGTCTCTGGCTGCCATCAAGGACTGTGAAGTGAGAAGCTGCTGTGATGGCAGTGCAAGCCTTGGCTGGAGAGCCTGCACAGCTGTTTGGGGGCTTGGTGAGCAGTGCTGGGGCTGGAACAGCTCTCACCTGCCCGTCCTGACTGCAAGGTCAGCATGTGGGGATGGAGATGGAAAGTTCTTCTTGGCCTTTCCGTTCTCCAGCTTTCTCCATGGCCATCAGTGCAGCCTGGGGAGGGGAGCAGCTCCCTCAGGGGGGATGGGGGACGTGCCAAGCTGTGATGTGGGGACCATCTGTCCCCCTGAGACAATGGTGCCATTTACACTTACGTACTGCAGTTCATCCAAGATGAAAGATAAATCTGTCCTGGCTAATGATACATCACACTCTTTGCTTATCCTTTCTTCCTTTAGTTTTCTCTCCCCCAGTCTCCTCTTGTCATCACCTACTGTGCTTCAGTCTATAAAACAAGCCATTGCTCCCCCTCCTTGAGTGTGATTTGATGTTTGAGTCCCTGCAGCTCCTCTAGCAGACTCCCCTGTGACTAGCCACCCTGTCTATCCCTTTTCCTCTCTGTCTGTGGCAGTTTGTCATTTCCCCCCTCTTTTATTGTTTCCCTTGCTGTCATTCCTGGGCTTTGCTGTGAGCAGCCTGTCTGCACTGACTGTTCCTGCCCTTGAATTGGCTCCTTCTGCTGAGGGCCTCTCTCAGCCAGCATTGCGGACACCCAGCTCCCTGGGGTGAAAGGCCAGGGCTTAAAGGGAGACCTGGAGGTGAGATTTAAACAGAGGACATCACCCACTGGCTTATTTAGAATGAGGAAAGGGCTAGGGCTCTGCAGAGGTGTGAGTTTACCTGTGAAAATAGCAGATTTCTGCTGTCTCTGGAAGGGATTTCTATGTGGCAGGGTGGGATTGCTTCTTCCTTGTACTCACAGGCTGCTTCCATCCCCTTTAGAGCATTCCAAGCCCAGCTCAGCTGCTGTGTTCCTGTGCTCTCTGACCTGCTGGTGGCACCTCTGACACCCCCATGCTGAGCTGTCAGTGTGAGGAGCACTGGGCTCATTTCTGAGCTGCAGAGTCCAAGAGGTGGGAGCAGGGCCAGGCTGTTGGGGGTGACCACCTCCTGAGCCACCCTGGGTGACACTTGCTGCTGGGTCAGCTGGCCCTGGCCTTCCCTGGGCTGTGGCTGGTGCTAATCCCTGCTAGCCAGGTCTGGCTCTTTGGGCTGGCAAAGACAGATGTGAGCTCAGCATGCTGGCTGCGAGCTGTGTGCCTGCAATCTCCTGGCCCTGTGCCCTGGCTTGGCAGCTGGGCAAGGTGCTCAAGGATTCACTTGCAAAAGTTGAACCAACAGTGCTGTCTCAGCCTTGTTCCTGACCCCTGGACCTTTGTGAGGGCTGTTTCATCCTCACTTTAATAACTTGGTGTTGTTTGTCACTACTTCCCCAGGGTAGCAAAAAATTGCTGAAATACTACAAGGGCTTTAAGACTGGTTGTAGGAGCTGGATGCTGGGAGAGGCAGAGGGAACCAAATGTACCTCTTGGGGGATTTCTCTTCTCAGAGTCATGGATTAAAAAGGCTAACATCAGTACAAATTCATCCAGGAGAAAGCTGCTGAATCCAGTGCTTGTAATGCCAGCTCTGAGATTTGCATCAACAGGCAAGAAGGGAAAGAATAAAAGAAAACACATGGTAAAATATTAACCTCCCTATTGGAACAGGCAGTTTGCAACAAACAGCAGCTGTTCTCTTTCATGGCATGAAAGATGTAGGAGCTCAATATTTGAGGGTGGAGAAATATTTTCTTCCATCCAGAGGTTGATAGTTTCTCACATCAAAGATCCAAAATATCTGCTCATCTTTCAAGCCCTGCTTATTGTTTGGAAGCATACTGAAACATCAGTACTTGGCAAATCTGCCTTGCCCCATCATTCACACACCCCAAAAAGAAATCTCCCTGTCTTTACCTGTATCCTGCATCTTGCTTTGCAGCCAAGAACGCCTCACTCTAGTGTTCCCCTAAGAATACCATGTCTTTATTTTCTACAAAGTGTTCTACATATCATTTACCAGCCAGCTAGCAGATGTTAACAAGAATTGTTAACAATAATCAAGCTAAAACATCTTTGAGAAAAGTAGGTTTTTTTGATGTATTGCAGTTTTTATGTAATTATTTTTGTTCACGTATTTATCAATTTGTGATGTAATTTTTGCTTTGAGTAAGTCTCTTGGGTTTGTAGGTGATTTGGGAAGGGTCTGCTTTGTCCACATGTGAGATTCAGGCCAGGCCTTGAACATGTTTGTCATGAGTGAGTTATGTTAAAAAAGACAGGCTTATAGAAATGCAACAGTAATAATATATTGCCTTTGGTACTGCCTGATGTTCAGTGCCACTGGCCAACTGTGATATTTCTTAATGAAGGATTTTTCCCCTCAAGGCAATTTTTTCTTGCTTTTTTCTTTCCCTATGGCTCCTTTCTGATTAATTTTCTTGATGAAGGAGGATCCTTCCCAGCTTGGGAGTTTGCTCCTCTCCTCTCTGTGCTTGCTGACCCACTGTTTAGCAGCCTTGTGCTGGCAACTGCTCTTATCTTCCCATCTGGACCCCTCTCTGGAAGTGGGATTTCAGTGAGTGGTGGAGGAGGCTCTAGATGTTATCCCACTTGTTTTATGCAGGAAAGTCCTTTGGAGACAGCAGTCTTCTCACTGTTTTCTTGCAGCATTTTTTTCATCCCATGTTATAGTTTCTGAATTTTTATTTTCTTGTAGGTTGACCCTATTGTCTTTCCCTGTGTAGACAACCTCTTCATATTATATGTTTTCTTCCTTTCTGGGTGCTGAGTAATATTTTTCCTTCTTTTCCTGCCCAGCAGGATCTCTGAAGAACCTCACACAGTTCATCCAAGGGCCAGAACACTAATAGAACCGAAGAAATGCAAGGCATAGTTTCCAGCGTTACATGAGTTAGTAGCATGGTTTTCAAAAGCTGTCCAACTTTTCCATTGTAGCAGTCTTTTTATCCATTAATAAAACATTAATTTGAGGTCTGGGAGGCAGGGATCAGGTGAAACCCTGGGAAGGATGCTGAAGTGGAGGACTGAGAAGCTGAGGAGGAAGATGAGGCCACTGGGTCAGGCAGGCAGCAGGGATCTGGGGTGGAAAGCTCATCCACTGGGTATCTACCCTCCAGAGTGGAGGGGCTGGCAGCAATGGCATGGGGGAGCAGCCTGTGTGCTGGGTGAGGATAAAGGAGGGGCAGGAAAGCAGGGTGGGTGAGGAGAGGCTCTGGGCTGGAGGGCTCGGCCTGCAGCAGGAAGGGGTGAGATGGGAGCACCCCAAGGAGTGATGGCATATCCCTACCCTAGAGCCTTCATGCTCTAAATTCCTACTGATTGCTGCTTCCTTGCTGCCAGCAAACTCCTGTGAGCTCCCTGGCTAAAGAGGTGTCACATTACTGTCCAAGAGGTGTCACATTACTGTCCACACTGATGCCATCCCTCCCTGTGGGGAAAAAACCAAACCTGAACATGTGAACCTGCAACGGAAGGTTGTGTTGTGAAGGTGGTGTGGAGAGGGGGAAACTGAGATTCCACATTCATCCTTAATTCTGTCTTCATTTATTGGATTGAGTCATATCAAACAGTCTCTCCTGAGCATATTCAGAGCACTTGTTTTGGTTGGTTTTTTTTTTTTTGCCATGGCAGCTGCTAATTTATCTCCATTTGGATGGGTTATTAGAGGATGAGTGAAAGGGGTCTTGGGTTACCCTGCTGCCCAGTGTGGAAGCAGTGTTTTGGAGCATCCAGCAGCAAATGTTAGTAAAATAAAACCATCTGGGACACTTAAGAA
Organism: Ammospiza caudacuta; assembly: GCF_027887145.1. NCBI lineage: Eukaryota > Metazoa > Chordata > Aves > Passeriformes > Passerellidae > Ammospiza > Ammospiza caudacuta. The sequence continues at coordinate 28,494,819 of NC_080597.1, forward strand.
CAGACAAAATAACTTTTTTTATTTGCAGTCATTGACATTCAACTTAGGTTTTCCTCATAGCAGTCATACCTGCTATGTAAGTCTCAGCTCAAGCTGCCAATCAAATGAAGCTCTAAGCAAATGAGACAGGGTGTTGGAAGGAAGAGGAGTTTGTGGTAGGATTAATTAAAATTAGTGTTATCAGTGTAGCTGCATGCAGCCTTCCACCATATAGGTCAGCTCTCTCTGAAGCCTCAAGTTTCCCCTACAATGCCATAATTAACTATTAAAGTAGGTACTTAAAAAAAACATTCCTCCTCCAGAAAACCATAACCCAGGATTTCTTTTTCAAAGCACAGAATTAATTGCATCCTTCCACAGTATCTTTGAGGTGCTGTTATTTCTTTAAAATGCATTTACAGCATATTGTGATATGTCACACATCCTTTAAATATCCAATAGCTTTTTAACTTTTAAAGATCTATTTCACACTTAGTGGCATGTCTGTAATGCATTTTTCTGCAACGTGTGGCAGATGTCTGGGGAAACTGTGTTTGCTCCCATATGGGGGTTATTTTGCTGGAAAATGAAAGAGGGTTGACACTTCATTTGATTTTCCTGAGCTGTCAGATCAGGGATTCTCTGTCTGGGTGTGAGACATGAATCCAGATCATACATAAACTGCACAAGGGAAGATGTGCTCCCTTCCCTGGCTGAAGGGGGACTTCCCATTGAAGAACATCCTCTGAGGGCTACAAGGGGAAAAACAGGATGGGGAGGTTTGCTCTAGGATCCCCTATTCCATTGGACTTTCCAGCATGCTCTGGACATACAGAAGGAACATCAAGACTGTACTTGGACCTTCCTCTAAGAGAAGGAGGCAGCTTTGAGGTTACTCAAACCTTAAGGAAACTCCTGATACTTGTGACCCAGGTTCCTGAAGTGAGCTGGCACTTGAGAGTTGTGCTGAATTTGACTCCTGGAGAGGCATCATACATGCCAGGGCTGCAATCACTTTGGATGTGTCAGACCACCACTGCACAGTTGTGGTTTATGGACAGACAGAAGGAAATTTGTCATCTGTGTTGGCCAACAATCTCTGTCTGCAGATCTGTGTTTCTGTTCTGACTCCTCCCTCTCTGCTCTGTCTGAATGTGGCTTTGTGTCCCCTTGTGCTGTGGTGAGCTGTCCCTGTGTTTTCTTTCTGTTCCCAGGCTGAGCACCGTGCTTGGGGCAGGCCCCTCTGTTGTTTCCCCTGCAATATCAGGGGGAGGGGAGGAAGATGAGCAGGGAAAGTGCTGCAAGCCCCTGCAGGTAATGCTTGTGCCAACATCCCCCTCTTCTGAGACAGATGCAGTGGGGATAAACACCAGGTGTCTCTTACAGAGTAGTTAAATGCACCAGCAGTCCCTGTTTTGTCGTGTTAGGACAGAAGAGCCTTCCAGCTTTAGATTTCCAAAGATTGCCAGTGGCACTTGGCACATCCCTCTTGTGCACAACCTGGGAGACACTCCTGAGTTTCTGGGCAGTATAAATGCCCAAGAATTACTTGGATGTGGTAGCAGCCAGTGTCCTCGCTGCTGGTATGTGTGAGCATGGGCACATGCTGTTGAGGCATTTCTGGGCAGAATTTCCTAGGGACTGAGGAGCAAAGCCTTGGGGGAAGCTGTCACTGAGGGCACAAAGCTAGCAAAGCAGGAAGGTGCTGGATATCCCTGGAAATACAGACATGGAGGTGTGCCTCCTGCATGGAAGCAAGGGGATGGGTGGGTGAGTGACCTGGAATGTCCCCCAGCAGACTGAGGGTGTCAGTGATCCCATCAGGGGAAGCAAAGGGGACAGGTTAGACAGATCTAGAGGGAGACCACAAAAGTAATTATTTCCTTCCCCAGCCACTTGACTTCTCTGAGCTCGATTAAGCTGATTAGTGTCATGTACCCATGGCATTTCCCATTCTTGTTTGCATGTGTGAAGGGTTTTCTCACCCATGGCTGTGACACCTCTCCCCTCTGGACTCAGGATTATTCTTTCCTGATGATTAATGTTTTCATGGGTCTCAGCTTTACAGGAACACAAAGGCATTCCCAGTGGAGGATCTGATGCCAAGTCTTTAGCTGCTGGGTTTAATAGTTACACCTGGGATTATTTCATCCTGCTGAATGACCTCTTCTGAGACACTGCTGCTTCCCCCAGGTGGGTTTGTATTTATAGATTTATCTCTGCACCCTTTTCCCACCAAGAGTGCTGCTTGAGCCTGGTGCCCTCAGCACATAGCTACAAACAAACTTGTGCTTGAAAATTGTGGGAAGGCCTTGTGCACCTCATGGAGCCAGAGTGGTTCTCTGAAATGTGGACAAGTAGCAGTCAGAACACCAAATAGCACTGAGGATTGACCAGAAGAAAAGCGTAGGAGCTGTTAGTGCAATTTATGTATTTCTTTTATACTGCTAACTCCTGTATTGATACACGTACACAACAAAGATATTTGATTAAGTGATACATTTACTACATAATAAATCATCTGAGTTCTTTATTACTCTAATTTGTATGCATCTGTATAAATCAGAGGTGTACTCACCATTCCTTTGCCATCTCTGAAAGATGCAGGAGGATTAGAAAACATTTGCATTGATGAGTCTTGGGTAAATATTTGACCTACTGGTGAATTCCTCTGCAATTATCCCTTGGAGAGATTTGCTGTGCCTTCCCCTGTGCATCTGTCTGGGTGATGCCAGAGGGAATCAGGGAGAAGTGGGGGGAGCCTTTCACTGGTGTTTGAAATCCTGGGGGAACTGAAAAGGTTTTGAGGGGAAGGTGAGGATTTAAACTTGCTTTTACTGATCAAGTGGTAGAGGGAAGTTTGGAATTATGAGGAAAGAATAGGCCATGGTGTTGGAAATCTAGTGGGCTGCTGTATGTTGGGCCATCTGGAGATCATGAAAGGCATGAGTTAAAATCAGTTGAGCTCCCAAATGCTCTTCAGGGGTGTTGAAATCCCAGTGTAAATCACCAGCGCAAGAAATTGGGCTGATGGTGGGAGCAAAGTCCTCCCAACTCTTTCTGGGCACCTCCCTGTAGGGTGACATATCCAGCGAAGAGGAGAGGTGTGATTTGGTTAAAAAGTGGGGTGTGCTGCAGGGAGTGCACACCCAGGAAATGGGCTGCTAATGAGAGAGCCTTGTTTTGGCAGAGGGGGGCCAAGGGATGCCCCTGCATGCGAGGTGTGTTGGGGCTCCAAAGCTGCTGGGGTCAGTGCAGGCAGGTGCCCAAGTGTTTGAGTTGTGTGTGCTGTGGTAAATGAGCTCACACCACTCCACTTGACTTATGGAGCTCTCTTTGCTGACCCCAGTTCAGCACCTCTTGGGTTTCTCAAGCTGGGTGAAAATTTTAGAATGGAGAACAAGCTCTCTCTTGCAGAACTTCGGCCACATTTCTTGTTTTGGTCAGGGTGAGTATACCATAAAGAACAGCCTTTTGTCTGTGCTGGTTTCATGCTCCTGTTCAAACCAGGCATTTACTGAAACAAAATCAAATCTGAGCTGGCAAGTTGAGTTTGAGTTTCAGCTTCAGTTGGCCTGTGCTTTGTTCAGATTAATTCTCTTTTCCCCCAAATGCTCGTACCTCCCACCCCATCCCCCAGACAGGGAGGCAGCTGTTGAGCTGTTGTCATTTCTCTGCCTTCACAAAGGCACAGTGGGAAGAGGAGACAAAGCAGAACATCATCTGCCTCCTGCTCTGGTGGCAGGCAGGGAGCTGAGCTCCCAGAGGAGCTGTGCCCAGCTGCTGCCATGCATCCCTGGGATGCTCGTGGGACAGGCCTTGCTCAGGGAAACAGGAGGAAGGTCCATGAGAAGAGGCAGCAGTCCAAGCACTGTGAAGGTTCCCAGCTTGGGTACTTCACTTCTGTGTGGCTGTCTGAGGGAGAAGTGCTAGGGAGGACCTCCTGGGATGGCCAGGCAGCCTGGAGCATGGATACAGCACAGGAAAGAGGACCTGGGGGATGAGAGGAAGCAGAGTGTTAGTGCTCCTAGGAGCTGGAATGTCTCTAAAGCTGATGTGTTGCCATGGTGTGCCTGGCAGTAAAGCTCCCTTGTTGCTTCTCTAATTCCATTCAGGCAAGGAAGAATGGTGAGGGGATTAGAAACAATGCAGAGCGCAGGCTCTGTCTCCTGCTGGAGTGTGCTCTCCTTGGCTCCTGCACCACCCAGGGCTCTGCAGCTCAGTCCCCCTCAGGGGCTGGGTGAAACAGCTTCCCTGGTACCTGCTGCCCAGGATAATGCATTGCTTCCCCACATTGTGAGAGAACACTTGCCACAGCTTCTGCATGAACAGCAAAGCAGAGAGAGAGAAGAGAACTTTCTGGAAAGCCAGGAGTGTGGGTGTAGGACTGAAGGCAGCAGAACCAGTGGCAGTACTTCCACTAAGGTAAACAGGAGCAGAACTGGGTTTGTGGTGGTCTGGTGTTAATTAGCTTCCTCTTCAGCAGTTTCTGAGTGTGCTAATGGTCCTGAAGCAGACATGTCAAAAGATCCTTGACTACAAGATATTACGAGTAACATGACCTAGAAGGATTAGTAGCAAGAAAAGGACACAGGATGCCACTTTAACCCTGTCATCTTGCTTAGCTCTGTCTCCTCCACAGAATTTCCTCACCATTGTCCATCTCCCATTGCCTTGTGATCTGTCTCTAGATCTCCTGCCTTCTGGATCCTTGGCTGTCCCTGCCTGGGCCCCTCAGCTGGGCAAGCCACACTGTGCCATTGCAGGGTGCTGGGGACCAGCCCTATCAAATCTCACTCTCTTCACCCCTTGCCCCTCCACAACTTGCTCTCTCCAGTCCTCTGGTTGTGGCCCAGTGTCTTGCCCCACTACTTGTCATGGTCTTTTTCTCCCTAGGACTTGCTGTGCTACAGGAGCCCCTGTGCAGCCAGCATGGCCCTCACTTGTCTGTGCCCACAATCATCCTCAATCTGCAAAATCACTTTGTCCTTTCACTCCCCTTGCTTGGTGGGGAGACAAGAGTCAAGTCACTATTCCTTCAGCATCTAATATGGGGGAAATGATGTCTAAAGAAGGAGCTGTGGTGGTAGAGGGAGAAGCTGCTGCTGTTCTTCTGCCTGGGGTTGACCATTCTAGAGCTCTTGAGCAGTTCAGGTGATGTGGGATGGAACTGCTGCAGGGGGTGAGCCAAACCCCTGCTCAGGGAGGGAGCTCCAAAGTGGTGAAGAAACAGTTAGGTTTCTCAGAGTGCAGCATGCCGAATCTCTCCTTGCTTTAATAAGCAGCTCCTTCTCTGTGGAGAGGTTCCCTGTCCTGTGCCAGCTCCCCTTTCGCGACAGCCAAAAATACTCCTGTGTTAGGCAGAGGCCCTTCCAGTGAAAAGAAGCCCTTTCCTGTCAGGGTTCAGTGCAAACACCGTTTGCTTGGGAGCATTGGACTCGGGTCTTGTCACAGGTGAGGTGCACCAGGGGAGCCCTCTCTGGGGCTGCTCTCTTGCCCCAGGCTGCTCTCTGCTTTGTTCTCTGTCCCCCCTTCAGCTCTGTGGGGTCCCCAGGCCCCTGTGCAGCTTCTCCAGTGCTTCTTTCTCCTTCACAGTGAACTGCCAGGCTTCTTGTGCCCACACCTGGTTACTGATGGATTGACGGTGTCTGAAGTTTGGGTTATTAATCCTGATCTAAGGCAATGTCTCATTAATGAAAATAAAACTGGAAATTAATAGATGAGGAAATAAAGAGGCTGAAAGCTGATGAAAGAGGAATTGTGAGGGAGAAGAGTGAAAAAAGGGAAGAAGAAATTCAGTATGGGACTTGATTTCTTTGGAGGCAAAGTAGAGAGAAGCAAAAATCTGAGTCTTAACTGGGCAGGAGAGGACAGAGAGGTGGATGGAGAGAAAGGAGGGTCAAAGGAGCCCTTGCCTAGGCAGGCTGCCATGGGCCTGCTGGGAAGTCAGCAGGGCCAGGCTGAAGCAGATGGGGAGGGAAGGATTGCAAGCCTGAAGGCTGCATGAAATATTTAAGATGCTCCATCAAACCATCTTCTCAATGGGATGAGATTCTGGGTGGGAGGGACAAGAAAAAACTTGGCTGACAAAAAGAAATAACAATTAAAAAAACCTGACAACATGTAGCTCTCTTCTTTACATCTCTCCTCTCTTATCTCTGGGGCCCTGGGCAACCTGATCTAGAGGGTGGCATTTGTGGGAGGGAGAGAGGGCTGGAACCAGATGATCTTTAAGGTCCTTTCCATCTCAAGTCATTCTAGGATCTTACTTTCTCAAGAGGTGAGATTTCCAGTTATGCTGGATACAAGTCCAGGTTTCTTCAGCCTTTGAGGCTTTAGTTTGCTTTTGTTTCCTTGCATTCTTCCTCCTCTTTTTCCTGTTCCCCAAACTCACAGCACCTGTCACACAGTAACCAGCTCCAGTCCAGCTGGGTCTTGCTCCCCTCTCCCGCTGCTGGGGTAGGGGTAGCTCTGTCCCCTTTAGAGGTGTCCCCTTTGGACACAAATGTGTCTTCCTTGACCCTCCAAGCCCTTTTCTCCCTCCACTTGGTGCCTGGTCCATTTGACATCTGCTCTTGGGAGTGGGATGACTTGATCTGCATCTCAGTTCAGGGAAGCCTTGAGCTCAGCTGAGGTGATGCAGGAACAGAATCTGTTGTAAAAGTGTCCACAAGGATTTCTCTGACTTTATCCCATGTTGGCTGACAAAGGCAAAACTCGAAGTGTCATGGATGTCACTGAGTGTCTGAGGATCCAGGGAATGGCAGAGCCCAAGAGAAATCAGAAAGCTCAGCTGTCTCAGCTCATGAGGTTTTGGGCCACTGTGTCCTGCATTCTGCCTATATACAAATGCCATTGTGCAATTCCATCACCCTTTGCTTTTCCTGCTTCCCTTCCTTCCATGAGAGCAGAGAGAGCTGTTGCCTTTAGACTGGGTATGTGTAATCACCCTGACCTAGTTTGGGAAGCTGAATCTAGAAGGAGAGAAAACCAAAACCATGTCCATTAAGTTAAAAAAATATAGTAAATAACTCCTATGTTTCCTCCCCATGCCCTGCAAATCCAGTGTTAAATTAATGTAGTGTTTAGATCAGGCTTTGGTTATGTTAAAAAAAAATCTCAACACCTGTAGCAGATGCAGTTTTTAAATGTAGAAAGGAGTATAGACTTAATTCTGAATGTTTCAGCTCTGGAGACCTCATTTAGGGGTGGAAGGTACTGCATCTTTCTTTTGTGATCTTCCTGTGCATGGTGTGTCCTGGCCACTGTTTGCTGCCTCCCTGTCCCTGTGAACTGTGCCTGATTTTTTCTAAGCTGGTGGAATTGTCTGTTCCTGCTGCTCACCCAGCTGAGGTCTGCAGGTGACAGGCTAGCAGGTCCATGGTGGTGTTTGGGTTTTTCTGAGTGGGGCAATAATGGAAGGAAGGATATGAAGTACATTTGATGTGGCTCAAGATGCAAGTGAGCCTGGGGCTGGTCTCCAGGTTTTCTTGATTGCTCTCTGTCTGGCACCAGAAAATATCACAGGACAGACAATTGCTACTGCATTTAAAGGCAGGATGTGCTACAGGTCTATACCAGCATGAGTTAGTAAATGTGAAGGAGTGAACAAAAAGTAAATGTTATCTCAGATGACAAAATAACATGCTTTCATAACAAACTAGCATCCCTTCCTAGGATTGATGGCTTCCTATAAACCTGAGCTGGTTTTTTTCCACCCTTTGGTATTCATGGAGAGAAAATGGTCAGAAAACCTTTTGAGATCTCCCCTCATCATTTTGTAAATGTTCCTAGGTACTGAAATATGTGGTTAAGGCTAGTGATAAAGTATAAGTATAAAGCACAGTATAAGACAGCAGCATTTAATCTGATTTTTCCAAAGATGTGAAACATGTCTCTGAATTTGGAAGAGCAGTATGGAGCTCATATCTGAGTAGATTATGCATGGGAAGCCTGCATGTTGATGCTGTCTCTCCATAATCCTGTACTGAGCATTACCTCAGCTCTCCTCAAATGTTGTTATTCTCTTTGGCTGTTCTCATTCCTCCCTCATTAGGAGGAATCCATGAAGGAGGAGTGAAAAATATAGAAACCTGACTTGGCTCAGGAAGTCCTTGAGCTGAGAGTGGTTGGCAGCTGGAAGAGTGCCTAAGGGAAGTATTGTGTCTGCTCATCCCATTTTTGCACACTTCTCTGGGCAGCTGTGCTGCTGCCCAGTCTGGGCAGATGTTTGGTCCAGCTTGAGATGCTCATTTTTAGTTGTTTTTGTTATATTATTCTGACGTTCCCTGACTTGTGTAGGCTGGGAGTCTCTAAACTCTTAGGTCAATTGCGGGTTTTGTTTTGTTTTAAACATCTTTCCTGCTTAATTCTTATTACCATCTGCCATTCCCCCTTCCCCTTTCTTTCAAGACACTTGTCCTTTTGATGGGTGTTCCCATTTAGGGGGACATGGGACCTTTAGCTCTGGAGAAAACAGGATCTGCTCTACTCAACACCTCTTGGTGGGGATTTCTTGCTCAGGGTTAGTGAGTGTGTGGGGCTGGAGACCAGAGTCTCAGCACCTGGTGGTGCCCACCTCATGTTTTTACCTGCTGCCTGGGGCACTGAGGGAGCAGGCTGGACAAGTGTCCCTGTCCAGGCTCTGTGGGGTCCCATCCTCCATCCCTCCACTAGAAGCAGATCAGGAGTAAGAGCTCTCCCACAAGAGGGAGGTAAATGTAGGTTGGGAAAGTAGATGCAACATAGAGATGATCTAGACCAACTTATTTACTTGTTGGAGGCTCAACCAAGTCTTGAGGCTCATTTGAGGACAAACCTGTAGCACAGCAATCAAGTACACAGGTACAGCCTGAGGCTGCTGAAGGAGAGCACTGGTTGGGCAGAAGTTTTTGTTCCACAAAGGCACAGACCTGTTGCACAATTATTGCATTTCCCATTTGTGGCTTTACACCAGATCTGCTGTATTTTCTGTACTCTCACAACAGCTCAAGCTCCCACAGGGTGGAGTTATGATTTAGTCATAACACCAATATATGCCAGCAAGAGATGCAGGTGACTTGAATGGAACTGGTTTTCTTTTGCTATTGGATGGATGTTCGTGTGAAAGAATCACTTATTTCTGACTTTTCTTTAAAATAATATCCAAAGTAACTTGTGTTATTTTATATAAGGTTGTCCTCCTATCCTCCCAACCCATTTCCTTTGTAATGGATTTAGCTGCAGGTGCTGTTCCCAAGCCTCTTTCTTTAGACTCAGAATAATTTGAGGTTTTAAGACCTCCTAAGCTGTTTTCTAAAGTCATGCTTACTGTTCAGGACTGCACCTAATAAAATACTGCAAGCATGAAGCAGTCTGGAATGAAGGCAATGGGATGAATGAACACAAGCTTTGGTGGGCATCCAAGAAACAACGCTGTAAAGGACTCAGGGTCAGTCAGGAGTGTTATTTAACTTCTTGAGAATGACAAGAAAACGCTGTCAACCTTGGTAAAGCCTGCTTTCAACCCCCAGGAGCTGGTCTTTGTTCACAGGTGCACTGACAGTAGCACAGACCAATGCCAATGGAGACAAAGGTGATCAAGGCTTTGGAGGGGTGGGTCATCAGTGAACCCACTCCCCCTTCTTAGGAGAAGCATCCTGTGCACCTAAAGAAGTCAAAAGGGAAAATGAAGAAAATGTTTGCATACAGCTGATGCTTGCAGTTTTGAAGGGAATTTAGGTTGAGGGCAGGACAGATGTTGAAGGGAGGGATTAATTCAAATTGGATAAAGTGCCTAATTTGCCTAAGAGGTTGCTTAAAGATAATGACAACTTGTAAAAATTCTGCCTAGCACTGGGCTGGAGTTGAGAAGGTGAGAATGACTGTTCAGCAGCCGGGGACAGCCCGGGGGGAGCTCCAGAGGCGTTCACTGGCCGGCGGGCGGCGCAGCCGGGCGGGCACTGGGATGGGGACACTGGTTCGTTTATTTATCATCATTTATTTATCGTCTGAGCTCTCCCTTGTGGGTTATCCCTGCCTGGGCAGAAGGCAAGATGAGACTCTGTGAAAGAGCCCTGATTAAAAGAGGAGGAAGGATGAATGCTGTGCTCCTCAGAGAGGGGATTTGTTGGGAAAGCACTCAGGTGTATGTGCAACATTACCTTGAAGTCTCCTGTAGTAGAATATGAATGTGTTTGCCTTCTTCCCAAACCACTCTCTCCATCTGTTTTATGTTTTAGGTACCTTGGTCCCTATCTAATGTTTTATCACCTTGATAGCTCTTGCCTTATTAAGTATGTCTGCTTCTATCTCTCTAATCTCTTCACATCACCTCCCCAGGGTGCTTTCTCCTTTGTCTCTTACAGTTCTCCTTTACCTGATGCTATTTTTTCCCACCCCTCGCTGATGCACTCCAACCTCAGTTGACATTTCTGCTTTCCCTTGGAGCAGTGGTGAGAAGTGCTGCTTGGTGGGTACAGGAAAGGGATGCAAAGAAGGCAGGGTGCAGCTGTAGTGTCCTGGGGGAGCTGGACATCTGGTGCTCCCTGGCCTGGGAACTGGCCCCTCCAGGCTCCCTATGGAATTTAAGTCAGCTCTGACCTTTGGTGCCATAGAAAAAGCAGTCTTGGAAACCTTGGCTCTGTATTCATGCAAAGAGGGAACTGATGGGGCTCAGCAGCTTTCCCCAGTGTGGCAGGTGATGCTCAGAGATGTTGCAGCACTGAGCCTTTTGCTCCTGCACTGGCTCTTCCCATGCCTCTCATCCTCCAAGTCCTGGTGCACAAGGGCAGTTTGGGTGGCAGCTGAGGGATGAGAAAACATTGTGTGTCAAATGGAGAGAGGGCTTGGCAATGACAGCAGAAGATAAAGCAACCTGGAATAAGCATGGATTAAAGCTGCTTGGGGCCTGGGGACAGACCTGTCTTTCCAAAATGGTGCAACAGGGAACTGGCCAGAAGGATGTGGAACTGGCAGGAGGCTGATGATGCTGCTGTTCTGCAGGATGGTTTCCTATCCACCTTCAGTAGAGTTTACCTGTCACTGGCATATTTTCTGAAAAATCCTATCACCAGGATTTCTTCTCCTGGGAAGCTGAGGAGCCTCAGAAAAGAATAAAAACAATAATTATCTGATTGCTTCTCCCTGTTTTGCTGCTTTAGAATGTGGTCTGGAGATTGTTTACCAACTGGTCATTGTTTGATTGGTTCCATGTAAATTGTTTTTACTTAATGGCCAATCACTGTCCAGCTGTGTCGGGACTCTGAGGAGTCAGTCACGAGTTTTTAGTTAGGATACATCAGAAGGCTTAACAAGATACTTTCTCTATTCTTTAGTGCAGTATCCTTTAATATAAGAAGTTAGTATAGTATTCTTTAATATAATATGTAAGTACATAAAATAACAAATTAACCTTCTAAGAACATGGAGTCAGATTCATAAATTCCTCCTTTGTCCTGAGGCCCCAGCAAATACCACACTTACCTGTGTGATCAGCCAGCTCACCTGAGAGGCAGAGAGCCCTGGGTGTCTCCAAGAGCTGGTCCTTGTTCTCTCTCCTCTCCTGGAGCCCTGGCTGTCTCCTCTCTCCGGCCTGTGCAGACCTGTTCTGCATGGGCACACCAGGGAGAGCTGCTGACAGGAGCTGCTTGGATAGCACAGGGGCCGTGGTCAGCTGCAGCCTCGTGGTGGAGCATCTGCAGGCTGTAGTGTGTGTCCAAAGCACCTTGGCATTGCACTGGCTCCTGAGCTCAGGTGAGCCCTGTGCTGGCAGACACAAGTCACTGCAGAGAGCCCATCCCCTAGGAGTGGGTTTATTTGTCTGAGGGTTGATTTCTCAGTTTGATAGGGTTTCACTGGGGGTGAGGCGTGGAGGTGAAAGCCCATGGAGATGCCAGTACTCCACCAATGTCTAGAATGGGAGCCTGATCTACCAACTTAAACTATGTCCCTACCTTCCCATGGGCTCCCTGGCTGCTGGCTGAAGGAACGTGAGGGGAATGTGAGCTGGGTGTGTGTGAGAGAGCTGTCTGCCATTATCCCATTACGTGTAATGAATGTATTGTTTGATTGTTGTCCTGCTCTCCTGGACTGCTGTCAGCCAGAGTGCTGAGCTCATCAGGGATGGCATCCTGTCCTCACGGGGTGCTCCCATCAGGGATGAGGCTGGCACTTTGAGTGCTGGCAGTCAGGCTCTGCTCCCTGGGGCTGGTTTCTGGGAGGTGATGAGGCTGTCAGCAGAGCTGTGTGCGTGAACCTGTGGTTGCTCCTCAGGCACAGGGACACCAGGAACTTTCTATAACTCCTGAGCTCTTTCTGCTGTTGCCTTCTCTCTGCCTTCACTCCCCTGATCCTCTCTATTCTTTGCCTTGGCAGGAAGAGGTGTCCCAGTGTGCACAAGGCTTAAAAAATGCAAGAAAAATTGGAAGTGTTTCAGCTTTTTTGTACATGTTTCAATTTTTTCCTTGCAGTTTACACTGCTAGACACACTGGATCTTATTATATAAAGATGTTGTTTCCTGTCATTAATCCAATGTGTGGTGGCTGTTGGCACTCTCCTAATTTGCTGTTCTTCTTGGTGAATAGATATCTCATGGCATGTGCAGACTTGCTGTAATTTAACCCTATTGAGAGTGCTTGCTCTTTAACCCTAGCACAAGAGGAAGTATCCTTTCATTTTTTGGTTTATTTCATCCTCTTAATTTTATTCATGATACAAAAACCAGCCCTGGCTGAAGCAATAGAAGTCCAGTAAAACCTAGACTACTCTTTCTGGGGAGCAAGGCTTTCCAGGTTTGTCCATTCAGCTTAGGCAAGAGTCACAACACTAAAATTTTGGGTCCACTGGAATTGAGTACTGGATTTATGGCCCCAGTTTTGTCTGGAAATGTCACTTTAAACTGCTGTGAGGATCGTTTTCCACAGAAAGAAAACAACTGGGTGCTCAGCTGTTCCCTCTCTCATAACTGTTACTAGAATGTCAGTATTAATGTTTGAACACTTTTCCCTTTTTGCCTGAATTGAGATGCAGAAAGCATTGTCATTACAGCCTTTGTGTCCTCAAGCCTGGTCTTTCAGTCAAGGATCTGAGTGGAGCATGAGCTGCTGCTGTGCTAAATCCCACCTGGCAACCAAGCACCATGCAGCTGCTCACCCATTCTGCCCCAGCCCCAGTGGGGAGAGATAGAACTGGTGGCCTGAGATAAGAATAATTGAAACAAAGTAAAATAACAATACTAATATTGCTAATTATAATGATAATTGTAATGAGAAGGAGAGAGAGGAATAAGGCCTGACAGGAAAAATGGGTGCACAGTACAGTTGCTCATCACACCCTGACAAATGCCTCACCTGTTCCTGACCAGGACTGGTGGCTTCTGAGCAACTGCCTGCAGTTTATATATTGGACAAGGTGTTCTGTGGCATGGAATATTGCTTTGTCCATTCACACCAGCTGTCCCGGCCATGCTCCCTCCCAGCTTCTTGTGAAGCTCCTCACTGGCAAAGCACAGGAAACAGAAAAGTCCTCGGCTCAGGGTAAGACAATACCTAGCAACCACTGAAACATTGTTATGTTATCAACGGGATTCTTGTGCTTAATCCAAACCAGCACTGTACCAGAAGAAAATTAACTATTCCAGCCAAAACCAGGATAGCTGTCCTGCCATGAAAATGTAAGGCTGAAATCAGCCAAACTCTCCCTTTCCCTCTGAGGCTGACCTCCGGTGTGTTTCTGGACGTGTCTATATTTCTTGCTCACCTGAAAATAAGAATAATTGTGCTTTACCACTTGGTGTCTAATTAAGGCCTCCTTAAGGAATAGGAGGAGAGGAGGATGGAAACATAAGGAACTGTTGCAGAACCAAGTCCCCTGCTGTTCAAAGGGGCAGCATTAAATAATTGGCTGGTGCTTTTTCTTATGTTTTCACAGACCATGTTTTTTCCCATTGTTCTCCTACTTCTGTCAGGTGCTTGAAGGATGGTGTTCACTTAATGAGCAGCCAGATTACACTTTGTTTTCCTGTGTTTGTTCAATGTGTGGCTCTGGGCCCTATTGACAGCACACTGTGTAAGTCCTGCTCTGGAGATAGGATTATTGATTTCCTCATAGTCCTTTTTATTTTTTTTATCACAGTAGTATCTGAGTGCTCATCGCTATAGAGCCCAAGTGCTTCACAAACATTAATTTATCTTTACAATGCTCCTGGGAGGAAAGGGCTTTTCTCGGCTCTCAGCTTATACAGAGGAGATGGAAGTGGGTACAGATTGAAATCAGAAGCATTCAGTAATTTTGAAATCCTAATTAGAAGTACATGGGATTAGTAATTTCCAGAGTCTGTGGAGTGTAGCACTTGCTATATTCAAAGTGCCTTAGATGCAGAAGTGAGCTGTCAGTCAAGCTGTACTTGGGTTCTGGTCTGCAGTGCATAATGAAAATAACCAAATTAGTGACCACATGCTTGAATGACCAATCTTAGAATCACAGAATCATGAAATTTGAAAAAGACCTCCAAGTTCATCAAGTCCAACCTTTGACCAAACCCCCATCGTGCCAATTAAACAACAGCACTCAGTGCCAAGTCCAGTTACTTCTTGGGTGCTTCCAGGGGAGGTTATTCTACCACTTCCCTGGGCAGCCTGTTCCAATGCTTAACCACCCTTGATGGTGCCCCACCTCCCACTGGAATGGATCATGTGGTGCCACGGCAGCTGCTCCCTCAGATGACAGTCCTGAGACCCTTGGCTGAGCAGCTCTTGCTGAATTTCAGCAGGGCTGGGAGCTGCAGGCTCCTCAGGGACAGCTGATCACTGGGAATTTTGCCTTGGCACTTGGTGGGAGCATCCATCAATTATTGTTTTGGAGCCAAACACCTGTGTTAAACTCTTGCCAGTTTTGCAAGCAGGGAAATATGAGTTCTGCTTTTCCTGTACAGGGAATATTTGGGAAATTTCCCATGTGGGAAATATGGTTCCACTGAAGGAATCTCCTTTCGTTCTATGTACCTGTTTGAACTTCTGTCTGCTTTGCCTTGGGTATTTCAGGTAAATATTCGTTGTTTGCTCTTCTGTGCCTTTGTGTTTCGATGTCTTTCAGAGAGCTTCTCATCACAACTGTCTTTCAACAGAAAGTAGTCTTCTTAATTTCATGGAAGCTTTGCCATGAAAAGAGCCTCATTTTCACAGAAAAGGATTATTTGGGGCAACAAGTGCAACACCACAGGGCCTGCAATGATTGCTGCAAGCCCTGAGTATCCAGGCTCTGCAGTGAGTTCTGGCTCATAACGGAGCAGGTCATCTGCAGGGTATGACAGCAGCCAGACACCTGTTCCTGATGGTGCCTGGCTGCCAGGATTTGCTGCTCCTGGCTGCCAAAATAGCTGCCCTGCTTTACGAAAGTGGTATGAACAAGGACCAAATACAGGGAGAAGTCCAAATGCTGAACAAGTGGATAGGAGCCCAATGGAGACAGATTTCAGAATTCAAGTGGTTACATTTTTTTTTCTGTAATCAGTGTTTTGATTTAATGTCAAAAGTAAAGATTTTTCTTTATTTTTCTATCCTGCTGCCCTCTGCAGTACATAATTGCATAGCTAGCAGGGCTAGTAGCTTTGCTTTTTGACTTCCAGCTGTAACTGTTTGATCTCAGCCATACTAGTTGATTGTCTAAATGATGGTTTTGTATGTCATAGTAAAATTTTGGTTTATTTTGCCTCTCGCCCAGCTGTGTTTGCAAGTCCGGGGTTTGCTTGCATTTGGATAACTGATGTCTTGTGGGGGATAAAAGTACTTGTTTGTCTACTTGTTGGCATCTGTGATGGGAAATTGAATCTTTCCATTGGTGTGTTTCTAGGATCCAGCAGAGATAGAGATAGCTCTTTATTGTCAGTTTTAGCTTCTTTTAGTCATATGTATCTGCTGTCCAATGGGATATCTGGTTCTCTGTGTGCATCTTGATGAGGAAATAAACAGGTGAAATGAATGTGGTTTAGTGTAATTAGAGAACTTCAGAGCTGAGAGTTGGTCTCCTGTGTTTTTGTTTGCAGTAAATGATCTAGTGTGCTGTTTGAGCTTTCCTTCCCATTGTAAAATTAAGTCACTTTGTTGCCTGTGTTTTGTTTCCGAGGCAGGAGTGACCACTATGCATTTCAGCAAGTGTCTCTTTCTCAGTGCTGCTCAAGTCATCTGTCTTGCTTCATAACAGGACATTCCTCTCACTGATCTCTTCTGTCAGTGGCCAATGCCATCCCAAGGTGCATCTGCTGTCAGCCATCTCTGGGAAACTGCTAATTGCTGCTTGTGCTAAACAAGGCATTTCTTTGTCATTTGGCTTGGAATGCTGCACATCTGGGTGAGGAGAGACAGCTGCTTTCCTGAGGCTGGGACTGCCATGCCTTGGACATGGGCACAAACTCTGATCACCTGCACTCTGAGGTGGCATTACCTGTGGCACTGAAATACAGCAATGAAGCACCTTGAGTGTTTCCCTGTGCTCAGTGCCCTGATGGCATGGGCACAGCTTCCCTCTGCTTCTCAGCACAACTGTGGGGGTCCATTACTTCTGTATGAAAAGTCTTAAAACTGAGCAATAACAAGGCCAGGGCAGATTTTGGTACTCCCTAAAGCTGTGAAAGCCCAGCTTTTGCAAGTGCTGTCATCTCTGAGTAGTGGATTGCACACACAAGCAGTAAACACTAAAAAATACCTTTAGCTTTGGAGAAGGAGTGTGCAGTTCTTGTTCTTTTGTTATAATGGTGCCAGTTTACAAGACTCTTTGCTGAAATTGCTTGGGGTGTCCTTTGAGGCAGCAGATTTTCTAATGAAAGCTGAGACAGCCAGTTGGAACACTTGCCTGAGAGCTGCAAGTCCAAGTGTTGGTGGGGAAGTGCTCTTGGCTCCACTTGTGGGAGCAGCTGGTCTGCTGTTACCTCCATACTGACAGATGTCACTCTGAAGCAATTGCTGATGTGGGTGTGCTCAGCTTTTCATAAAATCACAGAATGGCTTGGCTTGGAAGGGACCTTGAAGAACATTGAGTTCCAACCCTCCTGTCATGTGCATGAACACCTTCCACTAGACCAGGTTTCTCAAAGCCCCATCCAGCCTGGCTTTGAGCACTTCCTGGGATCAGGCACCCACCAGCTCTTTGGACAACCTGTGCCAGTGTCTTTTCCCTACCCTCATAGTACAGACTTTCTTCTATTATCTAATCTAAATCTCCCTTCTTTCTGTTTGCAGCCATTCACCCTTGCTCAGTTGCTACATGCCCTTGTGAAAAGTCCATCTCCAGCTCCCTTCTACCCCTCTCAGGGACTGAGAGGCTGCAATGAGATGTCCCCAGAGCCTTCTCTTCTCCTCATTGAACAACCCCAACTCTCTCAGCCCTTCCTGACAGGAGAGGTGCTGCAGCCCTCTGATCATTTTGTGTCTCTCCTCTGGACTAGCTCCAGCAGGTTCCAGTGTTTGGGGCCCAGAGCTGGACAAAGAACTCCAGGGAGCTTCTCATGAGAGCAGGGCAGGGGAGGACAATCACGTCCCCTGATATGAGTTTTCTCTGTTTGTACTTTACCTGGAAATAAAGGGCAATTTTTTGCTACCTCCCATGCATCACTACATAGTCATTTTTAGAAAAGCACAGTGGATCTGTTAGGTGAAAGAAGATCCATCATCTTTTCAGCTTTGGCATTGTATATTGTAGTCTAGGTGCTGCTCCAAAGCATGCTCTAAAGAGGAGCTCACAGCCATCTGTTTGATATTTATGAGATTGTAATTTTAGATCAGGGAGTTTATTATTCTGTATTAAAAGGTAAGCATAAAATAAACTAAGCTAAAGGGCATACGACCTTTCAAAAGGTTTTCAGCCAGCTAAATCTTTCTCTCTCTCTCCTATATAGTACTATGTTTGAAAGCAAGGTTACAAACCCCCTGGATGTGCTTGCTGTTAGCTCTGTGTCGAGATTGCAATCCAAATGCAACTAGCTGCTGCTCTTGAGGGAACAAATGCCTCCTGAACCTTTGGGGTTGTCTTGGGAGCAGGGAGGGAAAGGGATAGATGGTGCTGGCATTACAGCTGACTTATTTAAATTACAGTTTACAGCTAGCCTGTTGACCAGTGTGTTTTATTGTTCTACATCCCTCAAACCCACTGCTGGAGGCAGGCCAAATTCCAGCACTTTTCTGGAGTGTTTCTATTGTTTAATAGTAGAGTTGCATTTTTTTCGTTCAGTTTTTATCACACTCACAAATCTTTGCAGATTAGATTCTGATATGGCTGTTTCTTCCATGGCGTTTATTTTGTTTTAAGTTTTGTTCACTGCAAGTCAAGTTTTCTATAAAAGGGGATGATCCAGAGCTTGGCTGTTGCTTGGCTTCTAGCTGGGCATAGGTAAAGAATTCTCTTCTGTGATATCTGCCTGTCTTATGTGTGTGTTAGCTGGGCTTTTGAAATAAAGATGAATAGTGATTTACATGTAAAAATGAACTGTTTGCCCTGCAGTGAGCAGCACGAAGGAATGTCCATATTGTTTTCTGAACCAAAGTGCTGCTGGATGCTCCAGCAGATGTGAAATGTATGCTTATAAAGCTTTGCATATATTTATATGTCCATTCATATTAGCTTTTCTGTGCACACGTGACCATGAAATAAAGCTGCTTTCCATGTATACATGCAAACCCTGTGCACAAGTTTATCATGTGGAAGATCCATCTCTTCACTTTGTTTCTTGCATGGGTGAGTGCAGCTGTGATCAGCCTGTAGCCTATGGATTTTGTGTGTGAGTTACTCGAGTTGAGCACGTGGCAAGACATAAAAGCCTGCATGTGACCATTGCAGCACCAGAGGGCAGCTATGCCAGCGTGCTGAGGTTCTCAGCATCCAGTGCGACAGGTGAGTGGCCTTCCAGTTTTTCCCCATAATCCTCTTCCTCTCAACAAGTAAAGGCTCGGCACCTCTTGGGAGCAGAAAACCACCCTGTAGTGTGAGGATAGGTAGATAAGTGAAGCATGATTAGGGAAAGCCACTGAGATTTGTTACTGTGGCAGAATATTTTAACATCTGTGACCTTTATCTCAAAAGGTGGGGTTGAGTGACCTTGGAGAAGAGCAGGAATCTGGTCTTGGGAAATCTGTGATATGGTTTGTTGTTGAGCTGTGGTGTGACTTGCTGAAAGCTGTGTCATCTCATGAATCTCAGCTGTGGAGAGCAAATGGCTTTTTCTATTGAAAGAGTGCTTTTAATGCATTTATGAGTTAATGCATGTGTATTTGTAGCAAAGCTTGTCTGTAGGGTGCTCTTTACCACTTGTTATATCATGTTCATGGCAGAATCCAGGAGAAGTGAAATAAAACAGGGAGAATTAGGCCTTGTTCGCTAATTGTTCCTCTAATGGATTACCCTAATTAGAAATTCATTATTTAATAATTAAAATGCACTAATTTGTAATTCTGTAATGATCTAAGTAGTCAGTCTTTGCAAGACCTGAAGAGGAGATTTAAAGTCAGTTAGAGAGCTCTCATATGACATCCAAACAACGTGCACGATCATTAATTTAAGCTTAATCCTTGCTTTCTGCCAAAATGCTTGTATGCACTTGCATATATAATATCCTGTGTCTTTGGGAACTTGTCTTTTCTCTTCAGCAGTGGGCTTTCTCAGGCAGTGTTCACACTTTCAGTAACAGACATAAACTAGCTTTACAGGAAGCTTTACTTTTTTTACAACTCTTCAGACTTTCTCTACTACTACAGTTTCTGCCCGCTGGGAGAAATAAAATTTTTAGCTCTGTCTCCTTGAGGAAAGTTCCTAGGTGTTTAGTACCCATTTCTTGAATCCCTCAGTCCTACTTAAGTCCCTGTTGGCAGAGAAGCAGAGGTATCAAAGCAAAGCTGCTGCAAGGAGGCCACATGGATGTAAAAGACCAGGCAAAGGTGTTTGCAGCAGAAATCCTGCCGTGTGCACTCAGTGTGTGTCACTCAGCAGGGACTCCCTGTGGCTCTTCAGCCTGGGAACACGTGCATGCACGGGAGCCCCTACTCCCTGCAGAGCTCCTGTGCCTTGGGAGTCTGCGACTCATCTGCTTTAATGTCAGCAGAGGGGAAACCCTCATCCCTCACTATCCATGCAGCTTGGAAGATGAATATCTGTACACAGCAGAGGTGAGATTTTCTTCAAATTTGTTTTTAAAAGCTGCTTTCTCTGGAGGCTCTGCCTCTGAAATGCATCTGACAGCTGACCCCCGAGCCTGAAGGCTGCTCCCACCTCCTCTTCCTCCCGCTTGGAGTTTGTTTTCCAGTCCCATCTGAGTGACTCAGAGGAGATTGGCCTCCATCTCAATGCGGTCCATGAAGGGAGGGCAATTCCACAGAGGAGCCCTGTGTTTCTCTGCAGGGCCTTGCAGAGAGCCGTGCTGTACAGAAGAGACCTGCAGCACTGTCCCTGTGTCTGGCACTGCAGTGACACAGGAGCAGTGCATTAATCTCTGTGCACTGTATGGAAAGTTGTCACCAAGTGCTACTGCTAATTTTTTCCTCTGTGACCAGGGTGGAAATAGTTATTTCCACTTGTATTTCGAGTCCTGAATAAGCAGCATGCCTTGCCTCACAATTTCTGTGCATTTTCCTTAGATGTGCTATTTACTTTTGATGATTAATGCTGCTCAGAGCACTGGTGTCTGGATAACAAGACAGAGTTCTGGCTCTATTCAGCTGTAGCTGCAATCACAGCATCACAGAATATCCTGAGCTGGAAGGGACCCACAAGGATTGTGGAAGTCCAACTCCTGAAGCAGTTTGTACTGCGGTCACCACAGCTCCCAAACATGTGAATCACTGTCCCAGCGCTGACCAAGCATGCAGGAGGTTTTGTCTGTAGCTGTAATGTAACTTTGAAGTTGAGAAAAGAGTTCTTGTGTGTAAGCACTGGTGATGCAATTGACTAAATGCTGAGTGTTTTCTGGTTTTGTTTTCGTGTTTGTGTAAAGCCTGTTACAGCTGCAGCAGAGGATCTTCTTTTGGCTGTGATGAGGTGTGGAGTTGGCTCTCTGCAATTCTAGTTTGATCTGTGATTGCTTTAGTTTTCTGTATCTTTTGGCTCTGGGAATTTCTTTGTCTCTTTTCCCAACGATGTCACCTGGAATAGCTGCTTCTGCTGTCTCAAGCCTAAATTTGCATTTAATTGTAAAATGAATTTGCATTTCATAGATTTTTTTTTTTAAATCTCTGTGGCTTGGGTTAAGGTTAAATCAGCTTTCCACATGAGTCTGTGCCTTGCTGGGGCCTTTTGTATTCTGTGTATGAGCCTAATCTCTTCACTAAAGAACCGTATTTCCTCAGACTGACATATTTGAGCTTTAAGTCTGTCATATGCATCTACTGATTCATCTTTCCATTGATGAAGAACAAAGGAGGAAGGTCCCACACCAGTACCTCTCTGCACAAAAGAGGCTCCTTGCCTTGACACCTGTCTGTGCCGTTTTGTCATTCTTCCCTTCATCTGGAAGCCATGCATGCCTGCTTTGCTGGGAGCCTGCTGCAAGGAGGGATTGCATTGCCTGCCCTTAAAGGTTGCAGGGGAACACCCAGCCCCTCCACCCCAATTTCGTATTGCTGCTGAGATTTGCTTGGTGGTTGTGGTGGAGGGAGGGCATCATCTCGTTTTTCCCTTTGTGTAGCATCTGGGATATGGGCCCTGACTAGACCAGGGCATGTAAGCACTGCAGTTGTGCAAACAATTAGTAGTGCTAATTGCAAGGTCTCAGCAGCAGAGGAGTGCTTTGGAGCTGGATGGCTGGGCAAAGAAAGGCTTTATTTTGTGACAAGAAGTAGGTGGAAACTGCAGGTCTATTCTGGCTGTCATCAGCATGGCTTTTTTGTAGTGGTGCCAGCTTCTCTTTAATCTTGTGTGGGCTCTTGGCACTTCTGACCTGTGACTTGGGAGGATCTAATTTATTTTAGCCTGCTCATAGGATTTGTTGTATGCTGTCCCCAAAACTGATGCTCTCCCTTCTGGTCAGGTTGTCTCCAAATGAGGTTTGCAGCTTGTGCATGGGACAGCCCAGGGCTGTAGGGAGGATGCTGCTCTCTTGATGTGAGGTGGTCTCTGTAGGGGATGGGCTGCTCTAGCCCTGTGTTCCCTGGTGTGCCAGGTCTCTCCCTGCTGCCACCTCCCACCTCAGTGGCCAAGGATATGTACCAGGCCTGGCACACCTTGTGTTGCACCAAGACTGACAAGCTGGGCTGGTCAGGTGGACTCCAGTGGTATTGGGAGCACATGTCCAGAGCAGCAGAAAAGGTTTCCAGAATCTGGGTGAGATCCTTTGTTTTGTTGCAGAAAACAACGTCCTTTCCCCTTCTTGTCTTCTTGGTTCCTCCTTTTTTTTAACTTTGTATTTGTTTACATTTTCCCCCTTTCAGTCTATGTCCTCTTTTAAAAGGAGCTAAAGAAAATGATCTCATAAAACCTTTGCTCGTGATTGACAGAGCTGCCTTGACACTGAGGCACAGAGGCCTGATTGAAGGGGGGAAAAAGCAAATGGGTTCTGGTTAATCTGAGAAACAAAATTGTTTTCTTTTCCTTTTAAGCCTGTGCAAAATGAAAAGGGGGAAAGGTAAAATAGAGGAGTTTGAGTTCTGCACCAGAGAAGATATTGGTGTGTTCTGTCCCTGTGCACAGTGTGTAATTATACCCAAAATAGAGCACTGAACTGAGGGAGGGAGGTGGGCTAGAGGACCAAGCAGGGAGGGGGCAGGGTTACTCACTTCAGAAGCACTATCCAAAAATAAGTCTCTATTTCTTTCCTGCTTTGTTTGATAAATGGGCTTGGTCTCATTAATACCATTTCTGGTTTGCTCTCTTTCCATCTTCATCTGCCCCCATTCTTTCTACTCTGTCACCATGGGATGTGATGTCCCAGCTCGTGCTGGATCTGCTGTGCCAGGGCTGTGCCTGCACTGAACGAGGCTGGCAGCTCTCTGGGAAGCTCTGGGGAGAGATGGGCTCCAGGAACTCAATCTCTCTTGATTGTAGCTTGTAGCTTTCTCTAATATGTCTTCTAATTAGCTCTGTGGACTTGGCTTTGTGTTTTCTCTCCTGCCCCCCAGACTGGAGCCTTTTCCTCTTGGTCCAAATATATTTCTGTGACTCTTTGATCCGCTGCGCCCCCATGACTTTTACCAGATTTACATACTTTGCTTCTGTGCCTTATTTAGCTTTGATTTCCCTTCCCTTTTTTCCTTTTTCTTTATTCTATTTACACATCTTCCTGCTTCTTCTATCTCATTTTCCTTCCATTTATGCTCTCTGCTTTATTTTTCTCTCATTGCATTGCATTTTTCTAGGGCATCACACTTAGAATATTGCCATGAGGTAAAGGCCAACGGGCTTGCGAAGGAAACTGCTTTGGAAGAAAGTGAGAAATTCAGGTTAATTGGATGCAATCAGGTCAAAATTTAGTTAATCTTTGAGTGGGTGGGTGTGTTAGCACAAGGCTGTGTATGCATGCCCAGTCTAGGGGCTGATTCAGGCATATTCATTTCCAACTTTGTGTGAATATGCACATTCCCTCAGACTGGCAGAGTGATGTGCATCTGGGGAAAACGACAGGAATGCAAAAGTGACATCTCTTCATGTCATAGCAGAGAAACTTCTTCCTTCTCTGGCAAGAGAACACCGCTGTCAAATCATAGAGCAAGGGTAGCTGTAGAGCTATAACACAATAAACAAGAGTGAAAGATCAAATAGTGCAGCTGTCCTCAGGAAAGGATGCTCTCTGTAGAGGGCAGAGGGACATTGCCTTTGTGTAGGATGGAGAGAGAGAAAATTCCCTCAGATATATCTATTGATTTTTGTGCATGTGTGAGATTAAGGAACAGGTTTTGTTTTTCAGAGCTGTCCCATTTTATTTAACTATTGAGATGTTCGCTGTATGTCTGGATGAGATTAAAAATTAAGGAAATTGGTGCTGTAGTTTTGAGGAGAAAAAAAAAAATCATTGAATCCTTCAGAGTGGAAGGGTCCTCAGTGCATCCCTCAGGTGTCCAATCTCCTGCTTAAAGCAAGGTGGGCATTGAACTTAGGCAGGGCTTTGTCCAACTGGGTTTTGAAAACCTCACGTGTGGAGTCTGCAGCACCCCTCTGGGCAATGGCTGCAATAGCTGCACTATCTAACTAGGGAAGAATCTTTTGCTTCCATTTCTTTTAAAAGATGTTGTTTCCTTTCATCCTTCTACATAGTGCAGTAAAGAGCCTGGCTCCATCTCCTCTCTGCACTGGATAGAGGGCTGTTAGTTCTCTCAGATCTCTCCAGGCTGAACAAGCCTCAGTCTCTCAGCCTCTCCTTGCAGGGTGAGTCCTTCAGCCTCCTGGTGGCCCTAGACTGAACCTGATCCAGTTTGTCAACATCTTTCTTGTGCTGACACATCCAGAGCTAATCCATGCATGGTCTAGCAAGTGTTCAGTATGAAGGGAAAGAAATGCTTTCCTTCACCTACTAGTGAAAGTCCTGCAAATACAGTCTTGCATGTTCTTCTTGCATGTCAGCTGCCCCTCCTGCTGGGCAGAACATGCACTCCTGAGCCTTTCCTTGCTGTAAAGCAAGCTGTCTGATGTGGCCAGTGTGGCATGTGAGTGGGGATCACCCTGCCTGACAGCTGACTGTCCCCCTGCCAGGCCCTAAAGGAAAAGGATATGGCTCATCATTTCTGCTATGAACTTGGCATGTGGGAGAGACAGTCTACTGGGAGTGGTAAGGGCTCTGAAGGTAAGGTGGAGCTGCTGACCTTGTTATCAGAAATAAAGGGATGATTTGATACTGTGTGGAAGCTATTGCAAAGGAAACTGCTGCTTGTATAAAAAAAAAACAACTTGCCCCTTTTAGGGAAAGCAAACAAAACTCCCCACTTTTCTTATTCATTGGGAAATAGTGACAGTCTGCCTTCTATCATTTAGTACCATTAAATCAGGCCAATTAGAAGCAAAGCATTCTGAGTTTCTATGGCCAGATACTCCTCATGACTGAACATGTGCTTCAGGTGCTGCTAAAACACTGGAATCTTGTTTATGTCTGCAGAGTAACTGTCATGCTGTCCATCTGTCACACAGGAGGGCACTTTGAATAATTTCAGTCCTCTTGTGGTCTTAGGCATTGCTGAGCATGGTTAAAGGCAGAGAGCATGCCTGCAAAAGTGGTGCTCCACTGGTCTAGGCTCTGATGTGTACTTTAAATTCCCAGTCCCATTGTGGTGTGACAGATCTTTGCACCTCTTCTCACGGTGGATGCTCGCCTTCATGCAAGCAGGTGTCCTCACCTCTGTGGCTTGGTGTGACCACTGAGCTGTAAGTTCACAAAAATACAGCCTGTTCAAAAGCTCTTTTACTTCCAGTGTGGTTTTGACTGTGTGATTATGGGCTAGAATCATTCACTTGTGCATCTTTGCATCTCAGTAGCTGAAATATAATATTAATTAATTAAAAGGCATTTCTGAAGCAATTTGAATATTCAGAAATAAGGTAGAAAATCAGCAAAAGGAATAACAGAATTTGTAGGGAGAAGCCATTTAGAACTGTAAGCTGAGTCCCCCTTTCTTTTGAATTTTGTTATAAATCATTCATTATTAGGGCCTGTAGGAGGATGCTAGAAAATGGAGATGTAGGAGACTTCTAGGAAGCTGGAAAGAGTGCACTGTCCTTATGTAACCTCAAATTTAATAAAAACCTTGTTCCAAACCTGTGCTCTGTCCACACTTGGGCGAATCTTCAATGGAGCCAAGGACTTACTGTGGTAAGAGGAAAGGCCCCAGTAATGAATCAGCTGGTCTGACCAGGGGCCCATGAACAATGAGCATTCATGTGCTCCAAGTGATTTCCCATTTTGGGTCTGTGTCAGAGCAGGGTTTGGAGGAGGAGAGAGCTGCTGCCCAAGTCATGGCTTCAGGCTGGGGTAGGTGGGAGGTGGATTGGGGTGAATTAGACACCCTCCCTCAGCAAGGTGGTGGCTCTTGGCTGTCTGATGTGGTCGTTACTGTAGGAGCTTGGAGGCTGTCCATCTCCATGCTGAAAAGGAGATACCCACTCCATGCCCTGTGGATGCACAGTCTGGAGACTCCCTTACCCAGCATTGAGGTGCCTTTGTGTTGAGGTGTGACAAGATTTAGTCCTTGAGGAGTGAAGCCCTGGTGCTTTCTGTGCCCCCTGGTAGGGCCCTTAAGCCTCCAAGGAAGGTGGAAAGCACCCAGCAGAAAGGTGGGTGTGATGTTGCATCAGGGAGGGACTCTGTACCTTTTATCCTGTAGCTGTGCAAAGGCAGCCCACAGGCCCCTGGCTGAAACACTTTCAAACATCTTTATCTGTAGCACGCTAAATGCTCGTGATTAGTTTTAATTCCAGCTATTTTCAGCTATTAGAGTGCTGCTTTCCTTGCATGGCCTCGTGCTTTTAATTAGCCAAAGCAAACCCATGTGCTACAAAATCCTTTCCTTCATCCAAAAGGAGGAGAGTTTTATAATTTCTGCCACAGCTCCTCTTTCAGGCACACAAAACATGATCCAGTAGCTGGGCAACCCTCTGAGCTGCCAGGAGCCTGCACTGCTGCAGCCTGTTTCCCTGGCATTGGAAGGGAGGGATGGAAGACCCCTTTTGCTCCATGTATCTGCTCCTTGATGCTCATCACCAGGGACAGTGGGGACCCAGGATCTGCAGTACAGACGTGCCATGTCCCCTGGGCAGCTGGTGGCACGTGCAGGACCATGGGGCAGTGCCCACCTCACTGCTCTAGGCCAGGTCCCCTCACAGACCCCTACCTGCTGTTCCTGCAGGCACCCTCTCTCCTCCTTTCTCCTCTGCTTTAAGCACAGATTTGCAGATAAGTGACACAATATCATCTTATTTTGTGTGCTATCTACTGTGCTAGCTGTATTCTCTGAGCACAATAGCACAAATTACTTTACATAACAGAAGTGGGGAATTCAATAATAGCAACAGTAGAGGGAAGGGAGAAGTGAACCACTGACAAAAACAAGAGATGTTTCCAGCTATGAGCTTTAATATACACGGGAGTTAAACTCAATGCAAGATTGATTTTTTTTTTTTTTGTGGGCCAGTCATGAAACAACAGAACCACCTGGATAGGGAGTGACATGGGGGCAAATCCAGGACTCTCTTTTTCCTGAAATGCAGTGGAGAAGACAGGGACACAGGGAATGGCCTTAAGATAGATATTCAACCTGCAAGAGCTGTCAGTGTACCTCCTCCAAAATTGCACAGTGGGATCCTGGTCATAGCTTTATTTTTACTCACCCTCCCCATTTCATTTTTCTCCCATTTTTTCCCCCCTCTTTGAGATGGTGATCAGTATTGCATATAATAATCTGAGTGTGATTCCAGCCCTGAATTATAGAGGGCTCAGCACAGTCTTTGTATTGCTTCATCCTGTTTCTCCTGTGTTCTGACATCGTGGTTGTTTTATTTTTTTTTATTTTTTTTGCCACAGCTGCACAGTAAGCTGAGCTCAGCATTCAGCTGTTCCTATTACCATCTAGATTCCTTTCTTTGGTAAGAGAGTTATTTCATAAATTTGAAAGATGTGTGAATAATATGCAGTTTTCTCCTCTTAGAGGTATTATTTGCATTTAGCAACATTGAATATAACTTTTTATCACAGTCTATCCGCTTGGGTCTCACTCAGGTTCTTCCCTATTCCTTTTGGTCTTGGCTACATCAAATAACTTGGCGTTGTCTGCAATTTTATCACTTGCTGTGTGTTCTCATTTCCAGCTAAGTGTGTTTAAGTAAAATGTGACACAGCCTAGAAATGAGTCTTTATCTCTCACAAAATTCACTGCCATAGTAAGGATTTTAGCACTGATGTGGTACAAACATTGACCAATTTTATTCATTCATGAGCTTGTCACGTTTGAAATATTCAGAGGGTGGTAAGACACTGTTTTCTTTAGTGCATTAAAAAAATAGTTTGTCACAGCATGTTCTTCCAGATGTTTAGATACTATGCTTACCATGCTTTCTAAAGATTATTTCATATCAGTTGTGAGACCTAACTTGTATAGAGGTTTCTGAGGTGCTTTCCAAATGCAAAGTGCAGCCTGCTAATTCCCCAATTTGGTTTACGTTACTGAATTTTTTAGTGA
The DNA here is from genome assembly GCF_027887145.1 of Ammospiza caudacuta. Taxonomy (NCBI): domain Eukaryota; kingdom Metazoa; phylum Chordata; class Aves; order Passeriformes; family Passerellidae; genus Ammospiza; species Ammospiza caudacuta. The sequence goes on from NC_080597.1 coordinate 28,522,911, forward strand.
TGGAATGGCCTCATACTGCAAGTTATTTAGAGATTCATTGGTGTAATATTTGGGAGTAGAAGCTTTTGGGTTTTACTGTGCTGGTTTATTCCTGAGCTGCTTCTCCTCCTGGCCCCTCAGCCCTCAGCAGTGTTGTTTCACTTTTAGTGCACAAGAGGATGGGAAAGAGGCCAGAGACAAAACTTTTAAAAGGCGAAATTTAAACTAGTTTCTTCTAAATGAATTGGAGATTAATGAATCTATTCAAGAGCAAGAAAGATGATAGCTTTTTCTTGTACAGCATGAACAATAAGAGTGATATTGGGGGCATGGTTGAGTGAAGTGGGACTTGAGGCAAAGTAGGGAAATGGGTCAGGATAAGAGGAAATGAAAGTGTGGATGAAGGTTGCAGTGAAGGGAGACTCAGGAAAACTGTAATGATTATTAATTAGGCTTCTCCCTAAATAATTGTTCCCATCTGTACATCTGAAAGCCATTCAGATGTACAGCACACGTTGGGAGAGTCCTACAGGTAATAAAGGTAAGTAAATTAGGTATGGAGTTACGAATCAAAGTATCAGAAAAAAAGTTCATTGCAGTTTTGAACTGCGCTGTTAATGCTATTACTACTGGTATTTTTAGCTCTGTTTCCTAAGGAAATGGAGGTGATCAGTGCTCCCCTGTAAGAACCTTTTGGCTGATTTCAGTCTCAGGTGGGTGGATGGAGGAGAGCAGTCATACTAATGCCCTCACCCAAGGAAGGATGGGCAGAGCAGAGACGCTGTCTGTTTTGCTTGGTCCAGCAGCTGCTGAAAGGCAGTGACCTGTGCAGGCAGCCTGCTGTGCCAGATGGCCAAACAGCACCCATGCAGAGCAGGAGCAGCTGGGGTGCCTGCCAACACTTGCCAGGCCGGGAGGGTGTTTGTGCTGAGTAGGGTGCACTGTTGGGCACAAGGAATTGACCTAGGTATGGTGGCAAACTCTTGAGGAGATGTAGGGAACGCTGGGAGGAAGTGTAAAACATTGTGGTGTGATGAAGAGTGCACAGAGTTGTAGGAGGGTTTGATCTGAGATGTGCTGGTAGGTCAGCAAACCCAGAGAGGATGAAGAGATGAGTTTTGTGAGCAGCAGAACAAGTGATGCCTCATGTTTGTGTCTCAGCTGGTAGGAAGGGTCATCCTGAGCAGCACAGGCACGGAGACCTGTTCCTGGAAAGGGGGCTCCTGGAGGTTAGAGACAAAAACTGCAAAAGCTTAAATTCTGCAGTTCAGAGCACCTTGCTCTTACTGTCATGTGGGAGGATCAGGAACTGGCTGTGGTAGACCTTGTGTAAACATAGGAAGAGAAGATGGTCCCGACTTTAAAGAATTTGTTTTGAGCACAGCAAGAAATCACATTGTAGATCTGGCATGTAGTCCTCCTTTTTCTTGTGTGGTTGCAGTTGTTACACATTGAGTACTCTGAGTTCTGGGAGGGATTTTGGGAAGAGCAAAACAGGAAGAGCAGTGAAAGAGAAAACAAGGCAAGTGCTAAAGGATCTAGATGGATTGATTTTTATTTTCTTTTTTTTTTTTCCCCTTTCTAGCAAGAAAGAATTAAAAGTTCTAATTATGGGTTGTTCGACTTAGCAACAAGTCAAGGGGAAGCCTGGAAGGAATTTTCAACAATAGGAAAAGTTTCTGTCCCAGGGATGAGGAGGGGTTTACTTTAAGGCTGTAGAAATGCTGGAGGCTTTTGGAGGAGGAAAGGGACAAAATATTTTGTATGCTCCAAAGAGCTGTGTGCATGTGAAGGTGTTAGGCTGACGAATGCCTCATCGTGGCTTGTGGCACTTTTAACCGAGCTCAAAGGCACTGGGAACTGTGTTGCTAGGATCCTTCAAGGGAAGGGGCCTGGCTGCTGCACATCCCTGACACTGCTGACTTGCATCTTCGTGCTGAGATGAGCTCAGCTGGTGAGAGCGCAGTGCTAATGACAGCAAGGTCGTGGGCTTGGTCCTGGTATGGGCTACTCACTTAAGGGTTGGACTTGATAATCCATCTGGGTCCCTTCCCACTCAGAATATTCTGTGATTTCTAGGGAGAGAAGCATCAGCTCAAGCACAAAATTGAGAGAATATGCTAATTGCTAGTCAGTCAGACTGGAAGCCCTATCACTGTTTCCTTGGCTCTGGCCCGACCCCACAAGCACAAATGAGGGGAAGCTGGGCAGGAGCAAGAGATGCCAGCGGTGATCTCCAGGAGGATGGAGGTGCTCAGCATATAAGGCTGTGCTAAGGTCAAAGAAAATGAGCCAAGAGAAAAGCTCATGGTTTGCTTTGCAGAAGAGGAGATCATTAGCTATCCCAGGCAGTTCCAGTGCTCTGGCTGTCAGAGCCTGATCTAAAAACAGGCTGGGTTTATGTTCTGTATAAAAATGAGAGGCGGTGTTTCCCTCCCCACTCTGCTTTCCTGAGAAGAGGGAGGGCTGCAAAGTGAGAATATGTTAGGGCAAAGGTGGAAATGCGCAGGAATAAAAGTAGTGACATCTAGCAAGTGGCAGGAGAGTAATGAAGAGAAGAAATTTGGAATTGTTACAGTGGGGCAAGGAAAGTAGGTGGGGGGGTGGAAGAAGTGGGAAGTGATGCAAGAGGAAAAAGAGATGAGGAATACCCTGAGGGATGTGAGAAGGAATAAATAATATCCTGGGAGCAGTGAAAAGCAGCAGCAGGCAGGGAGCGACGATATTGAGATTTAGACTAATCTTATACTGAAAGGAAGCAATGGGCTCTAGCAGCTCCCAGTACATGTGTGTAAGCTTCAGTCCTGCATGCATACACCTTTTCAATGATAAGGAAATGACTATCCAATTAATTAGGAACTGGGAGCATTGTTCTCATTGTCTGGCAATCCATAAAGAAAAGATGGTCAAGTGCCATGACTGAAAAGGAGCTGGAAGCTCAGAGGAGGCTTGGGCATTTGGCAGTCAGGCTAACTGAGCTAGATAAAGCAATGCAAAAAAAAAAAAAAAAAAAAAAAAAAAAAAAGCTGGCAAAGCAATCTACTTATCCTGGAACTGGCTTGTGTCACTTCAGCAGTTCTCAGCGCAATACCATTTTGTAGCTGCACTTTCCTTGGGCACAGAGCTAAGCAAACATTCCTCTGCCTGTTTATCTCACAGAGGAAGCTGATGTGGAAAGGGATATGGATATGGGCATGTGTGGTGCTGGATTGAGTCTGATATGCTGGTGTGGTGTCTCTGACAGTGACTGGTGGGGAAGGTGACAAGTGCCTGACTGGTGCCTGAAAGGTGTTTCTACCTTCTGGGCTGTTAACTAGCATGGAAAGCATAGCAGCTGTACTAATAGAAACACTGCTTCTATAAATCGAAAATGGGCTGTTTAGCAGGGTTTGCCTGGCCTGATCTGTGAAGGTCTGACTCAAAATAATGAGAGGAAACTGATCCTGGAAGCAGAAAAATATTCAAATGAGCATCACAGAAGTTCATGCTGATGCCCACTTTATCTGCTGTGACTTGTAGCTGCCCTTTACTTGCTTCGTCCTCTAGCTCAGAAGTTGCTTTTCTGCATAGGACTCCAATATGCTTAAGCACTTCAAAAAATCAAGCAGTAAATGTGATTGCCTTGATTATAAATGTCATCCAGCTTGGATGAAAGAGGAATGGCTGAGCTGGTGTAGTACATAACTGCTGGTGATTAACCACAGCAGGGAGCACCTCACAAAAAGGTGTCCAGACCTTGCTGCAGGCAAGTGTGGATTTGTTCCCTGTGTATGGGTTAGAGATGGGTGTAAGTGATGGGGCTTTGACTGTCTAATAATGATAACTCTGCATCTGGATTTATTTTCCTGTGAATTGATTGGTTCTGTATTGAGTGATGTGGCAATCCTGGTCTTGCTGCCTTCTGTGGCAGAGTTCTGCTGTTTAATCATATATTGAAATTGGGAGGAGGGGAGTGAGAGCACAGCAGTATTTCATTTCTGCCAGGTTGGATTTGCCATCTCCTAATGACTGTGTATCCTCCTGGCCCTGTGCTGCGAGCACAGAATTTTGCCTGTTATTGCTTTTATTATTTCATGCACTTCTATATTTTTTTTCTGTTCAGATGAGCTCAGGACCAAAAGGGATGGCTGGAGTTGCCTTATCAGGCACCCTGCAATCATGAGCCCCTGTGCTAAGTCCAGAATGAGCTGCCAAAAATGTACTCTTGCACGTCAGAGGCTGTGAAATATTTTTGTGTGCTTTGCAGCAGATGTAGGACCAATGCAATAGCAGATCAAAAATCTCCACAGCAATATACTGTGGTGACAGCCCTGCCTGCCAGGAACCAAGGCTATTGCTAATGCAGCTGGTGCTTGTAGCAGGGAAGAGGATTTCCTTGGTAAAAGGGACAAGAAACCAACCCAAAGTTTCCCCCTCCTTGGAGACAACAGTGTTCCCAGGCTGTCCATCACTTCTGCCACCTTTCTCTGAACCCTCTCAGGTTCTGCAAAAACTGTTGCCACCTGAGATAGCCAATACTGCTTATCTGTGTCCCTCCTCCTCTGGTCCTTTTGTAGCTGGGCACTTTTCCTGATGACACTGTGCTTGGCTCGGTGTGGGGAGCCCAGCTCCTGTGCTCTTGCCTCTCAAAATCCTGTGAGAGGACTTGGAGCAGCTTTAATGTGTGTTTTCCAGGATAATCAGTTTGTTTAAATTGACAGTGTCACTTATCATTGTGTTGGCCATCTGCCTTGCTTTGGTAAAGTCTCAATCCAACACCCAAGAATTCTGTCTGATCTTGAGAGGCTGTTTTGAACTCCCCAAAATATCCTGTATCCTCTACAGACTCTGTGACCCCACCACGAGCTCTCTTCCCACACAATTTATATATTATTTAAACCATCTGTACAGCACTTGCTTCCTTTACTCTGAATTAATGTCCTTCTGAATGACTCCCTTTGTGCTCTGAACAGTCTTCTAAAATCTAGTGTCATTCGTGTATCTCTTGATTCACTGCCTCCTCCTAGGCCACTGAACTTAATTACACTGTGAACCATATTACTTAAGGGCTCAGATATTGTCACTTCTTGATTTACTTCCTGCATGTTCCTGAAAATTAAGTCAGGAGTTGCAGCTTTTCCTTGTGGGTGCTTGAATTAGCTGTTCCAAGAAGCAATTGTTTAAAGAGCTGAGGGGCTGTTGTGTTCTTTGTGCCAGCTTACAGGTGAATTCCACCATCTTAATTTTCTAGAAATTGTGTGTTCTTTCAAAACTGCATACCCAGCTGTCTTTAGCTGCAGCCCTGATGATAGATGTGCAGTATGGGATTATAAATGTATTGCAGCTCCTGGGGTTGTGAATTCATGCAGAGTTGATGGTATGATCTTCTGCACATATTTTTCCCCTTTAAGAGTTTTAAGGTTTTCTAAATTAACTCACCAAGGTATTGAACAGACTGCATTATTCCTTCAACCCTTTGGCTCGAACCCACTTTTCTGTATAACTTGCTTCCAGGTATTATAACATCTAATTTGCTTTTTAGTCTTCCACCAAGCTTCTGTCATTCATAGTGTATTAGTCATCATCCATTGCCAGGATATCTAGTTCACCTTAAAAATCAGCCTGTTTTGAGATGTTTAAAGCTAGGCTTGAAGCGGGGAGAGGGGAGTTAAAAAAAAAAAAGAAAAAAGAGAGAGGTAGTTGTAGAAATGCTAATGCCAAACCTTTCTCCCTTGTTTAAGTCTGGATAAGGTGTTACTTGATTGGTCTTTCCTGCTTCTGTCTCCTCTGACAACGCAAGAGGTGCTGAGGGAATGTGATTGATTCCTGGGCTTGGATTTGCTGACTAAATGGTTTGTTTCTTTATCTGCTGCAATGGAAACAAGCAAATTGGAGTCAGCAGGTGAGAAAGGACTGTCAGTAATTCCCCTTTCTTCACCCTGCTGTAAACCTGATAGGTTTAGGGGGTTGAGGGCTATGGGGCTTTGCTCTGTGTCCCTACTACCATGATATACTGTGCTGGGAGCAGGGCTGCCAGCTCTAGGGGATGGAAAATGAATGCCATCTCCTGCCCCACCCCACCTCTGTCCTTCAGGATTGGCCCTTCCCTGAAAAGGGAGGGTGGGCACTGCAAAGCCACCAAGTCCAGTTTGGAAAAGGGGATGGAGCCTCCTGGGGAATCAGGTAGCTTCCTCCCAGGGGAGCATATACCATGGGCTCTGAGAGCTATTTTATGATTATGCCAATCATAGATTATGCCAATCCTTTGCTGTAGGGCTCTGCAGGGAAGAGGCTGAGGGGGCCTCCCACAGATTAATCTGGTTAAACTGTTCTTCACAGGGTGGATAATCTCTGTGTCAGCATTTGTGAGTTCAGACCCACTGATGAAAGCTACTCTGCAGCCAGCTGGGAGCTGGATAAATAGGGCAGATGCTGCTGAACATGATGGCTTTCAGCACTCTCTACAAACATTTGAAAGTCAAAAAAAGAAAAGGAACCCAGTGGAGAAAAAGGGGCCAAAATTGGGTGTTTGAAACTGTCCAGACGTAGTGTGTAGTGTCTCAGATGAACACTGGGGACAGCATGATGATTCCCAATCGTGCTTCTGGAGAATTTTGCCCTGGAACTGGGTTCAGTTGGAAATTGCTGATTCAGTGAAGTCAGCACAAACTTATTGTCACCCTTCTGCCCCCTGGAAATGATGTGCATGTTTTAATCAGCTCAACACATTTCCTTTGGCTTTATATGTTAATGTAAAAGTCAACACGGTAATGGTGATAGTCAAAACCCTTAGGTCAAAACAAACGTACTTCAAACAAGTCAAAGCAAAATGCATTCTTGAATACATTGTTTCAGGCCATTGCAAATTAAGATGACACAGGCTTATGGCCCATGACGTTTGACTTCCAACAGCCTATTAGGAATCTGTGGCCTTAATGTCCAAACAAATGTTCAATAAGATTCAGTTTGCTTCTCTTATTTTTAACTGAGTTCAGTTTTGACAAAGGCTGTGGGGCTGACAGCTCTGAACAACCAGCCTTAATGCATTTCTGCAACTAACATCTTTAAAGCTTGATGTGTCCTGGCAACTCCTCCCCCGTTTCTGAAGCTATCTTTTATCTTTTTTTTTTCTTTCTTTCAAAGCTTCTAATGTTTCCTAGGTAGACATGAGCTACACCTCTCAAAGCCCCAGTTTAGCTGTGAGGTGGCTGGTGGGGCCTGCAATGCAGCCCGTGTGGTTTCCCACACATTGCTGGCTCCAAGCCCACCCCTTGTGCAGGCTCGGAGGGTTTGTAGCACGTCCAGGCTGCTGTGACAGCCCAGCCAGACTGCACAAATGAGAAAAGACAGTGCAGGGCTGAGAGAGCAGTGCCTGGGCCGGCACAGGAACTTACTGCAGCCACCAGCTTTGCAGGAGGGGTGAGGATGAGGCCTAGAGGGGATAGTGGCTTTTGGATCCCTGTCCAAGACATGGGATATGCTTTTGGGTGGTTTTGGATAGGAGTCTGCTTCCAAGCCCACCTTAGAACAGGCACAACTCTGCAGGAAACAAGGAAGGGATGAATTCCCAAGGCTTCCTGCTTGTCCTCCTGCCATCCCTGCAAGAGTGGAGAAGGCAGAGTGGGTGAGTGTTCCTAGCTGTCCCCGCTCCTTTGTTGGCTGCTGTTTCTCAGAACGGGTGTGCAGGCAAGGGCCTGTGTTGGAAACCAGGCAGGAGACAGGGCTGTGGCCTTCCCCTTCATCACAGTGTGGAGGAAGGGCTGAGAGACCAGATCAAACGTGCCAGGGCTCCTTGCTGGGCATGAGCAAAGGCACATCTCACCAGAGACCACGGCAGCAAGAGCCTTGTTCCCACAGAGCAGAGCCTGTAGCACCCCTGTTCCTGTATCCTCCCCAATGCCAGGGCAATGTGGGCCAGCTGGGGGAACCAGAATTCAAGCTCCCTTCCAGAGCTGGAGTGCTGTGAGGAGAGAAACAAGTAATGGAAATTGAAATGCAAATTCTTTTTCTGAGTGTAGAAAAGGCCCCCATAAATCAGGAGCGACAAGAACACAAAGACACCATCAGGATGCATTTGCACAATCAAGGGATGTTTCATATATCTGAGAGAACCAAGGCACAACCTCCGCTCCTGAAATAAACCAAATCCATTTCTTTCTCATCAGTGAAGCAGTCTCTGAAATTCCCTGTTTGAAGAGCAACAGAAAAACAGAAAGGAGATTTGAGCTAAATGTTACTCAGATGAGGCATGTTTTCTAATCCAGACAGGAAAATATTTGTTCTAAAGGGTCAGTGATGAACAAACAGTTCTTCTCTTCCTGCACATCCAGCAACATAATAGGGATCTACATTTTTTTTCCCTCTAGATTTGTCATCATGGAAGAAATGGCACAGCTGTTGAGAACCTTGATGATATAATTGTGTAGTCTAGAAACAGAGTAACCTCATGGCAAAGAAAGAGAGCAGAAATGCTTCAAGAGAGAACCTGTTCACAGAACACCAGAAAAGGGGCATGGAGAGCTTTTTCCAAGGCTTGAACCTAAAAGTGTAGTTAAATGTTTCACTAACCTGCCTGTAAGGTAAGGCAAGCTGGAGGTGCTGCTGTAGGAAGAGGTGGAAGTTTTAATGTGAAATCAGAAGTGACAGAGCTGAGGGACTGAATTTGGTCAAGCAAGCCCTGTCCTGGATTTTAGCTTCACTCTTCATCATTCTGTCACAAGCCCCAAATCCATCTGTCTTTTGCTGTAGTAACTGATAAAACGCCTGTGTCTCACTGTCTTCCAGGGAAAACTTGAGACCAGTTTTCAGTCTTACTAACTGGCTTTCCTGATACACAGTGTGTGTTGGGCATCTCTCTACTTCCATTTACAGATTCCTGAGGAGCCTAGCTCCCATGGGTGAGATATCTCTATCCTAGCCTTGCTATGAGGAAGTGTTTTGTGCAGTTTTCAGTGAGTGTCTTAAAACCAGGTTGAGCCTGCCTGGTGCTATCTTTGCATCGCAGAAAACGTGATTAGATGTGTGCAAGTGGCCTCATATATCAGCCACAACAGATCTGTGTGCTGCTTCTGACTGCAATTGTGTGGTCCTGTCCCACAGCTGGTGCTGGGTCACCCTGGCAAGACTGAAGGAGTTGCCACCTTCTCTTCCCCTGGTTTAAGGCCAGACTGGATGAGACACTGAGCAACCTGATCTAGTAGGTGGTTTCCCTGCCCACAGTGGTTGGAATTAGAGGATTTTAAGGTCCCACCTGTTAGGAAAATTAATCGACAAACATCAGAGTTTTATGTCCAAAAAGAGACAGAGGAATTCTTTTGCTTTATTCGAATAAAAGGAGAGGCCATGAGGCATTCCCCTGGGGTCTCTCAAATTTTTGGAAGATTCAGCCTCCCTTTTTATCCTAATTTCCCTTCTCTCTTTCCCCATTGGCTGAGGTACTAGAGAGGTACAGACTTCCCAATATCCCTGATACCAAAGATTTCCCTCTAATGTATAACCCTCCCTTTTAAATTTTAATTCTCATGGAATTTAGGGTTTTTCTTCCCCATTGTTTCTTTCATCTTTCAATGTCCAATTTTGTTTATCAGAAAACCTAAAGTTTATTTGTAAAAGTAAATATCTTTTTCCATTCATCAATCAGTGGAATCATTCCCACTGTTTCTTTTATATCCCAGTGCTAGTTTTATCTACCAGCAGACCCACAGCTTGTCTGTAAAGTCAAATCCGCTATTCCTCTCAATCCCAAATTAACTAATTAACTGAGGTATGTTAAATGGGTGTGGAGCTCCACAGACTGATGGAGTTACAGGCTATTTCTGCCCAGTGTGCAAATACAGGACCCTTCTGAAAGCCATTGCACAGTAAGCACTGGAGCTGTCCCAGTTTGTATTTCCTTCAGCTGAGCCATCGTCCTCTGCTATTGCAGCTGTAGAATGGGGATTAGGCAGACAGGCTTTACTGATGTGATTTGTGCTGGGTTAAAACTCACAATTGAGTTATGCAGGTTCTGTGTTAATAAAACCTTTCCATTACGCCACCACATGCTCTAAAGCACATTAGAAAGCTGGCTGCATTGTGAAGGGCTTGGGGAATTCAGATCTGCTTTCCTGCAGCTGTTTTTCTGTCCCTGCCAGGGTTAGGTGCATAATGTGCCATTAGTTTCCATCTGCTAGGGATGGAAAGAATCATCTCTGTTTCTAAGAGATAGCCCATGATAAACTCCCCCAATGCTAAACTGTTTTTTTTCTTTCTTTTTTTTTTTTGTTTTTTTTGAGCCATTTCACGACTAAAAGGGAAGCAGGAGAATTGTTAAAATGTGGGAGGCTCCTTCCTATGGAAGGGTGATTCTCCCTGGATCAGGTACAAAACTGGTTGTGTTTCCATAGGAATGCCAAGTATTTCATGGGTTCCTGCTCTCCTCTGCCTTGGTTGCTTTATCCCAGTCCCGTGCTGTGTCTCACCAGCCTGAAGTGAGAAGCAAAACCTCAGCCAGTGAGTGACCACAGTGCCTGGTGAAGAGGGAAGGTTATGCTACTCTTGCCCCAAAGAAGCAGACAAACCTGCACATGCACATCCATGCTGCTCCCTCTTGATGTAATAGGTAAGAACTGGATTCCCAATTAAGTGCTATTGAGATTAGAGGTGAGGTAGCCAATATTTGATGGGGTCTGGGAAGGGGAGATGGTTGTCTAACCCTAACTCAAGTTGTCAGGGTCTTACCTGTGTTTGGAGAAGTTCTCTGTGCTGGGGACTGACAGGTGACTGGTTTACTCAGGACCCTGTCTGTGAGCATGGAGGGATTTCCTGGCTCCAGTGGCTTTGTTCTGGACCTTGATGGTGCTAGTTACAAGAGAGGGTGCCAAAGGATCACTGTAATTCCTTATGCAGAGCAGAGGCTTTCAGTGCAATGAAAAATGATGATTGCTTATTTCTCAGTTTCTTTTAAATTAGGGTTAATTGAAAAAAATTGGGCAGTTCTCAAAAATGGGAAGAAAAGGCCTTCTCAAGAGAGAGATTAAGTTTTCAAATAGGTATGAATGGTTTAAAATAGAGGACTTGGATAATTTGAAAATAAGTGCATCAAATGTGTCATCAAAAAGCCTGGGCATTCTGCTGAAGAAACAAATCACTTGACAGACTATCAAACCATGTGAATGTAAATGCCTTGCCAGGGAAAGACCTGTATGAGCTGATGGTTGGCCAATGTATGTGGCCTATATCCTTGGCTATGTTACATATGCACAGGCATCCTTGCTTTGGAAAGCTGTAATGCAGCAGCCAGTAATGGGGCCACCTTTAGTCTATCATTTCTTTTTTATCCACCTTCAAACCAAATCCTGTCAGGCAGCATGGGGAAGCTGAAAGGAAGAGTGTGAGGGAAAAAGTGTTTACTAACAGGAGAGGGAAGGATCAGGCATGGATGTGGAGTGTTTGTGGAAATAGTCTTAAAGCAGGGAGGTAGAGAGGACCACTAAAAGCTTTGTACATCAGAGTGCAGGCTGATGTGACAATTACCATTTGGAAACTTATGGCTCTGTGAGGCTGAGAAGTTTTTTTGAAGTGTTGCTAAAGCTAATTATCCTGGAGAAACGAAGCTAAACTGAAACAAAGAAAAAATCATACTATGGGTCGCTGTGCATAAAATATTAGTGCAAATTTGATTTTCCTTTGTACCCTCCTCCCCAGTTTTAGTGGCGCGTGGGTGGGAAGAGTGCAGAGTGAGGCAGAGTGGTGTGGGGAAAATTGCTTTATCAGCCTGGTGCAGCATGCAGGGGTTTGAGTGGGTGTCTGGTTCCAGAGCTGGCACACTGTGGCTGCCCTGGCCCCCAGTGCTGCCTGGCAGGGGTGCCCACGGGGCTGCAGGACCTCAGCCATGGTGCTGTTAGCTGGGATTTGTCCCTCTCCCTGATGGCTCAGGGGTGGGGAGCAGGGCTGGCTCTAGGGACAGGCTGTTCTTTCTGGGAAAGATGGGAGCTCTTTTGCAGTCACTCTTTGAGATTTACTGTGGGTCCACTCTGGCTGTCTCCTCACAGTATGCCAAGTCTGTCTTTACTATCCTGACCTGTGCTCTGGTTTTTCTTTCCTTTCCACTCACTGTCACAATTAATGTGGAAGCTCTTTAGGTGCAGTGCAGTGGGTGCTCTAGGCGTGCCTGGGAGGAGGCTGTGCTGCACAAAATGTTCTCCACACTCTGCTGCACCCACTGTGCTGCACACACTCTGCTCCACACCTGCTGCACACGAACAGGTATGGCAGCTCCTCTTCTTCCAGAAACCAGCAGTGCTGCAGAGGGGGTTTTGCCTCTTTCAAAGAGATGTTATGACAGGGCTGTCCCTTCATTTCCTTGCTGATAAATTTTAAATTATTTTTGACCCTTTTCTGACTCAGACCAAACCAAACATCCTTCCTGCACAGCATTCCATGAGGATGGGCACTTGAAGCAGTGTGCAGCCTGGCAGCAAAATGGGTGAGTGCTTGTGGCTTATAAGAATCTGTAGGAAGCAAGTCTTGAAATATAAGGGTAGGTTATGAGTAAGGAGCCAAAATCCTCTGTGGTAGTTTTTTCCTACAACACCTCTGACTCCATGTCTGATTGTATCTCAGCAGGAAGAATCATTCTCAGATGAACAAAAAGATTGTGTAGAGAAGATGAGTTTTATTAAGTCACTGCTAGGTGTGTTTGAAAAAGGATGCTGCATGTAGGGTTTGAAAAATAAATTTGCAGAAGTTGATGGGTCTTTCAGCTGTAGGTATCCTGAGCCTAGTAGGAGATGGTATGTTATCTCAGAGAGCAGCACATCAAGCTGCTGCTCCTGATGGGTCCTCTGACAGGGCTGTACAGGGCAGGAACCAGCCATCCTAATCCACCAAACACTGATTTATCACATATATCTGGTCACTGGTGCTCCTCCAGATGACACTGACAATGCCTCATCTTGCTGAGCTGGGCAGGTTACCAATAATTTGATGACTCTTTGCCTTGGTGATCTGCTGATCCAGGGGCTGAAATGTCTGCACCATAATGCAGCCTTCTCTGCAGGCTGCTGAGACCCTACTGGAGCCCTGCCCTCTGGCTAGGGCAAGATGGCTGGTTTTGTACTCTGCTCACCAACCCTTTGTACCAGCTATGTCTCAGCTAAGCAATCATCTTTCTTCTGTCCTCGTGGTGAAGTCATTTAATTGTGAGAAACAGAAGGGAAATTTTGGAAGTGTTCTGTGGAAGTGATGTAGCTAAATATCATAGAATGGTGTGAGTTGGAAGAGACCTTACAGATCATCTTGTTCCAGCTCCTCAGCCAAGAGCAGGGACACCTTTCACAAGAGCAGGTTGCTCAGAGCCCATTCAATCTATCCTTAAACATTCCCAGGAAAAGGGACTGCTTCTTTGGACAACCACTTTCAGTGCCTCACCACCCTTGATAGAACCATAGAATAGTTGGGGTTGAAAGAGACCTTAAAGATAATCTTGTTCCAACCCCCATCCTGTGGGCAGGGACATCTTTGCAGTGGCAGTATTGAATCAGTGTGCACTATGCAGAGGAGGCAGGAATGTGAGGGTGGCTGACCTAGTGAAGGTAAGGGACCCTGCATGGGACAGAGGAAATGCATGCAATCCCTTGGTGATATTTAAAAATTTTAAATTAATGCAACAGAAGATGGATGTTTGTGAGGTACCAAAGAGTAATCCAATGAAGAAGCAACTCCTACAGAGTCAGGCAGAATGGGGAATGGTTGCTAAAATTAAAACTAAAAGGCTCATAAGAGACTCTGAAAAGAGAAAAGGAAATATTTGGCATGGCTAGAAAGTAAGGATGGGGTAATGGGCTAGGCTATCACCTGTGTGTCCAAAATAAAGTGAGATTAATGCACAACTGAAATTTCTGACTGGAAAGAGTGTGGGGAAAAATAAGTTAGACAGTAAATAAGAGGAAGAAACATGTATTTCCAGAGGCTGTCAAAAACTCTAGAATAAATAGAGTGTGAAGTTGAATCTATATGAAAACAAATAGGTCACAGGAATACAAATGTGGTACCAGTCCTAAATCTGAATAGAGGCGATGAATACAACAGGCAGAAAGACATCAAAGAGGCAGTAGAGCTATGCTGCTCTGATTGATGAAGGCTTTAGCTAGCCTGCCCTATTAGCAACATGCTGTGTAGGACCTGCCTTTTTCAGACATGGTTGGTCTGCAGTCAATTGTGTTGGTAACTTGTTCTTATACATCGTGTTTCTATTAAAGGAACCTGGAGTGCCTTTGGAAGGTAGCAAATTCTTTGGCAGATTGGAAAAGAGAGAGATGCGTGGGTGTTAGACTGGTTTTAGTGTTACACTATCACAACTATGGGCTGAGTTTTCTCTTGGGCCCCAGTGAAGGTATCAGTGGAAGATGAGGTAGAGAGCATGTGTCTTGTAGCTCTTTCCTGTTTATCCTGCACACCTGAACAGCCAGAAACCTCTCTGAATGCAGGCAGCCCTGCATTTCTGGTATCTATTTGCAGTATGTTACTTGCCTCTACAAATGGAACCTGGACACTTCCCCCATTGCTCTTAGGAAAGATTTTTGGGGAAAACATTTTCCCTGTGAGCACAGTCCTCACCAAATGCAGTAGTAGTTGAGATAGAGAATGCTCTTAGGTCAAAGATGCTGGAGAACAGTTTGGGAGACTCTTGCTCAGTTCCCAGCTGTGCCCCCTCTCTCCCGTCTGCCCTTGGGTAAATGCATTCATTTCTCTGTGCTCTTGCTTCTTGTGTGCGAAGCAGAAATCATAATGCATCGTTAGCCTGTCCTGTTCAGTTAGATTAAAAACCCTTTGGAGCAGGCAGCATGTTCTACTGCATGTTTATGTAACATTTTGCATAATTTGATCTTGGCTAGCATCATCGAGGACACGTGTAGATACCTCATAAATAATACTAATAATATTTTAATATTGTTAATGCTTAACACATTCACAGCATTTAACCTCCTCCTAAAACAGCACTCAGCACTGTCGACGTCGCAGTGATTGAGCATGAGTCATGTTGGCTCCTTTCCCTGGCATGGCTCAATCTGCCAACTAGCCAGAAAGCTGAGGCCTTCAGTGAGCATGTACTGGGTGTCAGGAACACCTGGATCTTAATGCAGCCCTGGCAGTAACTTACTGTGTCATTGCTGGGTAATGTTTGTTTGTTTTGGGTTTTTTTTTATGTGAATTCTGGTCTTTGGCCATCTCACTTGAGATAGTGGGAGCCAGAGGCTCACACAGCTTTTCTGTGTTAGAAATTAAAGGTGTTACATGTCCTGAAAACAAGTCTCTGAGAAACTCATGCATTGGAAAACCCAGACTAGGGGACACTTTTGAAAAACTCTGCTCTTCTTGTGCTTGCTTTCTAATCAGGAACAAAGGGGAAGGATTTCTGTACCTTAAGAGGTAGATGTGGAATTCAGTAGAAGTTCACACAGTGTCTTGAAGGAAAGTACTAGAAGATTTATATAATCTCATTTTCTCTGACTGGTCTTTGTTGCAGGATGTAAGAGGAGGGATGGAAAAGAGACCAGATGTACTAGGAGAGTGCTGACACATCTGCTCAGCCACCACAGGGTCTCTTTTCCTCCTCAGATGAGAAGCTTAAATACTGAGGATCTCTCCCGTCCTTTGTCACACAGACACATCAGGACCTTCCTTTCCAGGAGTGCATCCCCAGCCCAGTTGTGTGCTCGAGGAGGTTCCAGCAGCTACTGTGAGCCTGGATGCTGGCTGGAGCTCCCAGCTCCCAGTTATCTGCTGAGACAGATTGGCTCGGTCATCTGCAGTCTTCTCTCCAGGCACGTGTCCTGCAGGACATCGGTGCCAAATCTTCCCAAACACCCTCTGGGAACCAGGCTACAGTGGCCAGCTACAAACCTTCAAAAGAATTAAAAACTGAGAAGAAAAAGGTATTCAAAATAGGGAGTAGTGACAACTTAAACTCTGAAAATTATGCTTTAATTACAGCCAGTAATTGAAACAAACAACAGGAGTTTGATCCAGCTCTCTGTTACTGCCCTGCATTTTGCCTAGACTGTATGCAATTTCTTCTGAGTGACCTTACCTGATCACTCCCTACACTTCTGAATTAATCTTTATTTACTTTTCTGCAAAGCTTTGTCCCTGCATGTCTTTTTTTACAATTTTTTTCTGTTCTGAAGCACTTGTGAGAAAAGCCTGCTAAGCCAAGCACCGAGCATAGGGTTTAGTGCTGCTCCAGCCACTGAAAACATCACGCTGCTGGGAGAGGAGAGAAAGAATAAAGCCACTCTGCCTTTCTTTCTGCCCCTCTAATCTAGGATTTCTCCTAGAGGCAGAGTGCCCTCTGAGACAATTTAGCCTTGGAAACTGGCTGTCTGGAGGAGCAAGGTGCTCACTTCCACGTCCTTCGCCAGGTGATGTGCTGGGATACGTTATACTGCCCTGAAACCTGCAGGGAGAAGAGCCCCTGTGCAGAAGGGCATACACACCTTTTATAACTGTGAGAAGGTCCTTAATCTGCTTTTTGTATTTTCATTGTCATCTCTACATTCTTGCCAGGCAAGATGACCTTTCATTAAAGGTGCCCTGCACTCCCTTCAGACATATTTGAGTTGTACATCCCTCTAAGCTCAGCTTGCACTTGTGTGGCCTTTGACAGGGATAGGTGGGAAGCTGCAAAGAATGGAAAAAGTAGTTTTTAACATCTGAAAACTACCATGGACTAGAAAGATGGCAATGCTGAACAAAGAAACCAGTGCAAGGAAAAGGAACAGGAGCACAGTTATTGTTCGGTGGTGGGCCTTAGGCCTTTGGTGCTGGTGAAGTTTCTTCTGCCCTAATTCTTCTCCAGAGAAATGGCTTATTCAAAGACATCCCATCCTTCCTTTGTATTTGCTGTGAAGTTCAACACCCAGGACCCAAATCTCTGCCCTTCATGGTTCTGTGCCTCCAATCTGGGGGTGGTGACTCCCAGCTCAAGCCTGGGCAGTGACTGGGAGCTGCATAGCAGCACCTGTTTCAGGAGGTTCTCTGGAATATCCTCTTCATGCCCCACAGATGGTTTCCCAAGGCACAAAGAACCTAAAACCAACAACATGAGGACAAACCCTACACCCATCCATAAACAAACCTGACAACATTAGGAGCAGTGAGGGGGCATAAAAGTAAGGCTTTTGTTTTTAAATTTCTCTTCCCTGCCCTCATAAATCTAACATTGCTTGTTCTTTGCTCTTCCTTCCTTGAAATTGAGTCACACAAACACTGCTGTTATGGTGCTGTATTTATTTAGTGTTTAGGTCTAGTGGGCCCACCCAAGATGAGGACCCTGTTCAAATCTTTCATGATCTGAAGGTAAAAGCAGAGACTGCAGCACTACCAAATGTGGCAGGACTGTTGCATCAGTTTGACAGGTGCTGAGGAACACTTACACAACTTTGGATGAAGCTGTTGGGTGACAGGGCACTGAAACACAGAAGCAGAGGGAGGACTGGAGATATTTTTTTCCTTTCCCTTCTCAAAACACTTTTTTATACTTTAGAAGGAAATTTCCACCAAGTAAGCTTGGCCACAGCCAGATTAAATCTGGTAAAAAGTGGCTCAGGCTCTGGTTAGAGAATGGTGACCACCAGTCTCTCTGATCATGTCACTTCCTGGGGTCATGGAGGATGGGGCACTGTACCAGAACATTCAGCTACACTGGTAAAATTCACATTTCATCATTCTGGAGCACATTACTAATTGAAATCACTTCTGAACTACAAATGCCTTTCTGTTTTGGCCTGCCAAGTTTAGCTCTTCTCTGGAGCAGAGGTCCAACTGAGTCCAAAATCAAACCCTAGCTCTTTCCAAGGTCCCTACTTCACCACTGATGTCAACAGGGAATTGCTTGTGCTATGTGAAATATCAGTAAACAATAAGAACTTTAAACTTTGGACCCCAGTTTTGTGGTTCAAGGGGTTTTCTCAACTGGTCTTTCTCTGGTGTCTGTTACTCCTGTGACTCCATTTGCAGCAGGAAGCAACTGCAGGATCTGCCTCTCTGACTAGGAGATTTTGGAGCAAAATTCTTTCACCTGTCACACAGCATAACAATGTTCCAAGCTGCAGTCCTGTAGCCTCATGCTGTGACCTTGTTGAAGCTCCTAATGTGAAGCCAGGTCAGATTTTGGACAGCAATCTGCAAGGCAGAGCCAGAATGCTGCAGGAGGCACCATTTGGGAATCAGCAGGAGGTGTGATTCCTCAAGTCAGTCTTGAACTGGTTCCACAGCATGGTGGAGTATTGCTTTCCTGGCAGGAAAGACAGGCAACCTCAATCCCAGCCATCTGAGGATATTGAAAAGCTCTTTCTCCAGGAACAGTCATTATCTCTAATACCCTGCTTAAGTTTAAACGTGGGTAATTACTTTCATCTGACCTAAAAAAAAAATTCTCAGGTGGGTTTTTCCCTAGGTACACTATTTTTTCATGCTTTCTGTAGTAAACAGCTTTATAGGAGCGCTGCACACTGTTAAACAGATGCTTTGTTGCACCCTGAAAGACAGATGCAATTTGGAGGTGGGTCATTATCAGTTGAGAAGCTCTGGGGCTCAGCTGCTGCAGGCAGGAGGTGATCATTAATAGCAGGGCTGTGCAGCAGCATTGATGGGGATGCATGCTATTTGTGAGATATTTGAATAATTAGTGCTGGGATGCACACACCTCTCCTGGAGAAAACACCAGGCTGCTTTACCAATGTCTGTCCATGTAAATGCTGTGACAGACAGTCAGAATTCCTGGTGCAACTCATGCTAGCTTTAGTACCAGTGAGTCCTGGTGGTGAGGGGTATCTGAAAGAAGCCTTGCTTTTCCCTGCAGCCTCCTGTTTGATTAGGGGCCCTACATTAGGTCAGAGATCTCATGTTGTCTCCCATTTCTGGAGTATCCGAAGACTTGTCTCCTTGTGTTAATATCTCTTTTTTCTTCAGGTTCTTTCTTAGCCCTTTAATCTTCACTGTATGTTTTTCCTGACAGAAATTTCTTACTACTATTTTTGGTTTTAGTGGACTTGAGAGTTTAATGGATGCATTTAGAACATCTGAATAAATCATTATGGAAAGAGTTTAAAGAAAGGAGATAGTTGCTTCTTCTTGTTTCTGTAATGGAAAAGAAACAAACCTAACAAAAATTTTCAAAAGCTATCTTCAATCCTTGCCAGACTTTGAAGGGAAATATGATGTGGTGCCTGAGAAACAACTGACTTAAATTCAAATTTAACTTAGAACCTCATGAAAACTGAGCTATGCAGCCAAAATTCTGGGTGGCCTCATACAGGACCCACTTTCTGAGCATCCCTTGGAAGTAAGATCAGAGGGTCTGACCGATGGTGCTTTGTTTTTTTGGTGTTCATCTGATTTAACATGGGAACACTGAATGAATCTCTGTCTTTTGTAATGAACCTGTCCTTGATAGAACATCCCTTCCAAAGGGCAGAAACACAGAAGCATTGCCAACCACTGAAAATTTCTCTATTGCATCCCCCTTCTGCAGTTTCTTGTCCTGCCTGCCAGTAACACCAACACAAGTTAAGCCTTCCCCAATGCCTCTCAAATCAATGTTTCACTGCACTTGGCTGTACCACACTCCTTTCCTTGGCATCAGTATTGCTGAAGGCTTGAAGACCTTAGCAATGCTTATGTCAGGTGCCTGAAGCTCAGGTGCTGCTCTTTCATGAGAAAAGTGTTTAAATGATGGTGTGATGGAAGCAAACCTGTACAAGATTGCACAGCATGGGAGCACTCAAAGCATGTCAACCTTGAGTGCTTGCAAAAAAGCTTTATAAACTGCCCTTGTGGCTTGGCCACCATGAAATCCCAACACTGCAATGCTGGGTGTTGGCATTTGATTTGCAACAGAAACTCAGAACTCCAAACTGGGGTAAAAAAAAACCCCAACCTTTTTTTTCTGTTATGTTGAATTTTTTCCTTGCATTAAAGAAGACATAGAAGAAATACTTCAGTCTTAACAAAGTAGGATTTTTAAAGTTTCTTGTTTGAAAAAATGTTTTGATTGTTTTGATCTATTTGAACACAAACACATTTTGAGAGGTATTTTCCTTCATGTGAACACAGTGTTACATTCAATTTCTTCTAGTGAGTTAGCTCAGCAGACTGAGCTGAAGAGAAAGAACCCTGTTGATTCTGCCAGCTTATTTTGTAGGAAAAGACAAAACTCCCATGTATCAACACAGAAGGAAAAGACCCCACAAAAGCTGAGTGTTGATAAGAAAAAGTGGGAGGGGGCAAAGAGTGAAACTTGCCTGTGAAAACATTTTCAAAAGACAACAGCAAGGAGGTAGAGAAAATGAGCATTTCTTTCCTTGGGGCTGTTGCCTTCTCTGACATTTACAACAAATCCCTCCTTCCAGCATAAATGGAGTATTAACTGTCCTGCTTCAAGTACAGCATCCCACTGGCTTCTTGCAGGACAGTCACAAAGCAGGAGAGGAAAGTAGGGAAGGAACACCGTGTCTGGTTGGCTGTCTTCTCTGCCAGACACGCATAGGATGGTTCTGGGGCAGCCCGCGCTTCAAGGACGAGACTGGACTCTTCAGTTATTCAGTCTTCAGACTTGTTTATGATTTCTTATCTACAGAGTTTTTCTCTCTGCCCAGCTGGGATCTGACCAGCAAGGCAGCCAAAGGCACTCTGCCCACCCACGGGGCAGTCGTGTCTTTTTATAGTAAAAACTACGTACAGCATAGTTACCTTTTACCCCCAATACCTTTCACCCTTGTTAGTAAGTGCACCTTCACCATGAACCAATTCACAAGTGCCAACGTCACCACAGAAGATGAATGACAAGAAGAAGAAAGAAGAACCACGAGGCAGGCCCTGATTCCTCCATCTTGTCTCCATTACCCCCCTGTACCAAAACCCTAACATCTACATTTCACCCTGTAAATATGTCATTTCTGCACCATTCAAACCCGAGTGATTTCCATGTCCCCACACACAGGTGGCATATCCCTAGAAGGGTCAAAGTCAAGCCACCAGGTGCTTTTGGCAACATTCCAGGACCTCCAAGCCCCCCAAGGGTTCTCTCGGTAACTCTGAACATCCAAAGTGATGTGCTGAGTTCCCACAGAGCACAACTCTGTCCTTAGCTTTTTTCAAAATGAGGAAAAGAAAATGTCATCACTGCAGCCTGGAATGACAGGGTGAAGCCATTCAGCTGGAGGAAGGATGGTGATGAGTGGTGGGTGGGGAGGAGCCCGAGGGGCAGCAGAGAGGAGTGCTCATGCAGATGTGGTGCAGTGTCCTCAGCCAGGCCTGCCTGGCAGCAGCTCAGAGCTGGGAGGCCACAAGGAGTTGTAGGAGGGGTGGCTGGTGTGTGGGATGCTCTGCATGGGGCTCCATGTTTCTACTTGAGTCACTGAGCTGCTCTTCTCTCCATTTTGGGGCAGGAACAGGTTCTGCCATGACCAGCCATACCACAGGGCTGGCAGGCCTTCCCCCCTTGCTGGAAATGCTTTGTAGTCAGGCATTTCTCTGCACGTTAAACAGGTCTGAGATAGTCAGGGCTTTAACTGGCACCAGGCATACCCTAGGAGTAGCTTGGAAATAGCCGCAGGAAACACCGAGGAGTTGTCATGCCTATAAAGCTTATATATTTTCTGTGCTTTAGGAGTGCCTGCCAGCCCCTGGGGAGCTACTTGTGCCTCTGCAGCTGATGGCGGAGGAAGAAGACAGGGGTCCCCAAGGCACTGTTTTATTTTGCTCTGTTGTGTTTTTGTCAGTGATAGAAAATAGAGATTAAGGTCAATTCCAAGAACCTTAAGTGGTGCTCAGCTTTTTAGGTGCAAGGTATTTACAGCTCCAGCACAGCAGACGTTTCTTCTGCTATTTCTCATTCAGAAATTGAGCCCAAAAGCTTTGCCTGTCTCCCATCACCTGTTTCTAACATAATTTTCCATTATGCACAGTTGTGTTATCAAGCACTACCACAAAACGTGTCCCAGAAACATCTGCATATCTCTTCAAGCGTCCTGTAGCTTGTGGCTTGCAGTCCATCCCAGATGGTTTGGGTAAATGATGGGTCTCTCCTGGTGTGTGCTGGTGATGTGTGTCCCTGTTGAACCTTTATCCTCATCCCAGAGCTGCCCTGACCATAGGGAGACAGGGTGTGGAGGGTCAATAGATTAACAGTGGCTGTCTCTGGCCAGCAGCTGGCCAGGCCCTGCTCGGGCTGCAGAAGGACAGGGCTGGCACCCAGCAGCAAAGAAAAGTCTTGCTGCCACAGGCAGGCACCAGCTAAAGAACCAGTGGAAGTTTTCTAGGAAAAATATAGTCTAGATATGGATCTTGATGTCTCCAGACAGTGCTGAAATTAACAAAACTTTTTTAAGGAAGAGAGACTTCTGTGGATAATGAGACCAGCTCATGGTTACTCAATGATCCTTGTGGATCCTCCCAGCTGAGAATATTCTGTGATTAACTCAGGAAATACTTCTTTTGATGTATTTCTTTTTTCAAATGAGGGCCATGGTCCTTTTATCTGAAAGGGTTTGAATCAACTGTGAACTGCCACAGTTAGTGGGGAAAAACCCTCCCTTTAAGGGCAAGTTATTACATAGTGGATTCCTGTGAATTTTCTGGTGCACCTTGTGGTGGCCGAGGAGAGAAGCTGACCATGGGCAGAATTTGTGTGGGTCTCCTTTTAGTTTTTCCAAATCATTTGCAGGCCCCAGAATTCACTGGGAAAGATATCGGGAATGAGGCTGTGGGAAGGGAAAGAAGCAGTGAGGAAGGGCTGGAGCGGGGTGGGGAGAACATGTGCACGGGTTTGCTTGTAATTAGGAGATTTAAACTTTGAAAGAAGTTAATTAATAATGAAACTTCTGACTGAATGATGCAGATTATGAAGACTGGCTTTGTCAGCAGCTGCAATTAATTACAGGCTCAGGCACAGGGAAAAGGAGGGGGGTGAGGGATGTGGGAGAGGGGAGGCATCACCAAAAGAAAGATGATAAACCTGGCTGCAGGCTGTTGCTGTGGTGACAGGAGGCAGTAGCTGTGGTTGACAACGGTGACACATTGAAGGCAGCAGATAGTCCTAATTACCCCCTCCACCGACCCAAGCAGGCAGCAACCCCTCCTGATTCAGGGTAGGAGATGCTCTGGTGTTCTTCTCGCACTTTGTTCCTTTCTGCTGTAGGTTTGATGTGCTTTTTCAGTGTTTCCAGCTGCTCTGAAAGGTAAACTGTGGGGCAGTGGCTTTTTCTAATGCCACTGTAATATCCTGGGAATGGCCCATGGTTCTGTAATATTGTTGGGAAGCCTGGAAAATGCTGGCAAACTCTGAGAGCCGATATCTAAAAAGCAGGGGAGAAGAAATCATCTGCAACTGGCATGGCATTTTGAGCACAAAGATGAGATGAGATTGCACAGCTGGCCTAAGTTTCAGGCTTTTTGGGAGAGCTTGCCATGTCTTGTTAGGTCTTGTGCTCCAGGGTCTCACCAGAAGCTGCCAGTCCCCTGCCATGGTCTGCATAGCTTGTGGGGGCTCTGCAAGGAAACATGGAAGCGTGCTGCCCTGGCATTGCTGCTGCCAAGGCAGGTGCATAGAAGTGTAGATCTGTGCTAGATCAAAACTCCTGGCTTTCCTGAGTTGGGCTGTAGTCAGAGTAATACTCTCTGCCTCCAACTCTCTTGTGTCATGTTTTCTGGAGAAAAAAAAAGACAATTGGCTTTTAAAACAATTTCTGCTTTTCATTTGCCATGCATTAATTTGTTCCAGGAAGATTTGAGACCCTGGTTTTGTCCACGTATCGTCTGACCACCTTATGCCCAGGGAGAAGGACTTTTGTAACCATTGGTTTAGACTGCTCTGAAACTGTTTTGGCCCCTTGAAGAATGTCATTGAGCACTGACCCCTCTATCAGGGCTTCACTGGCGCTGCCTTTCCAGTCCCTGTCTAAGCACCTGCAAAAATGGAAAGGCTGAGAGAGCTGGGGTTGCTCAGGCTGGAGGAGAGATGCTTTAGGGAGCTTTTACCCATGAGTATTGATACCTGATAAGAGGGGTAAACGACACAGCCTACTCAGTGATGCCCAGTGACAGGCCAAGAGGTAGTGGTCACTGCCTGAAAAGTGGGATATGTCCTATTTTAACTTAAGAAAACACTTACTTTCTGTGCAGATAATCAAATGCTGGAGCAGGTTACCCAGAGAGGTTCTGGTGCCTCTATACCTGAAGACATTCAAGCCCCCAGTGGATGCAACTCTGAGCAATCTGCTGTAGTTGATGCTACTTTGAGCAGGGCAGGTGGGCAAGATGACCTCCAGAGGCCCTACAACATCAACCATTTTGTAAGGGAATGGTGACACCAAACAGATTTTGAAGAGTTCAGAAAAAGAACTGCAGTCTTATCTAAAAACCCTGTGTGAGCTAATGGAAACCTCTCAAATAGCTTTCCTGGCCTTCAGATCTGATCATTAAAGAAATGTGCAAGAAAGAGGCAGGTGGCAAGTTGAAGTTGTGTTGCATAGACCCTGAGTGAAAATACTTGGTGCCCTTTTGGTCCATTCCTCTCAGAAAAGGGCCTGGTTTTGAAGCCTACATTGAGGGTGGGCTTCATGTGCATGACTTTGTAGAGCACATGGGATTAACTTTGTGAGGGATAGCGATAACACATTCTAGAAATCACATTAGAGCATAATTGGAACAGTAGAACTAGTGCCCTGCTCTTGTCTGATTTTGCAATTGAAGGTAGCTCACCACAAACCAGGTGGGGGAGAAGAGAGAGAATTAATAATCTTCTAGATCAGATTGTGCAGTTTAGTCATAAATCACTGTCAGAGAATGAGCATGAAAGAGTTGCTCAGAACAAACCACAGAAGCTGAATGTCTTTCAGAAGTGATCAGAGATACAAGCTGCCCTTTTAGATTCAGTACTGAAAGGACTGAAAATGGATGTACTCAGTGGGTTGGATTTTAAGTTGATAATTTTGTGCCTCTTCTATTTAAAAAAGTTTAAATTGTCTGACAGTGGAGACTGGGCAGATACGTTGCTGTGGGGTGTGTAAAATGCCCAAGAATGTTTCTGCCAGAGGCTGGAGGTCTATTTAGTCTACATCACTGCTTTGCAATGAGAACACTGGAAAGTACAGCACAAATGCACCCACTTTTAGAGCTAAAATACTGTAAATGAATTCTTGGATAAGTGTGTATCAGGCTTTAAAACTCCTTCAGGAGGAGAGGGATGGTGAGAGGGGGCAGCTAGAGCGTGTAGAGTACAAGGGTCACACAAATACACCCTTTTTATCTACTTCTCTAATACATAAATGAAGTGGCACTTGACAAAATTATAAGACAACAAATTAATAATAAATAGGAGGGAACGGTTTTTAATGTAAAGTATAATTAGCCAATGTAGCTCTGGGCTGCTAACTATTATCAAAGCAGATATTTTAGCAAGATTATCAACAAAGGATTCAAATGAATAAGCAAAGCATCTGCAGGGACACCAGTGTAGTTGAGAAAACAATTATAAGGACTGTCAATCCTCATGCTGTAGGGCATAAACAGATCACCAGCTGGGGTCAGAAACACAAATTCTCCTTATAGTTAGTGAGTAACTTGGGCACGTTGTGGAGTTTTATACAGCGTGGGTCACTGCTGGAAACATAGTGACAGGATCAGTGGCATTTCTTGATCCCCAACAGGATCAGTGGCATTTCTTGACCCTCAGCAGGAACAGGATCAGTGGCACTTCTTTACCCCCAAGTTTCTCTGAGAGGTGGCGAGTTCCAGCCTTCCCAGAAGGGCAACAATCATGTGGAGATCAATCTGCCCGTTTTGATTTAGATCCCTTGATCTTGGAGGTCTATGATACATTTAGGTATAGTCCACCTTGGAAAGTCTCTTCCATGTATTGGGAATATTCAGTAAACCAATGAGGGAAGGGACTCTGCAAACAAGCAGGAGAGGAGCAAGCACATGTTTGACTATGGCAATGATTTGACTTGTGTGAGTACTTTAGGCCTTTTGTGCTACCTCTGCTTTCCCTTTTATAAAAGAGTTTTGGCGTAATCAAGGAATGGAGTAGTGATGAACTGGGTGTAGAGAATGTGGGAATGTAATTAATCAGCCTACCAGCACTCCTTTCCCTTAGTCTTCCTACATTTTTACTCAAGCCTAGAGCAAGCTTATCTCAGCTATGATGCTTTTGCAGAAGTTTTCCTTGACTCTCTTCCACCTGGTTCGAGTGCATCAGCATGATGGTGATTTTGCTAAACTGTGTTACCCTGGGAATGTACCAGCCATGTGAGGATATGGACTGCCTCTCTGACAGGTGTAAGATCTTGCAGGTAAGCAGATTTCCTTCTCGTTGTGATGGTGCTTCAGTCCAAGTCACAAATTTTCATGCATGCTTTCCTCCAGCATGTGGGCGATGCCCTCCCGGAGAGGCTGGCGAGGCTGGCCCTGGCAGTGAGCTGTCCTGCTGTAAAAGGCAAGAGCCTGCTTTGAGCAGGGGAGTGGGACAAGAGAGAGGATGAATGAACTTTGCTTCTGACTCAGCAATACTGAATGCTCGCTAATATTCCCGAACCTGCATGTAAGCAGGGATTTCCTGACAGAGACACCCACAAGACATGTGGGTCAGGGCTAGGTCAGGGAGAAATAACTGAGGTTGCTCAGCCCAGGCAGGAGGGAACAGCAGCTCCCAATGCATTTGGTAGTCTGGTGATGTGCAAGACTATTACTGATTCAACAGATACTGTGGAATTCAGGATGCCCAAAGGGAGAGCATATAAAGAGAATGCTTAGAAGGGCCATGAGTACATCCAGCCTGTAAGACACCAGCTGTGCTTGATGCCTCCCCAAAGAGAAGATGACAGCAAAGGCTGTCATGCACAGTGGCTAAGGCTTTCAGGTATCTGAAGCTTCTCTCTGTGATGGGTGTGTGCTGTCCAAGCTGTGTGGGAAGCTGCACTATGTCCTCAGCTGAGCCACCTGCAGCAATGTGATGAGGAGTCCCTCCTGGGGGGATCTTGGGAAAAATAGTGTTTTCCTGGCCAGGTTTAGATCTGCTGGGGCTGAACCAACAACACTTTTCAAGTCTGTGTAAGGAGTCTCTGAGTCTGCATCAGTTACTTCACCTGTGGGTGAAAAAACTATAAAAGCCCTCACTGAGCTTGAGCAGCAAGAAACTGTGATGCCAGGGCTACATGGAAGAAACTTTTCCAGCCCTGCCTTGATCTCATTTTCAGGAGTGCTGAAATTAGTATTTTTCTCACATTCTGTGTTTGAAAGTCCAAGGTTGAGAATGCTTGTCAAATATGCTCTTGGGTTTCTGTTTGGCAGGTGTTTGATGATTTCATCTTCATCTTCTTTGCCATGGAAATGGTCTTGAAGATGGTGGCCCTGGGGATCTTTGGCAAGAAGTGTTACCTTGGAGACACCTGGAACCGCCTGGATTTCTTCATTGTCATGGCTGGGTAGGTTGATAATTTCTGGGTGGGTTTATTTTGGGTTTACTAGAGTCTTGTATGGAACAGAAATGATGTGACTGAGGAGAAAGTTTCCACTCTGGTGCTACTGTGGTGCAGCAGCCAAGCTGGATTTGGGCATGCTGGGGTTAGCAGCCGGTGGAACAAAGAGCAGACAAGGTAGCTCAGCCCCTCAGCTGATGTGCAGCCACCAGTCCAGCACAACTTCAGCAGAGGGTGCTCATTTGTACCAGCTGAAGAGCTTTCCCAGAGACATTTCTGGGGTTTTGTGTCTTTAAAATGTCTAGGTAGAAGAGGTGTAACCTTTACCAAAACCAAACTAAAGCTAGCATTTCTGTTTCCAGCAGCAGTGTTTCAAGGGTAGGAATGTAGGTTTTTATTCAGGGGTTTTTGGTTTTGTATTGCACCAGCATTACCCGCAGTACTATTGGGACAAGTTGACATTTGAGAGTTTTTTACAACAAAGTTGCTATGGTGAAGCTTTGATTTTCCCCTTTGCATGTATCAAGTGGAAAGTCTACCAGAATTTGCCTGCTAAATCACAGCAAAATGTCCATTTCTGATATCAGTGGGATGTGCTTTTCCCCCAGAATTCTAATTTTCAATTAGAATGCCTTGAGAGATTAAAAAAAAAAATCAGAAATAAATATGGTATATTGCTCTTCTCATAGAAAAAAAAAAAAAAAAAAAAAGAAGTGAACATCTTTTCAGATGGAAGCCCTCAGTTTTATTTTTCTTTAGCCAGGAGTTACCAGCTCCACTGTTGCCTGGAAGTGCATGTATTACTGACTGAGCTAGCAGTGAGTTTGAGCTCACTTTGCAGTTTTCCCCCTGGTGTGGAGCAGCACTGTCTTTATATTTGCTTTTGACAGAGTTCTTCTACAGCAAGAGTTGAAAGTCATTCCCTCTGGAGGAGCAGATAATTGTTTGCTTCTGGGAGGAACAGACATTTTCAAACTTGGTGCAGTTGTAAAAATTTGAAGGCTGATTCTCAGCCAGGTTGTGCATGAAAGAGGAGAGGCAGATGAAAACTGTAGGCTTATCTAAATTAACACAATATGTGTGAGATGGGAAGACCTTCCTTGTAGATGATTCTGCTGTGGTTAAGATCTGATTTAAAGTGGCCTGACATGAGAAGTGCCAGTTAAAGCCCCTGAGACTTGGTGCTGAGGAAAGCCAGATGGTTGTATGTTCTAGCCTGAGCTCCTGGTGGCTGAATTGCTGGAGACTGGGTGCAGGGAAAGCCAAGACCCTGGCACAGCAGCCTGTGAGGAAGGAAAAGCTGGGCAGGTTTGAAAAGGCGGCCTTGGAGCCCATGGTGCTGCTCCACGCAGGTGATGTGTTGGCAGAAAGACTCTGCTCCAGTGGGCACAGGAAAACCAGCATGGGGTAAAAAGGTGTGGGAATTGGGGTCTGGCTCTGCCTGGGGTCCCTGCAAGCATGGCATGTGAGTGGTGCTGTCTGAAGAGATGGTGGGGCAATACTAAATGAAAGAGAGAGAGCTCCAACACTCCATGCAGAAAACAAGTGAAATCCACACTACCTAGGCAAGGAAGGAGCAAACTCCATTACATAGTTCCTTCTGTCACCATTGCTGGCAAGAATTTGAGGAGAGACAGAGTCTTTTGTGCATCTGATAGCAGCACCAGGAAAAAAAAGCTCATATCTGAACTTCTTTTAATGCCAAGGAGACTTTGAATCAACCCCTTAGATATTAAATAATCTGTGTGGAGGATTTTTTTATTTCAGGTCCAAAACTGAAAGAAATTTGTTTCCTGATTTCTATTCAATTGTCCTCATGAGGTGTCAGAATGAAATGATAGTAATCTCATTAGAATATCTGATCTCAAAGGACTTCTGCTAAAGAAAGATTTTTCCATTTAGTTATATAGAACTAATGACTATATAATGTATTTCGAGTTATAAAAGCTTGTGGTTATTAATTCATAATTCTTTGAAATTCATTAAAATTGTCTGCACTGTTTAAATCAAACCCAAGGTTTTAACTTGTCCTTACATACTGTAGGCTTTTGCTTAACCTCAAATGTAAGCCTTAACCTTTATCCTTATTGATTCCACACCTGGATCATGGCTTTAGCTTACTGAAGCCATGCTGTCCAGATGCTGCCTTAGCATTGACTTAGGGAGGACACATAGCATTAGGTCTTGCACATTGTCTCCATGCCAGGGAGCTAGATCCTGATCAGAGGCTAATCAGTTTTCTCTAAGAGCCCTCTCCTTTTCATCATCCTGGATTCTTGTTTTCTGTAAGGGAAGTTATAAACTTGGCTCCTAAGGAAACATCCCTGATGTTGGGGAGCAATGCCCAGCCTGGAGTCCATGCAGCTTCTCTCAGTTTCCAGAATATGGACTGGACCTCCTGACCCTTTCTCCTCCCTTCTCCCTCTCCAAATAAACACCAGCAAGGCAGCAAAGGTTGCAAAGAACAGACTGTAGCATGGAAAAGTGAGGTGCAGGCAGGGCCCATTCTGGGGGGCAGCCTGGGCAGCTGAGATGTCTTCACCTGGTTCCCTGCACAGCAGCACGTTTTATCCCAGACCATAATGAGTGCTTGCTGCTCTGGCCCCAGACGGTGCTCTGGTTACATAAACCATGTATTCAGGCAATCATTTGTAGTTATTTCCTCACTTCCTTGGAAAGCCAGAAGCTATAGTTTTAGTTAGCTGAATTCCCTCGTGTGCCCTTGCCCTGCTTGCCCCTGCAACCCAGCAGCTCAAGGAGGAAGACTCCATTGTCACTAAAAATGTTCAGTTTCCATGGCAATAGGAGCTGACATCACCAGAATTTTCTCCCCTCTCAAACACTCCCTCCCCTAACCACCTTCAAAATGTTTTTTTGGTTTTTTTCTGAAAGGGTTAGGAAAAAAACCAAAACAACAGTTATAAGTCAATGTTCTCCCTCAATGTTCCCCTCAGACCTCCAAAAATCATATGAAGCAATTTGGTTTGAAGAGTGCCAATGCCCCTTGTGTGCACAAACAAGCAGGGCTGCAGATTCAGCTTGTTGATGCTCCCATTCCCAACTGCTTGCTGGTGACAGGAGGTTGCAGGCTCCCAGACGTTTCAGGCAGAGTGTGCTCGTCACCACCAGCTGTCCTGGTGGGAGTCCCTCTTCCCTTCCCTGCGTGATCAGGTCCTGTCTGGCGTCATTTGGTTCCCACAGTGATGGGTGTGTTTGGAGAGCTTGAACTGAGGCAGCCTCAGAGGGCAGCTACCTCAGTTGAGAGCCTATGGTGGATTGAAAGTTGAGATAATGAGGAAGCTAATCAGATGGGAAATGTCAGCCAGGGCCTGTATGTGCGTGAATTCAGGGGAAGAGTCACTTGTTTCTTGGTTCATGCTCATCAAGCCAGGCAGTTCTCTAGCAATGCAAGAGTGAGCAATTGCCCCTGCCTGCTCTATTCTGTGGAACAGTTGCACTCACATGTGGCTGGAGATGATGACACTGTGTCTCCTGGAAAGGAGAAACCATCCCTTTATACATCTGACCTGAGGGTCTCCCTGACCCTGGGAGCATGAATTCCATGTAGGGAGAGGTTGTTCTCATGATCCAAGTGCTGTAATTAACCACCTGTGGTGGGAATTCTGTCTCTCCTTGCCCTCTTCCATGGCATCCCTGAAACATATTAGGTAAATTAAGGGGCAGAGGACTTCACTATGAGGGGTGGGTGTCAATGTTTGATTGTGATTACACGTGTCCCCAAAAACATGCCCAAAATCTTTAACTACTTGTTGCTTGAATTCCATTGACTGAGACGTGGGTCTGTCTTTCACAGAATGCTGTCTTTACCTCTCTCCATTATCACAGTGGAGTGTGCCATGCAGATCTCAAACTGTGGTCAAATTCTTCTTGTCCTTACCTTTGGTGTGAAGAATGGCATTTTTGATATTTTGGCATTTTGAGATATTGTTGGAATGTTCTTAAACAGCTTTTAAAAGGGTTACATTTCAGAATAAGACAGAGCATTCTTCTGTCAGTGCTTCAGTCTGTTTCAGTGCCATTGGTTGTAATATTGTCTTACTATTCCTGCCTGAAATTTCCCATTTCCTATAGCCAAGTATTGCAGTAGCCTGTCCATTCAATCACAGCACCTCACAATCATTCAGCTGCTTTCTTCATGGTCTCCAAGCTTGATTGGTTGGAGTTTTTTTTTCCTGTCTCCTCTTCTGAAGAGAGAAAACCCCTTCCTATTAGTAGGAACAGTAAACTTTGTTCACAGATGTATGTTAGTTCCATTTTTTTTCAAACTGGAATACTGGAATACATATTATTTGCATTTCCAAAGCAGCTCATGCTGTTCTATCCCTGACTTGTCATCTTCATTTCTTTTCTGTTCTCCCAAAAATACGCCTCAACTGCAAAATCCATCAGGGACTTTTTTTAGTTTTTTGTCAGGTTGTGATAAATAAATAAAGAACAGAGTGGCAAGAATTGTGCATTACAGAAGTACATCTGCTCACAAATGAATCCCCATTTAGTGTTGCATGTGATGTTTATTACTTAGACGGTTTTTCTCCAGCTAATGTATGTCATGACGATTACATATCATTCCAGCCATATCAACCTAATTACTTGTGTGAACCAGACTTGTAATTTCATAAGAGATTATAACACATTAGTTTGATGATGTCTATTTTTCTTTACACTTGTATTGGGTATGGTTAATTTTGTTATCCACTTTTAATCCATAATCCATCCGAGATGCATATTGACAATTTCATCACTGTACTGTCACCAGCACCAGTCCTGTCACTGAGATCATTGTGTACTGGCACAACATCAGAATTCCTTTGACCCTTGGATGCTTTCCCAGTTTTCTGAGTCTAATAAAAAATTATCAGTACTGGTCCAGATCTTTTCTGGCCGTCTCTTTTAAAACTCTTGCATACAAATTGTCCAGACTTGCTTATCTTAGAAAATCCCTATTTAGACACAGCCTGAAATACTTGATCACAGCTGGAGCTGAAATTAGCTCATTATGATCAATGGTGCACTTACATCATCTGACCTTCCCCAGAAGACTTTTATTTTAACTGAGGTTTTCTGCCTTTTTTACGCTGTTAGTGACAATTCTGTTTTCTTATTCTAAAACTTATACCATTTTATGTGCTCTTTCAGTTCTCTTACAAATTTTCTACAAGTCATCTCCTAATTTATATTCATGAGTATCACCTTCCCCTTTCCTGCTATTACATTGCTGCTTTTGCTTTCACTCACGTTTTACTATCTTCTTAGCCTGTTCACCCTTCTTGTATCTCCTGAAGCTTCTTGGATACCTGATAAATATTCCTAACACCACTTGACTGTACTCCACAGCTCATGAATTGAAGTCTGACTAGTTTGACACTTTTAAAAGACATGTAGATTTGACTGGTGCTTAAGGATGGTGTTTAGTGATAGACTTGGCTCGGTTGAATTGGACTCAATGATCTTAAAGGCGTTTTCCAATCTAAATGATTTTATGATTCTATGGCTGTTTCTGTGTGCTTTCAAACTCATGAATATGGCCTCTCAAATCCACCAGATATACCTGGTACTGTTGGTGACCTTACATGACTTGGACATAACATATGCAATCAAGTTCTATAATTATTTTTTTAAAAACCTTGATAGAAAATCTGTCTTCCATTCTTGAATACAATTTTCTGTGATTTCCAAGGCTGGCAACTTCCAAGGGGATTTAGGTACCCCCAATGCATTGCCCAAATAAAATTCTTAGAGGTGAATTGGGAGAGTGCTTTTATCAAGAGAGCTAGTCAGCCTGTATTCTAGTGTGATCTGGACATACCTAATCACATCCACAGGATCATAGGTGGAAAGGGCCTTGTAGGGTTGGAGAGGGCCTTGTAGGGTCTCCACTCCAATCTTGTTCAAAGGAGAGTCAACAGCAAACTCAGGTTAGAGTTGTCCAGTCAAGTCTTGACAACCACCACAGATGGAGATGGCACCATCTCTCACCATCCCAGCCTCACTGCTGATGTGTCTCTCTAACTAGTCTGAATCTCCCTTTCCTCTTTGTATTTATATTCGTTGTGTCTTTCTCTCCTGCCATGTGGAACTGTGAAGATTGTGGCTTAAATCCCACTGCCTTGTAGGTACCAAGGAACTGCTTTTATGTCCCACCAAAATCATCTCCTCTCCTCACAGCACAAATGCTCCAAGCCCAAGCGCCTTGGTGAGCTTCCGCTGAACTTGCTTCAATTTACCAACACTTTCTTTTCTTGGAGGGCCAAAAGTGAATATTTTAGATATGGTCTACTGAGTGCAAAGTAAGGGGCATGATCCCTCTCTCATCTGCCTGCTGCAATCTGACTGGTGCAGCTTGGTGTGTCATTGTCCTTCCCTGTGTGGACCTGTCCCCCAGGACTGGCAGCTCCTTTGCAGCAGCAGCACTGTCCATCAGTCCAGCCCAAATGCAGGACCTTGCATTCATCTGTTGAATTTCATGAGGCTCCTGTCAGCCCATTTCTCTAGCCAGGAGGAATTCTCTATATGGCAGAAAATAAATCCATAAGTATTTTGTCACTGACTGTGTACTAGAAAATGCCATTTCTGACAGAGTGTGTTACTCCCCCTCTCTTTCTGTCCACTTGAGCCTCCCAACTAGTTTCAAATCCTTGATTTTAATATTCCTTTCATGCAGATTTCCCCACCAGGCCTTCCTAATGCCATTTAGGCATTCTGCTCATAAAATGAACAATTCTTATTCTCTTTATTACTCAGGCCCCTGGCAGTGGTATATAGGCAACACCATTTTTCTCCTCTTTACATCTTTTAGTGCCTTGATTAGTTTTGTTCTTGACATGTAGGTTCTGTGAGAATTAACTCTTTTCCAAGTTTTATCACTTTCCCCTTTGGCCTTTCATTTTATCTTCTGACTGGTCTTTCAGTTCTCTAAAACCTAATTTTTCTTCTAATTAAATGCTGGTTAATATTTCTGCACAGTATTAGCCCAGTTCTCTGCCAGTCTCATGCTCTAGGTGGCTGGCCAAGCCAACACTTTGCCACTAGATTCCTCCTTCACCTTTTTGCCTGTTGGCCAAAATGTGCCACTAATGACAATGAGTTCAGCTGAATATTTCTTGTCCAACTTCTTCAGAAAGGCTCATTAATCCAAGCCTATAATATGTGGTATATCTCTCATGATAAGAAAAACAATTAGTTTCAAAACATATCATCATGGGTGAATACTGTCCTTGAAGTCTGAATGCCTTCCTAAATTTGATTTTTAATTTCACCTTTAGTATGGCAGCACAGCTCTCCTGGAGCTCCATTTCTTTTCCAAAGCACCCTTAACTTTCTGAGTAGTAATGCAGCCTTTGGGGAGAGGGTTTTGCACAGCTGAAGATCCCTTTTCAGGCAAGCCTGGCAGCCCCTTAAGCTGAGCAGAACACTTCTCACTCCCTGTCCATTTTGGCTAGTTGCTTCTTCAGGAGTGCTTTATGCAGCTTCCACACTGGGAATCTGGAAAGTATTTCTATTAACTGAGATATTACTTTTATGTTTTCTTTCTGACAGTTCTCTACTGTCCTTGAGTTCTATTCCCCATAATTCCCTAGATATGGCATCCTTTCCAAAAACCTGGAGGGATGATGCCTCCCAAATCCATCCATCCAAGCTCTTTTCAGACATGTGCAGCATCACTGTGAACATCAACTTTCTCCTTACATGGGAAGCACTTATGGCCCCAAGTTCATCCCTCTAAATTTCAGCCTAGGAAAGGGAACTGGCAGCTCTCTGAAGGATGTGAGGTACCAGTCCCCCATTCTCAAATGCCCACCTGTTTCCAGGAAACAAATCCATCACGGCGTGGTGCCGTTCCACACTGCGAAGGTGCCTCTTAACCCAAAACACACCAACTGGCCTTAATCTCACAAGATGGAGAAGTGTTGCCAATTTATGCTTTTTCTTTGCTTTTAATTAACTGCAGTCCTTCAGGGACCTGGCCAGAATTTGCATAGTTATGACTTTAAAATCTCAGATCATTAAATACTTATTAGCAGCAGGGTAAACAGCAGAATGCTCAGAAAATCCTAGTTAGCTAATGTTCGATGCCAAATAGAAGTCTCTATAAAATTATGGCAAGTCAAAGAAAACTGTAATAAATATAGCAATTAGGTGTTTCGAGTAGTGATCAGAAAAAGATGGAAACCAGCAAGCAGCAGGCTAAATAGCATCTTAACCAAAGGTAGAAATAGCAGCAGCACAGCCCTCCCCTCAAACATGCACTCGCTTTTCCCTCCTTAATGATACTAATTATTTCATTTGCTTTCTCCCAGTAAAGCTATCCCTAGATGTGCAACATATTGAAATGAAAGCAGTCATCAAAACGAAATGAATCACACCAGAGAAGAATCAAAACAAGGAGGCAGCTCTACCCTGCCTGCGTAATGGGTAGTTCTCAATTATTGCCTCTGATTTTTGCCTTCCTGAAAGCTAATTCCCTACCATGTGAATGTCAGGTTTCTTTAAAAAAACAAAACACAAAGCCCCAAAAAAGGTAAAACCAGCAGGCTTATAGGACCAAAATGCAGGCATTCTTTTTTATTTTCCTTCTTTTTTTTTTCCTAAGCAGTGAAATACAGAGCTCAGCCTGTGTTCTGACTCTTGGTTTTTAGAAGTGAGGCCCCATCGCTCGTATTCAGTCATCTGAGCTCAGCGAGTCCTTCTGGCTTTCTTATCACAGTGTGAAAACCTGCTTATGTCTTTTCGTATCATGTCTCTGAAACTATTAAGAAACTCTGACATTTTCTCTTAGTACACAGTTTGGAGAGAAATCTGAGTGTTCCAGGGTGTGAAATAATCACATTCCAGGCAGCAAGGGACCAGTCTCACAGGCTCTGGAAGCTTTCAGCAGCTTTTGCTTGCACAGCAATATAAAAAAAAAAAAAGAGTAAAAAAGTATTTTGTACTGGAGGGGGGAAGAGTTGCAGGTTATTTTTTTAAGAATACAAAGCATCACAGCTCAGGAGCTGACTGTGTAATTAGTAATTGATCTATAACTCCCTGAGGAAATGTCTTTTTGCTAACAGAATTATAGACTCTTTATTATTATTATATTTTATAAATGAGGAAAAAAGAGTGTAATTTTTGCATTTCTTGTTTTACTAGCAAGTCTTTTTTTCCTTCTGTGTTTCAGTTTTCATGTCAGCAGAGAGTTGTCTTTTTGCAGCATAATGAGCTCTAAATTTAAAAGAGATAAGCAGAACTACTTAGCTTAGTACACTGTGGTTTGCAGAGCAATTTGGAGGCCTACTGTGTTATTCCACTTTTTCTGTGGTTGATGTTGAAAGGATTTTGGATCATCTGTTTAGGGTGCGTGTTGAAGCCTGGCCCCAGAGGCACCAAACTGTGCAAAATGGGTGCAAAATGGGTGAACAGTTTGTTCTAGAGGTATTTCTATCTAATATCTATATAGATATACCTGTCTATCCCAAGAGAGCTGATACTGGTGCTGGGATCTGCCTGGCAGCCCTATGCCTCCTGCACCACACTGTCCATACAGCAGAAGATCAGGTCCAAATAATGAAAGAGTCTTTAACTTTTACCACAGCCTGCTGGACATTTGGGAAAAATAAGGATGTGGCTCCAGCTATAGAGCAAAATGGTGGAGGCATGGGGCAGAAAGTTTAAAAAAATAGGTTCTGGCTGGGAGCCCTGCTGGTCTGGCAAGTAGGACGTGTGCATCTGCTGGTTTGTGTGCATCCTGTGGCTGCAGACTCTGAGTGGAAGCAGTAGCCTTTCACTCTTGCCCGCTGTCTGGTCAGGCCTCATCAAAATCTCCTGGCCCTGCTTCTTATGTGTCCAGATGGATTTACAGGAGATTGGATTAATCTTCCAGCTCTCTTTGGGTACAAGCTTAGGCATGTCCAGACTTTGCAAGGGATGACAGGAGCAATCTTGAATGCCCCACGTGCCCCATGCTCTAGACCTTTATCTGTGTGCTCTTTTTCCTGCCTACCTGTGCACACTTCCTCCTGCCTCATTGCTGTTACTGCACTGCTGGGGGTCCCCACTTCCCAGGAAGTTGTGGACCCCAGTTAGTGGATTTTACTGCCTGCCTTCCCTTTCCACAGCACAGATTTAGCTGGGGAATCTCTGGGGTAGCCTGGCCAGCCCTGTTCTCCACACTCCCTGCCCATGGTTACACCTTTGGGCACAGAGGACCAGGGCTGTGTGGATTTAGCGATGCATGTGCCTTTTTTTACTTTCCTTTCCCTAGGGTGGATCAATAATCTAAGAGGGGAGATATGGGACCACTGGAGTTCATTGTCCAGGGCAAATTCCATTTTGCTCCTTTTTTGTATTGTAGCCACAGTCTTTGAAGCCAGAGCAGAGGCAGTGAGATCACCTTCTCATCCTGGTATGTATGAGTGAAGTGGAAGAATTTAGGAGTAAATCAGTCTCCCACCACCCCACAAACTTCAGGTGGAAGATTTAAGCTCATGCATCAGGGGCTAGACATTTTGGTAAATGGAGAGATGTCAGCTCCAACCTTTGGCATAGATACCTGAATAAAATTTCAGTCAGGGAAAACTGATGGTCTTCCTATGGACTCCTATGTTCTAGATCTTCAAAGTGGTAGAAATTCCAGTTTGCAAAATGTGATAGCCAGATCAAGGAGCCAAGGACAGAAAGACATATTCCTGTACACAGAAGACATTGATTAAATCCCATCTAGCCATGGTATAGGTACCCAGCAGTCTTTGAGCCCTCCATAGCTGAGAAGCTGAAGGAATTCAGAGCAGACACCAATCAAACTCTTCTGATCTGGTCATATCAGGTGCTCATAGATGTAAGGATCTAATGGAAATCCACAGGCAGAAAAAGCTTAATTTCCCACAGAGACCCATAGCAAGTCTGAAATTACAGCGGGAAAGTCACAGTCATGAAGTTTTTGGCTTCAGTGCCAAACCTAAATTAATTTGACAAAAAATATGAATTGATTAGTCTGCAATTAATTAGATTTCAATTGAAAACTTCTATCAGAGAAGGGGAATTAGGCAGCTTTTGAATTTGACAAAAACATATTGGCTTTGTGTCATAAGGAAAATACCGCCTCGGTATTTTTCATGAATGATTTCAGGATAGGTTTTAAATGCCATTTTTTGGCTGCTAATTTTCAGCAAATAGAAGTTCAGAAGCCAAGACTAGAAAGTTAATAAGTATTTAATAAAGGTATGAGGAGATGTAAATATGAAGAGGTAAACGGTAATGTTTGAACTGCTTTACTAATGAATTTCATTGAATGTAACTGCTAGGTAGCAGCTAGCCAGGCATTGCATGAGTATATTATCTCAGGTCACACGTGCAGCAAATGAAGTCTGAATTTTCTGGACTCCTTACATGGCTTTTGTACTGTCACTATGTCTATTTTAGAGAGCCTTAGCTTTATTCTCCCTCCTGCTGCTCAGTCTGCTCCCCTGTGCCTGGCACACAGCCACGCTGGCCGGGCATTTCTGCTCTTGGACAGCGAGTGCTGCTCCTGCTGAGTGCCAAGGCAGATCCAGGCACACTCTGGAGCCCACAGGTGCACAGGACCAAAGGGTCTTATAGGTCTCTTCCAGTCTTGAACTTCTGTGATTCTGTGAGTGCCAGGCTGGAGCTGATGAAATATTCTGGTGTTGTTGAGGCCTCACGGGCATTGGAGGTTTCTGTGCCCCCTGTCCCCGTGCACTCGCTGTCTGCTCCAGGGCCATGACATGGGACAGGGGACACAACACCAGCCACATTCTGCACAGGGGCAGTGTGCTAACAAATTGCTCACTTGTTCCCTGCAGCTCCTCTGTTTAACTCCAGGTCCTTTGTGCGTTCAGCTGAGCAGATTTACCTAAATGGAAAAATACGAAAGAAAGTCAAGGAGCAAATAGAAAAAGTGGGAATAAAGAAGAAAGGTTGAAATGAGAGGTGGAAATGTTGCAGGCAGGCATGTGTCAGAGGGATGTAAGGAGGCAGGGAGCAGGTGGGATGCCTTGAGAGGGGGGAGGGAGGCAGAGCTCAAGCAGAGAGATGTTCCCTGCCAGGCACCCCCCTGCTTCTGCAGGATGAACCCCATGCATGCAGGCAGTGCCCATGTCCCTTTCCCCACCCTGACAATGTTCCCAGCATGGATCAGTCTTGAGCTGTGTGGTGTGAGGACACTGCCTGTGCCAATCCCCTCTCCTTCCTGTGAGTTTCATGTGGAAGGTTTTGAAAAAGAAAACCTCTAGCAAGGGAAGAAGTATTACTGTAAATATTCAATTATCATGACAGCTCAGCGCTCAAATTCCATCACAGATGAGAAGTTTGTCTTATTTAGCATAGTTTAAGCTTCTGAACCTGTCCTTCTACTCATCCATTCACACAAGAGGCCACAAAATAGTTTAGTGATGCCAGAAATGAGCTGCTGTTTCCCTCAGAAGAGATGCATATCACCTTGTTCTGTCATGATAAAGGGGAAGGACTCACACCCAGCACAGTCTTTTTTTTTTCTTTCCTCCCCTTCCCACATCCTAGACTCTGTCTGACTGCCCCCAGACCTTAAAGAATTTATGGTGTTTACTAACAAGATGTGCCTTAAGCAGTCAAGAAAGGGAGGAGAACAAAAATGGAGGGTAGTCAGGTAATGGGGGTACCCTCAATCATGGCACTGAGCTACTACAAAGCAAGGACAAGGAGCCTGGGAGTCTCCTGGAGTTCAACCATTTTCTACTGGCTGTAACCCAGCAAATTCAGGCTTCTGCAGGGTGCTGGTGTGATAAGTATACAAAACCCAGCTTAACAGGAGTCCAAACAAGCACCGTACACCTGACCCACCACCACAAGGTCTCTAGACACAGGAAATGTGAACCTCCTGAAAAAAACCTGCTGGCAGCTTCTGACTGATCACTCCTTGCAATGAGTCCCTTTGACTCTGTGTCAGCCTGATGTCACCCCCACGTGTGGCACTGGGAGATGGGGTTCAGCCCACACCTAGAGGGGGTTGAGTGTCCAGGGTTTCCAGGCTCTGGGGAGCAGGGCTGGCTGGAGAATGATAATAACAAAAAGAGCTGGGCTAGCAACCCCTGAAATGCTGCAGATGCCTGGAGACTCCAGCAGAGTCACTTAGGGATCCTATTTCATTAGAGAGTGGAGGCAACATTTATATTTTATCAGTTTTACCCACACAGAAGATGGGTGGGTTTTTGGCAATCAGTGAAGTTTCACTGCACCTTGGTCACCTGCATTGTGTGGGCATGCTACCATTGCACAAAGAGAGGAGTGAACATAAGCCGATGCTGAAGTCATCACTAGAAATGAAAAGGTGAAAATGAGCGGCCCTAATGCAGAATTACAGTGGAATGGCATCAAAGTTGTTTGGACACAATCTGCATGACTACAATAGTCATATCTCATCTGCAGGGATTTAAGCATCCTGGATTTCTCTGCTATTACAGCCAAGACCAGGAGGCCTCAGGAAGAACTGTAGGCAGAAGGGGTCTGTTAATGGAGCTGGAGCCTCCTAGGGCTGAGTTCATTTTTGTTACAGTTGCTCTCAAAAAGATTCAGCGTTTGCCCTTTTCTAACCCATCCTTGGGAACAGCCTGCTGTTTTCCCTGGCAGTGTGATTGTCTGTTCAGCTTTTTTATCTGGCTACACTGGAACATAATGGCAGTAAATCTGTGACTCTGGCCACTGAGGGCTGCAGGAGGCTGGCTTGCTGCTGTCTGAACCACAGGGTGGAGTTAAGGCAGCATTTGTCTTGTGCTGAAAGGACCCACGGTCACTACTTGGATGACTGAAAATTTTCTAGTGACACAGGAACTGCACTATATAGGTGGCAAACTCATTCCAGTTAGGAGAAGGCAGTGATGTTCACTAGGTTAAGGTTACTCACATGCTGTAGCCACAAGAGGACAAAACCCAAATGGTTTGAAAACATTTTAAAATTAATTTTGCATGGTTAAGGCTAAGAGAAGATGTCACCTCCATTTCACATCACCCCTAGCCCTGTGCTTTTCCCCTGTGCTTGGTTTCTCTGAATATTATTCAGGACTTCTCATTTGGCTCCTCCCAGTTCAGAAAAAAATACTTTCTGAAATTAGATGTATTTTGGGCCAACAGCTTACTTGGCATTTGATTC
Organism: Ammospiza caudacuta; assembly: GCF_027887145.1. NCBI lineage: Eukaryota > Metazoa > Chordata > Aves > Passeriformes > Passerellidae > Ammospiza > Ammospiza caudacuta. The sequence continues at coordinate 28,564,470 of NC_080597.1, forward strand.
TTGTTTTGGGTTGTTCTGCTACTGCTCAAATTATTATTTTTTTCTATTTTTTTCCCTTCAGAGGCAGTTCTCTTAGGAGGTAAGTGGTTTTGGGAGAGGAAAGGAAGTTCAGTGGGCCTTCACCAAGCTTGAGGCCTTTATGTTTCTGTGCACATACATACCCCTGCAACAGACTGCAGTGTGGGGGCTCCTTCAGCCAGGAAGCTGCTTCTGTGTGTCAGCTCTCTGTGAAGGGCTGCTAGCTCATGGCCTGGGAGCAATGTAACTGTAATTCCAAAGTTTCAGTAGGTCTGTCTAATTCTGAAGCAACAACATGCTGATGACACAATCTTGCTTTATTTGGAGCAGGGTTGGTCAGTGCTTCCTCAAGGCCCTTTCCCTGTGTGCCTTTGCACCACACAGGGATGTCCTGGAGTCATCTCCATGCGTTTTTATCTCTGTGTGTTCCTCCTCCTTTCGTACCTGCTTACAATTTCATCTGACTGCATCCCAAGCCTCTGTCTATCACTAATTCTTTCTGTAGGCTGGTTGAATGTTTCTGCTTGGCTTGGGGTCGAGGCTTTTTTTGGGCGTGGGAATATTTTGATTATCTGCATGAAATCCCTTGTCTCTTCTTCTGCACTTGGTTTATGTGGAACTGACAGCTCCAGGGAGGTAAATGAATGCCACTGCATTTCAGAGGAAGAATTATTTCATGCAATTACCCTAAAAGTGCAGGAGAGAACAGACTGAAAGGAATGAGGGAGAGAAAGAAAGAGAGCATGAGAGAGGATAATCACAACACTTCGACAGGTTTACCCTATCGTGTTTGAAAATCTATCACTCTGACAAGTCCCCTTTGTGAAAGGTGTAGACAGATAACCAGGCATTAGCTCTTCAAGGTCCTCTTGAATGGAGGGTAATCTATAGAAGGATTAGTCCACTGCTCCCTGATTATTTTTTACAGACTGGCTGTACCCCATTTCCCTCTCAGTGTCTCACTTAAGCTCTCATTTAATTCTCCATGATTCCTGGTCAGGGGAATTTGGGTAAACTTTCTGTTGACTTGTGGGTCTTTCTGTAAAAATTATGTTTTTGTTCTGAGAAAGGGTGCAGTAACAAAAGGCAGTGCCCCCAATCCCTTCTTGTTTCCTGACTCTTGTTAAAAGGCCAGGGAAAAGGGAACTTTCTGTAGTTTCATTATTCATATATGAGAAGAGATTCAGTAGAAGCAGTTCCTGTCCTGACTCTGCTGCTATTTCACCTGCCAACGTTGTCATGCTCTTGATCCCATGAGCAGACCAGAGTTACCCAAGGGAAGCTGCTGACAACAGCCCATGTCTTCCTGGAGGCCTCATGCATCTCATGTTTCATGAAAACATGTCCATGAAAGATGATTTGAGGTCCTCAGGTGGAAATTTCTGGCCAAGATTATCATTATATCATTATAATTATCAAATTATCATTATAATGATTTCCTGCCATGCTTTTAAAGAGACAGGACATTTGCCATACTGGGCAAGAAGAGAATGCTGGGCTAAGGATTGCTGGGCCAGGTCACTTTTTGTCACCTGCACCTGCTGCTCTTGCAGCAAAGCCAATACATGAGTCACACCTATTTGCACTTTGAGGTTATTTACAGCACATGTTGTTGGGTTAGGAGAGCTAAGGTCTAGCATATGTCCTAAAATTAGGCTTTTCTCCTTTTGGTTGGTGTCAAAAAGGAGTGATTCACAGCCATGGGGGAAGCCTTTCCACCTAGTCAAAGCAGTTATTGCTTTAAGCGAGAGGGTTTATTTTTGTGTGTGATAAAGCAGGTTTAGCTGAAGCTGCCTCCCGAGACACAGGCTGCAGTGGGAGATGAGGGGAGCACAGGGAGCACCCCACTGTGCTGCAGGTAACTCCCAACAAAACTGGCCACATGGCTCCTATCCTGCTGGCCTTGTGTGCAGTGGCCACCCCACGTGTGTGCCCTGGCCAGAAGTGCCAGGATGAAGCTCAGGCTTCATCCCCATAAGAAACTCTTCAACGAAGAGATAATAAACCTGTGACTCAAGCCAAAATTCCGGATTCTTTTAAACTTTCTTTTTCTCTCTTTTTTCCTCTCTCTCTCTGTCTCCCTCTCTTTCCCCTGCTGCAGGATGGTGGAGTACTCCCTGGATCTCCAGAATATTAACCTGTCTGCAATCCGTACTGTCCGTGTCCTGAGGCCCCTGAAGGCGATCAACCGCGTGCCCAGTAAGTCGTGCTCCCCTCCCAGCTCCGCTCCTGGGGAGCACATGATCCATAAGGCTGCTTGTGCTGCTGGTGTCCAGCAGGTACAAAGGGAACAGAGGCTTCTGTGGGGTGTGTGCAGGCTTTTCCTCATCCCAGGGCTCAGAGGTGGTGTTGGATGGGCAGGAAACAGCAGTCTCCCAGAGTACCCGCCCTGGCCATCCTTTGTGCACAGCCGTGCCGATGGAACTTCAGGAACCAAAGGTGAACAATGTGCAGTAAACAGAAGGGGTTTTTCTTTCTCTTACTGAAAGACATCACAGGTCTAACGATGTCTGTAGCCTCAAAAAGGCCTGTGTGTGAGGTCTGGAGAAGAATGAGCTTCAGGAATCAGGGAGAATTAGTTTGCTCAGGCTTCCACAAGACCTTCCAGATCCTCTCATCTGAAAAATCTTCAAGCCATTACCGGTTAGGGGCATGCACCTAGCACCGACTCTTTTTTTTTTTCTCCTCTTCACCTTGTGCTTTGTATTCTCTCTTTTGTGCCAGCTCTCCCTTCTGTGAGCTGCTGTGTGTGTATGAGCCAGGTCTGGGGCTGCCAGGGCTGTGCCTAGCCCAGATGTGTCAGCCCTGGGAGACTTCAGGCATTTCTTCTGCAAGTTTTTCAGTCTTACAGAATGGCACGAAGTCTCCTTGCTGTTCTCCATAATCTCCCTGATCAGGCTGTCGGCAGTGGCTGAGACCTTGCCAGAGCTCTCCTAATCCTTCTCTCAAACTCACATGCTCCTTTTTCTTTTCCAGACCTGAGAAAGTTTGGACAGTTGACCTCCTAATCTGCATCATATGTTTTCCCTTGTGCCAAAGTAATTTTCATGATGTCACCTACTTCTTGAACATGCTGTGGAGGTGGATTTCAGAGACTCTGGCTTCATGCAAAGCCTTTCTATAAGAGGATCTTGTCCCTCTTCCTGGATGTACTTTTATCTTTGAGCAATAGGCTTGAACAGAAGGTGCTGAAAGGTTTAAAAGAGAAACCAAGGCACAGTCCTGTGTGCTCAGCATGGCAGAAGGGAACCAGACAAAAGAGCCACTGGTTGGGGCACTGAGAGAGCAGCCAGGAATGTGACAGGTCCATCATGGAATGATAAAGATGAGGTTCAGGAGAAGCTTTTGGCTATTCACGGTCAGCAAAACAACCCCCCCAGTCTGTCTCCATCTCTCTGGCCCTTCTCCAGACAGGAGAGGACTGGGAACCAGCCCTGGTCCTGGGGTTGATGCCTTGAGAGGCTGCCTAGAACAGAGGCTAGATGGTGTTAAAGGAATAAAGCAGGTATTTATTAAATGGCCTTCAAAAGATACACCTTGGGCAGTCCATGAGCCTGGCTGTGGCTCCACCCAAGATGGACACCCAGTCATGAGGTTTCACACTTTCATAAGTTTTGGTCCATTTACAATTGTCCAATTACAGCTTCAGCTTATGAAGTTCCATCCTCCCAGATTGCTCTCCTCAATTTGCTGCTGTTTACACTTTTTGGGCCTGAAGCTGCAAGTGTCCTTGGTTCTCAGGCTGGAAAAGGATTGCTTTGTCTAACTGCTCTGTGAAGAGAACTTGCTGACACTTTATATGAAGCTCAGAGTTACACACTAAGGCAGTACAGAAGCTAGAAAATATGAAAGCTAAAACTTAAGGCATTACCTTTCTGTGAGGGGGTGGCCTGGAGGCTGTGCATGGCAGACTCACCCCTTTCCAGGAAGATGTGGGCAGCCATGTGAGAGCAGCCCCATCCTCAAGCTGTGCAGCCTCCTTTCCTCCCTGCTTCATCAGGTGTGCCATGGGTTTGTGCTCAAAGACTGCTTGGGGAGACTGATCCCTGTTATCAGGGTAGACTTAACTTTGGAGGCAAATGGAAACACCTGGAATGACATCCAACTAACTCTTAACAGCTGTCTGCCTTTTTAATTGCTGGACAAAGGTGGTCAGGAAGAGAGCTTGCCTGGCAGAAACTTAAGGCTTTCTATTAGTCCTGTTTATCTCTTTATTAGAGCTGCCCCAGGGAGGAACAGTGTGAGCCATGTCAAAACTGACCTGCTCCATCCATGCAGAGGCACCAGAGAGGCTTTCCATCATCTTTCCTGACCTTTGCAGAGCAGATGCCATTGAATTTTTCCTGGCTGTCCCTGCCCTGACACTGCTTGTTTGCTCTTTTCATTAGTATAGAACTATACCTGTATGAAATTGATGTTGTTTTAATTTACACTCTGTGGTTAAACCTTTATGTATTTTTCTTGCTACATAAATCTGTGGTAATATGCAGAGAGTGTTTTGGAAGAAAGACATCCTGCCATTAATTAAAGCAAAAAAAAAGAAACAAAGTGGATTCCCTGGGAGAGGAAGCATTGACTTGAGGGCTGAAAACTAGCAAAGAGGTTGTAAACAAAGGTTTGTGATAAATGGGAATGAGCTGCATTAGAAGAAGGTGCCTAGTGGGCTACAACAAACATAATTAATGGGACCTTTGGCCACAAATCTTTTTTTAATGTCTTTTTAAAGTTCTTCATTACTAATCTGAAGCAAGAGGAAAGCCTATTAGTGAGATGTACTGATGATATCAAGCAAGAGGTGTTGCAGGTGCTACCAAAGAAAGTGGGAAATAGGACAGCAGGAGGGAGAGGGAGATTGAGGTCATGGCTGGGAATGTGAGATGTCTGGGAGAGGCGAGGAGTGGGGGGTGGTTGATCCCAAAGGCAGATATTCAGCCAAGTGCAAAAGGCTGTGATGGGCCGGGGGGGCGCAGTGTTCACCTTGGGCATTTCAAAGGCTTCCACATGGGCACCCAGGTAGGGACTGATTTCCACGGGGAAGTCTGGCTGTGTGGACTGAATAATGGCAGTTTATTATCAGGAGAATTGACAAAATGATAAAGAACCTGACTGATTAGAACACTAATGGAAGAGTGCTCAAGTGATCTGTCAGGTAAATTATTTAGTGCCCAAAGAACTCTACTGATCTGCCAGTGTTTGAAAAGTCCAAATACTTACGTGAGAAATTTCAGAAGAAGTTTGAGAAAAATTGTATACTACCTGAATAAAATAAAAGGCAATAACAGAAAATTAGAAGAGAGGGAATTCAAAAGGAATTTCTAAGGAAACAGTAGCAACATGGCAGAGTAAAAAGTTAAATTAACTTATTTTATATTCTTAGCAGGTGGGCAAGGCTGAAGCTTAAATGCCCAAATTCCCAAATTGGATGTGTCTAAATTCTGCTTACGCATGCTCATCTGCAACATGAAACTACTGAAAGCCCTTCCTCACAGTGACACTCCTGAGGCTTTGAAACAATATCCCACAAAGAGCTGTCAAATTCTATTTACTCATTATCTATGGTACAAAGGATGCATGTAAGGATGTAAAGCCTCTCTGAATCATGACAGAAGAAGAAAGGGACAACCAGTGTATCCAAAAGGTGATAAATGTCCATTGAGAATGGCAGTTTCTACCCAGCTGTAGTTAGACTGTAAAAGTTGCTGCCACAGGAAGTGACACTGTGCAAGTAAAGGAAACAAAATGGGATTTTCCAATGGGATTTTCCCATCCTTGGAAGTGTTCAAGGTCAGTTTGAAGGGGCTTTGGGGGACTGGACTGGTGGAAGGTGCTCTTGTCCATGGCAGGGAGTTTGGAAGTAGACGATCTTCAATGTCCCTTCCACACCAAACCATTCTGTGAGAACTCTCACGGAGACACTTCTGGATTTCAAACCTCCTTTGGGGTTAGAGCTGATCTTCAGGTACCAGTTATCAGCAATTGACTGCATTTCTTGCAGTTCTCAGCAGGATGTGCTACTGACCATTTCAGGTTTCCTGTCTGAAGCACTCTGGGGTTCTGCCCAGCCTGATCATTCCTCCATTCTCCTGCCATCTGTGGAGCATGCTAGAGAAAACATGAAGCACCCATGTCTTGTCATTTTACCACACCTTCATTAACATTCCCTCTTATTCTTGCATTCCTGACTACAACCCCAGGAACTCTGCCTTTTGGGGTCATGTTTGAAAATGAAGGAAATGAGAAGTCAGAGATGGGTCTGGTCCTATTGCCACAGGACTCAATTCCATGGCAATGTTGGTGTGACAAGCCCTGCAAGTCACTGAATCAGTGTAAAGAGTAAAAAAATACCCTCCAGGTCTCTGTCAGAGGTAGCTTCCTTCTGCTCTGGCCATGTCTGTGTCCTGTCTTGGGGTGAAAGTCCACATCCATTTGTTGCTACTGTTTTGTGATTGTGTTGCAGGTTGCTGGGTGAAATATTGCTCTTTCTGCTGGCTTTTTATTTGTTGCTTCTTCTTGAGGCAAGGCACAAGGTTTGGGGAGAGAGGCTGGTTTTGTTTTATTTTTGCCTGCTTTTGAGCAGTGAATCTGTGATCATTTCTGATAATTTGAATTTCTTGCTCTTCTTTTATTAACTTTTTTTGACATTTAAGAAGGAAATGTTTCTTCATTTTACTCTTTCTTGTCACATTGGCCTTATGCAAAGAAGAGCCCTTGCATTATGTGTGATGACTTCCAGCTTCCACTTAAAATTTAGTAGCTGATTCATCATTTGGAAGCAGATTTTTTCAGCTGGATGCACTGTGTGAAAGTGAAGGAATCTGTTGCAAAGCAACTTTACAGAGTAGAAAGTATACATATGTGCTAGTAGTCCATCTGTAAGTACAGTAATATTTATGTGGAGTTACAGGTATTAGAAAAATAACATTATATGCTTATTATTTGGTGCGCAGGAAATGAAATTTCAGATTTGTGGGAAGTTCTGCTTTTTCTAAATGTGCTCTTTTAAATTCAGAACAAAAATAATCTTTCCCCATCCTTTTTAATACAGCTGTATGCTGCCTAATTTTAGAAGGTTTGTTTAATTTAATGTTATTTCTTACGCTGGGTCCTGACAAAAAAGTCTGAAAATCAGAAATCCTTAATCATGCCATTCTAGTATAAGAATGCTTTCCTCTCTTCTTGTCTTCTTTTTCTTTTTGCTAAATGTTTTAATGACTACCGCAGTGTTTTTATTTCAACCAAATAGCAGGTTTTTTCCTAGTACAAGTGCTGTGTATAAAAAATCTTGATCTAGTTCCATTTTTCTTTTTTAATGATTGTAATTATAGTAGCTGGAGTTTTCTCCTCCGCTATGGATCTCAAAGATATAAACCATGGCATGTTATTTTTAGTCTTATGTTTCACACCAGGTTAGTGGGACCCAGTGAGTGTCACCAGCAGACTCAGGAATACAACTGACATCTCCTAACTCCCAGCTCTGCACTCATCTCACTAGACCAAAGCCCCAAAATAAAAATAATCTGAACCATCTGAATGCTGAAATAGGAAAAGCAGATGTTTAACCTGCATATGCCTGTTTTAAATCTGTATTCCACACCAAGGTACCTGTGCTTGGCATTGTAACAGTCCCTAAAACAGAGTAAGCTGGCTACGAACCCTGCACTTGGCATGGGGGAAAAGTGATGACATTTACTTCTCTAAATGTGTTTTTTAAGAACTAATTTCACTGATGAGCATGTGTGAAATGAGCTTCTGACTGAGATATATGAGGCTGTAAAACAGTCTCATTTACAGCTAGATCAGACAAAAACCAAGCACATTTGACAGGCACAGTCCTGCCCTAGCAGTTGGAAATGCAAATGGATTATGAAATTCCTCTTCTAAGTGCCCCCCATGGGGTCTTTGCTTCGGATGCTTCAGTGTTTTTGCAAGAGGACTTGCTTCTTCTCTTCCAAAACTGATTCCCTTTCAAAAATATACTCTTCCAAATGACTCTTTTGGAAGTAATTTCCCCCCCCTCAGCTTTATTTGTGAAGCAATAGCTGAAACTCAGATACTGTTGATTTTTCCAAGTATTTTAACTTATCCAACTTGCAGTTCTTTGTATGAGGTGCTCTGCAAATACATATTATCACACCTCAGTGACAAACAACCACACTCTCAACCATGTGCTAATGTGTATACATACAGATTTATCCTCATACAGCCTGAGCAGGTTAGTAAGGGCACAGGAGTGATGTTCTCTGGCAGCACCCTTATGAAAAAGCTAAGAGGTCACAAAGCCCTGTTCATTCCCTGATCAGGCTGTGTGACTGAAATGTATTTAAAGGTGAAGGTGCCAGCTTCCTGTGGGGGACAGATCAGAGATGGGATTGTACTCAGAGCTGCACTGTCCTGTTATGTGCAGCTCTTTCTCAGGTGTCTTTATCAAGTCAAGCCCTAAATTAGATGGGCACGCTCAGGATAAAGGGAAACCATGTGAAGGAGAGCAGAGCAGAATGAAGATCAGGAGAGATGAGAAAAAAGAAGGGGGGCTGGAAAGAGAAATGCACAGGAGGCAAGTGGTAGGGTTTGGCAGGCGCAGCACATGAAGGCCTGATGCACCTCTGTGTGTAGGATAATGGAGAGAAGAGGTAGGGAGGAAATCAAAACTGATACAAAGTCAAGGACAGTATAAAGACTCAAAAATATGCTGGAGGGGTTTGCAAATCAATGCATCTCTGAAGCTTTTTAACAAACCAACTGGTCTGTAACCAAACCCATTTTTGCAGTGCTGGAGGAAGCCCTCATAGAAGCCTGGAATGGTTTGGGTTGGAAGGGACTAAAGATCAGGGACACCTTCCACTAGAGCAGGCTCCTCAGAGCCCCATTCAGCCTGGCCTTGAACACGTCCAAGGATGAGGCATCCACAATTTCTGTGGATTATTCCAGTGCCTCACAACTCACTGTAAACAATTTTTTTCCTGTACTTAATTTAAGTCTTCATGCACTGAAGACAGGCTCCAGTTTTATTCAGTTTTTGTTTATTTATTATTTTACTTCTTGTCTGATCTCAGTGCTGTTTTTCATGTAGATTACAAGTATGCAGTGTATTGCCAGGTGTTTAACTGGGCAATCAAAGTAAATTTTGGAGAAAACCCCCCAAACTATAATGAAAATTATATTCTTTTGTTAATGGGGCATCATGGCAAGGAGCTGGGAAACACTGAAATGCAGGAAACATAGACCTAGAAATGCTTTGTTTTGTATGATACATTGATTAGTTTCTATTTTTTGAGGTCACAGATCATGGGAGAAAGTAATATTTCCTTCTCAGTCCACTTCATTTCTGGATTATTAGCAAGTATTCAAAAGTCACTAATTGTGGGCTTGTAGGTTTTTCAGATGGCTTTAAAGCCATGAGATTTGAAAAAGGAAAAACAATCACAGATTATAATTATTTATTTTTCCTGTGGCTTTCAGACCTTTATACCTGTGAGTCATATTTTTTTTTTCCCACCCATACTGGTGGGGAATAAAAACTTCTCTCCTTTTTTTTTTTTTGGCTGTAATCTGAGATTTTCAAGTCATAGCAAGATTTCCCACCTGAAGGTTTCTGCCATGCAGCTAAAGACTGATGATAAAAATCACAAGAGTCTGTAACAACACTTCAAGAATTTGTGTTACTGAAAGTAAAGCAAGCCTGGAAAAAACCAAACCCAAACATTACGGAAACCAGTCATAGAAACCTTTGATGGAATCTTTATTTCTCCCTTCTCCTGTAGGGGAACCTGCAGAGCCAGAATTTTAAAAAATGCTTAGTACCTCACAGCTCCCATTGTGACAATTCTGCTGCCTGTTCAAACAAGCTCAGCCTCCAGTGTACACAGCAATCACGAAAGCCCAGCCATGTATTTTGCTGCCTAAATGGGAGCTGAGCTGTTTTGCAAAATCTGTCCCATGGGACCTATCAAGCAAAGGATACCATGGAAATGTGAGCAATAATGACAGTGTATTATGGGGTGAATGATACTGTCATATTACACTAATGCAAATTAAACTTTGTGTGTGTGGGCAAGGCAATTTACAACCATAACCTTAAATTTCTCTATCTTTGTGTATTTTGGGACCGATTCTCCTGTTCACACTCATTTCACGTAACATCATGTCATTGCCTGCAGTAGAAAGAAACATGATTCATGCTAGTGACAGCAAGAGGAAATTAGCCCTATTAAATCTTACCCAGAAGTTGCATTAATACTGTTTTACATAATATTTTGCATTATTCTGTCTCACTTAGCACTAGAGATGCGTAAAGAGCTTAAGGATATTTATAGGATGGAGGCAAGTGGCTTGCAGCCACAGCACTGGAGTTGACTTTTGTCCCTGGTGTTAGGTGGCTCCTGCAATTCCGAAAGAAAAGCTGCCACTGTATGTTTTTAATAGACTCTTCACCGAAAGTGAATGCAGTCATCACTGCAGTGATAAATGGGGAAAAAATGAGATGATCACTGAATGAACTGCTGTAGCAGGTGGTAGTAGGTGTTGCTTATTAGATGTTCAGTATTACAAAAAAGATCAGAATGACAGTAATCCCCCAGAGAGACACCTCTCTAAGAAATAATCTGACACCTGTCATCACTTTCCAAGACAGGGTTGCTTAACAGTCCAAAGCTTGCAAGGGGATAATGGCAGGACAGAGCAGAAGGGGGCTACTGACTGGAGCCTTTGCCTGCATGCATTTCTGCTCCTGTCACGGATTATGTGGCTACCAACCATGCTGAGGTTGCACGTACTGAATGTGACTGCTTGTGGAGGAGGAGTTTTTGGTTGTTATCTGTGAACCTTAGCTGGGCTTACAGCATCCATCATGAGGTGCAGCCTGCTGCAGAGCTTGGGTGTCTCCTTTTTGGATGACAGAAAAGCTTGGACTGTGGCCACTCTCTCTTCAGAAATGTCAGCACTTAGGTGTCAAGGTAAATGCTCTGGATTTTGCTCTGCTCTCTTTCTTGAAGCCACTGCAGCTGTGGGGTCAGGTCTGCAATTAGGAGGCTTCACTTCTGAGCTTGCTTCTTCACATCACCTGGCAGCACCACCTGAGCCCCCTTTGGCAGCCTGCTGAGCTCTGGGGCTCTGCAGTGCCTTTGTGTTTATTTGCTCCTCTTCTCCTCCAAGGAAAAGAGCTTATCTCTGGTTTCATTGGCTCTCTTTTTGGTGGTTGTTTTAGCTGAATGTCTGTTGGGAAGTGTTTGAAGTGATGCATTTTTCTTCTGTTCTTACTTTTCTTTTTCATGTTCATGACCTGACCTGACCTGGTGTATGTCTTGCTCTCTGACTGAAAAGAGGTGAGGTCTGTGTGAGTCCCTGGATCCCAAAGGAATTGTTTCTAGAGCCTTGGAGCAAGCTTAAAGAGATTTTTTTCCTCTTATAAGACTGCACTCTAAACCTAGTCTGGAAAGCTCTGTTCCAGCAGGGTGAAGCTCTGGCCAAAAAGGTTTTTTCTTGAGTTTGTCTCTCTTTTGGCTACCTCAGGCTTAAGCTGAAAAGTACCTTGAAGGTAAGGACTAGGGGCTCAAGTTTAGTGTTTAAACTTGAGTATTCTAAGGGAAGTCATTGTATGAAGATGAGGATTAATATGCCCATGCTACTGAGAAAATGAACAACAGCTCTCCATACTGGCTGAAGCTTTATAAGTGCTACAAATGTCATGTTTTGATCTCTTCTGTGGTTACACTGGGGAGTGACAAAGATAATTTGAGGTTATGTCATCAGCAGGCTGTGTAGGATGAGATGCCTGAGCCAGTCAGGGATGCTAAAAGGCTTTGCTTTTCAGTAAGGCAAGAGTAGGGATTTGGTGAGGAACTGAGCAGTGCTCCTGAGCTATGGATCATGATGACCATCTGCAAGTGCTAAACCCCCAGCTCAAAATGTACCCTGCAAATGCACCCAGAACCTGACAAAGAGATTGGTGGGAAGACTTTGCTTTTCTCTGAATGAGCCCAGTGTGTCTGGGGCAGTTTTTCCTTAGCCGCAGAACTCGGTTAAGATCTCTCAGTACCTCATACTGTCTGTCAACTGGACCAGTGTTTCCCCAGAGTTGATTTAATTTGGGTCTGGTCATCCATCTGGACATGCTCTCTCTCTTGCCTTGGTGCAAAACAGGCAGTGATGGTTTGCAACGTGAGTGAAGCTGGCTTTGCAGCTTGAAGACAAAGCATCTGGAGCTGTGTGCTGGCTCTTCCAGCTGAACTCCTTTAGCTTGCATGCGTTGTTTGCAGAAGAGGCCTCAGTTAGAAGGAATGCGTCAAAGAGAAAAGATCTGCATGGCAAGAAAAGCTGTGGGTCATAGTATAGGTCAGCTTCGCAGTGTGTCTGCTGTTGGACCCACAGCTGATTGGTGTCTCTTGGTAGTGTTTGGCCCAAGCTGGAGCTGATGTTTATGAGTGCAATGTGTGAAATGACAGCTAAGCCTCGGGTCAGCAGGAGATCAGTGAGGACGGCCACAAGTTGGAGCACCAGCTTGCACTGTGCACACAAACTGAGATTATTTTAACTACAGGCGTTGGCTGCAAAATTAAAAGAAAAGAAGATGGTGCACGTCTCTCTGTGTGTACTATCTGCTGGAATGGTCCCTCGGTTCTGAAAATTTCCATAAATGAGCATGCACAGGAGAATGCTGCCAACCCCATGCTAGCTGGATGGACTGCCATGTGTCCTGGGGCAGGGGAGGAAGGAAAGAAGGCACGCTTGGACAAGCAGCCTGGCTGAGGGACATAATGACACTTCAGTTTCTGCATTCTGCAAAATGTCCTGCCAGCTACAGTCACAAGTGCTGATGGGAGAGAGATTTGGTTTTGTTCCAGTTAAAATGACAATTGTTAGCTTGGTACACGGTGCAGGTGAGATGGGAGCTGAGAATTATGTTCTCCTCCATTGCTCTACTCTAAGTGAGGGAATGATGGCCTCAAATCTCCTTTTGACTTCACATGCGTTGGCTCTGTCCCTCACGCTGTAGCTGGGGCGGACTGAAAGCCTCAGAGGTGAGAAAGAACAGGGTTTCTCACCCCTCCTCAGCCGGTCCCCGTTCGTGTCTCAGCGGGGTTAGCGCAGAGAGTGAATCATCCCAGCTGTGCTGGCGCTCAGGAGGAGGCAGGGAGAGAGGGCGAAGTGACAGGGCTGCTGTCACTGGCGGTGGCGGGCACAGCTGCCCGCACCACGGGCTCGGCTGCCCAGGGCTCGCCCAGCACTGCCCGGCTCGGCCCGGCCCAGCCCAGCCCTGCCCCGCCCGGCCCGGCCCAGCCCAGCCCTGCCCCGCCCGGCCCGGCCCAGCCCTGCTCAGCCCGGCCCAGCCCAGCCCTGCCCCGCCCGGCCCAGCCCAGCCCTGCCGTGCCCTGCCCTGCGTTGTCCAACCCGGCCCGGCCCAGCCCTGCCAAGCCCGGCAGGCCCAGCCTGCCCGGCCCAGCCGCGGTGCCCCCGGGGCGGGCCCGGCAGACGAGTCCGCTTAGCTGCGATAGCCAGGCTAATCAGGGCTGATGGCGAGTGTCGGGAGGGAGCTGGGGCCACTGTGGTGTCTGCTGAATTTGTCAGGAAGGGCCTCTGGGTGCGACCAGCCTGAGAGAGACGATTTACTTCTGAACCACGGAGGGAGCTCAGAGGCTTTGCTCAGCCCTGTGCTTCCATCTGATGGTCACTTCTCTTGCCTTCCCACCATTTCTCATCCCTGTACATACTTTCCCCCCATCTCCTGCTCTGTTTGAGTGGCTGTGGCTTTGCTCCTGTGGGATGTCTTCACAGAAGCAGCCCTGCCTTCGAGGTACCATCGAGCACCCTTCTCTACCCCTTGACTCAAGGCCATGGGTGAGCAGCAGGAAACCATTATGTGAGCATTGTTTCCCTCCTTGGATGCCCACAGACAAGGCCATTTCATTTCCTCCCTTCCCCTGGTCAGAGTGAGTGGAGAAAAGATCTTTCTGAGCCCACACCTGGCACTCATGAATATTTAATGTTTCTAGCTTTTATTTCCCTTGGAGAGCAAAACCTTTTCATATTTGATGCCCTGGAAGGCTGTTTGGTTGCTGAATGTTGTTTCATCAATGCTCTCCCTCCTCGCTTTTCCTCCAGACTGCCCAGCCTCTCTTCCTTTCTCTTCTTGAGCAGCGTTCCCTTTTTACAAAGGTTGCTTCAGAAAAGGTCACCGTCCCTTTCATATCCCCTCCTTACTGTGAGCCAGCACTGCTTCTGCTCTGCCAATGGTAAAGGAGAAATGGGGATGTGGGGAGGGAGCCCAGGAAAGGTGTGCGCAGAAGCTGAGAAGCAGCACAGAGGAAGAGGGGTGTTGTAGGCAGAGCAAGAGAAAAATGGCTGAACAGCAGGTGGAGGCAGCAGAAGGTGGGAAGGAGGCAGCAGCAGGATTTTGGTGAAGGGGCTTTCCAGCACCTTTCAGAATTTGTCATTCAAGATGCACATGTGTTGCTGTGGATGGCAGCTTGTCCAGGAAGGACCCTTTGGAAAAGGAATGCATCCCAGTTCCCCAAAACAGAATACTCCCAAAGCTGCACTTCCCATTTCAACTGGTGGGCAGTTGCTTTAGAGACCTCATTATTTTGGCCACCAGCTTCTCCGGTAAATCATCACCTGTTGGCCTTAGGCCATTCAGCCTTTCTTCCTCTTTCTCCTGCAGTTGCAACTGATGTTTGAATGTTTAGATGGGTGTAGATTCATCATTACTGCTTTTGAAGAGCCAATCTCATATCCATAGTCAGCATCAATAGCAAGAGAAAGATTAATCTGTCAAACTGTGAAATTAAAAAAAAAAAAAAACAAAACCCCAAACTGGTTTCATTTGGACTTAGAACCTGTTAATGCTGAAATTCTTTGTGATGTGGAAAAGATGCCACAGGAGACACCTGCCAGTTCTTGGGTCGTGGCCCCATGTACCCCAGAGTACCTAACATGGGGGCAATAGCTATGATCTTGGAGCTGTGGACAGCATAATCTTGTACCATCAGTAATCCCTCTGAGAGTCAGGATAGAGAACGTATGGGCAGGCAGGATGCTTCCAAGAAAAAGTCAGACAAGTTTTGCACGTCATTTGCTTTTTCTTGGAACATAGACAAAATCAATTTTTGTAAATTCTGACCCAACAAGGATGCTGTCTGTAAAATTCTGGTGTGAATGTCTGTTTTGTCTGTTCTGCATTTCAACGTAAGGGCAGCCTCATCTCTCCCATTACCCAGCTCTGAAATGGAGCTAGCATCAACTGATCTGAAAAACACCACCCTCTCTTGCAGCATTACTGGTACTGTGTCACTTGGCTCTCCCTAATGTACTGACCAGGACAGTTTGTGGGAACTACTGAGCTCCTCCTGTGACACAACATTAATGCTGGGAGCACGTAGCACTACAGTGAGGGTGCACAGTCTTGAAGTCCCAGGGCTGTCCAGAGTATTTCTCCAGGGCCCAGCAGGTCTCAGTGGCTGTGCTGTTGGACTTGGTGTGCTGAGAGCTCAGAGAGCTGTCAGTGACTCAGGGCACAGCTGTGATCCCCAGTGAGTGGCTGGAGCTGTGTCCCTGATGTACTCGTCTAGAAGCTGCCTTATGTGGTGACTGGTGACACAGCAGGACAGGCAGGCATCAGGGCTTGACTACTGCTCCACAGCCTGGTCTTAGAGCTAGAGCCATCATCCCTTATCCTTCATGATCCCATGGAGGCACCAATGAGCATCTTCCCCTTCCTACACATCACATACCTGTAAATACCACTTGTGTCTCTTCCACCCTGCTCTGTTTCCAAAGCATTCTCTACTAATCCAAATCAGTCTGCTGTTCCACAGCAGGCACACTTCTCCCTCTTCCTTCAGTGTTTGTGAATTCCATGCCTGCCTGCCCCACCACAGGTGCCCTTCCTCCCCTCTCTGTGGGGCAAGCAGTCTGGGGAACAGACATGGAACATAATGTATAGTATTGTGTGGTAATTACTTGGTGCTGGGTACACAAGGGAGATTATCTTGTGCCTCAAAGGGCTGTCAGAGAATCCTAATCCTATCTTCCCCTCCTCTTTCCCCTTCCACTGCCATCTAAAGCAATGAATTGGTTATAAATACCTAATTAGCTAATTATTTGCTGGCCTACATGGAACATCTTCAGTGAAGGAACTCTCTGGGTATCTGAGGGGGGACCTCCATGGAGACAAGGAGAGACAACCTCATGAGGTGTGCACAGGGATAAAAGCAGTACTGTGATGCTCAGAAGAATTTCTAGGCTTTCACCATCCCTGGAGAGCACAGAAAAAGCCATTAGCTCCATGGAGAAATGGACTATATTTACCCCTACTTGTGGCTGTGCGCTAAAGAGCCAAGGGGAAAATAAAACCACAAGAATAATTCATTAGGTAATTAGAGAGTAAAAAAAAATTCTTTTGAAACATTTGCACTGGGCAGATATTCTGTGCTGGAAGCTTTTTGGGCTCTGCCTGCTACTTGTGTGCTCCAGCCCCACTGGGGCATGAGGACTAGCCAGGGGAGGAAATTGTGGTTTTCATGACTGTCTCTTGATGATACTGTCACTGATAAAAAACAAGTATCTATGCTAGTTTATATATTCTGAAAAAGTTCATGCCACTGGCAGGCTGGCCTTGGTCTGTCCATGCAGATCTCACAGGCTGCAGTTGCTGTACTGGGATGACTTTCAGTTGGAGCCACTGGGTGATGGGGCTGTTGAGCTGACATGCCCCTTTGGGACCGTTGTCACTCTGTTGTCCTTCTGCAGGGAAAACGGAGGGAGTTATGTCAGTCAGATAGCTGATGGCACCAAAAGTCTCATTCTCTTTTCTTCTCTGCTGCAGATGAAGGCCTAAGGTTAAGAGATCACAGCATCACAGCAGCTCTGCTGGCTGCCTGTCAGTAGAGGTTAGGACAAGAAAGGGCAGTAACCATAAATCTGGCCAGGTTTTGGCAGTGGTTAATTTCTGACACTCTGCTTTTCTTTTCATGGGGCTTTTTGCTTTCATTATGCATATCTTGTAAACTTCTTTCCTTCTCCTTCCCTTCCTCTCTCCCTCTCTCTATCCCTGTGTCCCACACTTGCTCCTGCTGGTTCTCTTCTCCCCCTGCAGGCATGCGCATCCTTGTGAACCTGCTGCTGGACACCTTGCCCATGCTGGGGAACGTCCTTCTTCTCTGCTTCTTTGTCTTCTTCATCTTCGGCATCATCGGCGTGCAGCTGTGGGCTGGGCTGCTCCGCAACCGCTGCTTCATGGAGGAGAACTTCACAGTGTGAGTGACTGGGAGACACCACTGCCTTCCTTCCTGCTGTGGATGTTTCACTTTCCCTCTGCCTGTTCATGTCTTCTGCCAGGCTCTCTGTGCATCACTTACTCCATGTGTGGAGTGATAGTGTGTGGGTGTTGGTCACATCTTGCAGTGGAAAGGGAGGGTGGGCAAAGACAGCTGGCTTTCTTTTGTCTTCACAGCAAGAGTCTGGGTTCATTTGGATTTGATCAAGGCATAGGTTAGCATGGCTGCTATGTCTAGTGATATAGGATGGTGCTCCTACACCCAGAAAGAACTGAAACTCTGAAACATGCTGCCAAAAGATATTGAACCTGCTCCTTCTTGACAGAAAATAACACTCACAGGAGCCTTACAGAAAGCCATAGTGCTGCCTGATGCATCCAGCAACATCTTTTACACCTCCAAAATAGAGCTGGGTGTCTCTTTCAATAGTAGTGCATTACCTTTGGAGGGACACTGAGAAATTTCTAGAAAACTTCAGGAGTAGAATTGCATGTGGCCAGTGCCATGGGGAAGGGATAGAGGGCTGGTAGGAGAAGTGTCCCACAGCTGGGTTAGTAGAGGGAGAGCATCTAGAAGCAAAGAATTAATGTTTGAATGGGACAAAAAACTTGTGGAGAAACATGGGAACACTTCTGGCAAAGAGAGCCTGAAGCCACACAGGGGTCAATTCAGGTATCTGAGGTTTGTTTAGGGTTTCAGGGGCAGTCTGCAGAGCACAGCTTTATTCCTCCCAGGGGCAGTGGGATGGAAAAGCTCCTGCCTGCCATGAATTCTCCGATTACCCAGTTTCAGGGCACAGCTCTTCCTGTTGACTCTCTGGCTTTAGTAGATCTCAGGCTTTAAAACGTTTTCTTAAAACCATATGCTAATCCCAGGGGTGCTATCAGTGTAGACTACTTAAAGAAAACCTAGAGCTGTAGATCAGTTTAAACTGATTAAACAGTTCTGAAACTTCAGAGCATCTCAAATTGGGGAAAAATGTGTGAAAATACAATGTGCAGAACAGCAGTGGAGTTGCAAAGTAGGAGCTGCTTAAAGCAGTGTTTATTTATTCCTTGGGGAAAAACTACTGTTTAGGATGATTGTCCTTTATGTAAATCAGGAGTAGCACTTCTTTAATGAGTGTAATTATATCCATGCAGAGTTGATGTAACTGAGAAGTGAATTGGGGCCACAGCCTTCACAATGACAGATATTAGAAAATATTTGGCTGACCATTACTAGGGAAATCAGTTCTGAAGGTGCCCATGCACCAATGATGAGGATGAGTTGCAACATATCTTTGTAGTTTAGTCCTGCTTAGTTAACAATCAGAGCTTGTCTTTTTCTTTTTCATCAACACCTGTCCTCTTCAATGACACTTAGTGGAAAAAGTCTGCATTTGCACAACGTGAAAGTTGTGCATTGTAGCACTACAAGGAATACACCAGCTAGAGCTTAATCCTTTTTTTTTTTTTTTTTTTTGCATCTCCACCTTTCACTTTTCTGATATTAGCTCATCTCCAGCTAGGCAAGCATAGATGATTTTAATTATTCATGCATTTGGAAGGTGCTTGCATTATTTGGAAAAAATACATGAACTTGTCATAAAACATTGCACCCGTAATGCCAGCTGTCAAGGAGGAGTCAAAGTTAAGGTTAAGTCAATTTTATCTTTCCATTTCTGAATTTTAAGGCTTATCTGTGCAATATTAATTATGCATGAACTGGATTTTTTTTTAGAAGTACAGAAGGTTCACTACCAAATGTTATAAAACATGTCCATCAGCAGTTACATATATGAACATATTACAGTAAAGCCTGATGAACTTCCTTAATGTCATTGCATCTGATTTAGCTTTGATGTTAATGGGGAGAGTATCAGACTGCAAATCTCTGCATTCCAGCTTTTTTTCATCTCCATGCAAGCTGATTGTGCAATTTGGCCTGGGGTGATCTGATGGCAGGAAAAGCTCTGAAAACTGGGGGCTGACCCTAGAAATTTACTGGTTTTCAGGAACCCTGTCATTCCTCCCCTTCAGTCAATAAACCTGGAAATCCCCCACCCAATGCAGTCCCTATGTCAGAATGGGGGCTCCCAGCCCCACCAGTATCACTGATAGATAGGAAACGCTTTGTCACAGGAAATTTGACAGTGGCTTCTTTTGCAGACAAGGTGACATTGTCC
Organism: Ammospiza caudacuta; assembly: GCF_027887145.1. Taxonomy (NCBI): domain Eukaryota; kingdom Metazoa; phylum Chordata; class Aves; order Passeriformes; family Passerellidae; genus Ammospiza; species Ammospiza caudacuta. The sequence goes on from NC_080597.1 coordinate 28,583,925, forward strand.
TGCCCCCTTATTACCAACCAGAGGAAGATGATGAGATGCCCTTTATCTGCTCGCTGTCAGGAGATAATGGAATTATGGGCTGTCACGAAATACCCCCGCTGAAGGAGCGAGGCCACGAGTGTTGTTTGGACAAGGATGATTATTATTATTACAATTCAGTCCGGCAAGAGTTCAATGTCAGTGGCATGTGTGTGAACTGGAACCAGTACTACAACGTGTGCCGCACAGGCAACGCCAACCCGCACAAGGGTGCCATCAACTTCGACAACATCGGCTATGCCTGGATTGTGATATTTCAGGTAAGTCTGAGATAGCCTCCTTACAAGGCTCAAGCTTATATTTCTGTTTTTCAAACTCAGTCCTTCTGGGCTTCAGGGGTAGTTTCTGCAGGGTGTGACAGAGGTGCAAAGTAAAGGGTGTTGTAACTCCCCTGGTAAGGGAGACAGTGCACACATGAACGTGCTTGCCAAAATAAGCTCCACTCTTCAGGCTGACTCGCACCAGTTTCCCCTCCAGTCCAGACAGCTATAGTAAAGGAATTTTTTTTTTCTTTTTAATTCCCAACACGTGTTGCAGATGGGAGCTAAAATCCATGCCTTTTTTCTTTTCCTCCGGCTGTACGCGGTGTCCAGTCCAAGGGGCACAGCAACCTGCTGCGGGTTTTCCCCCGCTGCGATCCAGGGAAATGAACTATTTTAATGAAATATTCCTGCTGTGGACTAGAATGATCTCACAGGCTTTGACAGTATGCCAGTGTCACCAAGCAGTACCATGCTGATTTCCCAAAATGGAAATTTGGCTTCGTTGAAATGAATTGTTGTTTCTCACCTTTCTTGGGTTGCACCAAACCTGCCAGTATCTGCTTGTTATACACTGAGGAGTGAGCTCTGGAATACCCCTCCCGTTTCTCTTGTTTGTCTTTGCAGGTGATCACACTGGAAGGGTGGGTGGAGATCATGTACTATGTGATGGATGCCCATTCCTTCTACAATTTTATCTACTTTATCTTGTTGATAATCGTAAGTATAAGGTTTGATGAATTGTTTGTCAGCAATGCAAGCTAAGAGCTGACAAAAACCAGGTGTTAGGTCAACATAGATAGCGGGAAGCAAACTTCTAGAAATTTCAGAAAATCCAGCTAGTTGATTTTCACCCAGAGTCTGAGGCAGGATCACATATATAGTTGTCAGATAAGTTGTTAGCCTTCACTCAAAAATATACTTAAGATTGATTTTTAAAGTTATACGTGCCCAGTGTAGAATAATGTTGTCACTGGCAGATCTACTTGCAAAGTAAATTCCTCAAACCAGTTGACTTAAAAGCCAAATATTTCTCTGATGTTCTACTAGATCTCTATACAGTTTAAGCTCTTGAGTAATTTTTGAGCCATGTTGAGTGAGGAGCTTTTGGCAGCACCTGGGTTTATCAGGTTCAGAGTCTGAGATTCACATTTTGTTAGATTCAGGATCTGTCATGCTGAATTACTTCCTCACAATGAACGAAAAGGAGCTACTGCTCCAAAAGTGTCAGCAGTCCAAAATAAACTGGCTGTGTGAGATCCCTTGTGGATGATAGGATGGAAAGAGAGAAGTGTGTCAGCAATGAGAACTTAATAATCAGTTTATAAGCCCTGTGGATTTGTATAAATGAAGTTTGAAGGTTGGTTTTCTGCAAGGATATTCATTATCAGCACCTGGGATGAGAGCTGAGGAACATGGTACTGTTGCTTCCCTGTTCCTCAGGCTTCCCTTGCATAAGTGTGTTTTCTTGGAGGGAATATCCTGTTTCTAACAAGGAAGGGTTGTGTTTTTTATGAAGACTCTTGCACATTGCTCACCTGGGGGACCAAAGTCAAGAATGAAATGGAAAGACATAGGATGAATTATGGGAAGTATAAAATCTGTATGTGGTAGGACCAATTTAGTTTCAGGTCACTGAGCAAGGACCTCAGTGTATATTTCCAAGGCCAATGTGCATTTGGATGAATGGACTTGGCCAGGACTCTGGTCTTCATCCAACACTTGTCCTGCTGGGCCGTGCCCTTCAGGAAATAGGATCTCTAGAAGCAGTCACCCAGTAGCACTAACAGACTGACCTAGTACAGGATCTAGTTCACATTCAAGCTGGCATGCAATGACTTGAGATAAAGCAGACTTTAATCAATTTCTGTGAGAAATTCTGCAGCCTGTACATATGGAGGATGGCCCAAAAGAAAAAAATCTATTGGCCCCTTCAGGTAACACAACTTAAAAAAAAATCTTACTATATCCTTGATTTCACCCTGCCTTACAGTATTCTATTCTCACAAGGGAAAGACAAGGAGATAAAAACAGGAATATGACGTACTCCCTGTGGGCTGAAGCACGAACCTGGACAGCAGAGGTGAAATATACCTTAAGGAATGTTGCTTTTACTTTGATGCTGGAGAGTCCCAAAGAGACAGTGCAGAGATGTGATTGCACATGGGATGATGCGGGGGGAGTTTCTGTTCTCAAGGGCAAACTGGACATCTACTACTTTTTGGGAGTTCAGAAAATAATAATTTCCCATTAATTTCGTTCATATATCCCACAATGCAATAGATATTTAGTACCCACCTGCATTTTGACTTTGATCAGCATGGTCAGGATACCCCAATTTATAGAATGTGCAAATAGACACAGACTTTACTACTTGTCCCAGAACCCCAGTCTCTCCCAGAGCCAGGAAGGACTGTGCAGGGTCAGTGTTTAAGCACTGGGGCACACATACCCAGTCTTTTGTAGGCCAGTTCCAGAAACTGCCCTTCCCCCCACATTTCCAACTAAATAAATTCTGTCAGCGTATTTTTGGTTTCTAAGTATCCTTCTAGTGCTGGCTCACGTCATGTGGATTCACAGTGATTCAAACTGTGTCTCTGCATTTGCAGGCACCGAAAACCCTCAATTAAACACTCCACCTGAGATGTTACTGCAGTGTCATTGACATTTCTAGACACTCCCTCCTCATTTGCAGAAGCCATATATGTTTATTTCTGTCAAACACAGGAGAACATGATTCTCAGGTTACTTTGGGGACTGCTGAGAACAAAGGAGTCATATGCTAGGTGGAATATTTTCTTTACCTTTCTGGAGTTAGGCCAAGGAAGTATTTAGCCTTCCTGCTACCTTCTTGGCATGTGATGTATCTTTTGCAGCATAGAGCAAGCCACCATGTCTAACTTGATACTATTTGGCTGTATTTTCTATCTGAATCTTCATATAGAAATGATGATCCCACTTTAAGTCTCATGAAGTACAGTCCTTCCAGCCTTTTTCCTTCCCTCTTTCTCCATGCTTTGAAGGCCTGGCTTTCTAAGCAGGATTGTTCTGACAGTTGTGTTTTAAGCCCTAACTCTTTGCTTTTCCATTCACATTCTAGCTTTGGCTCAGACTTACTCTTCTGGGGCTAGATCTCTACAGTTTCTCTCTAGAGCTGTGCTTTCATCCATGACTTCTTTCCTACAATGGTATTTGCAAACACCTACATGGGGCATTACCTGCTACTGCTCATATGGCAGGAAGAAGGCTCCACCACCTGGATATACTCCCAGCACAGAGATCCTGCACAGATGTGCTTCTCTGAGAGGAAGGGTGCTGACTGACCATGGCACTCTGAGTGGCCTTGTAGAACAACCTGGGAAAGCATTTTATATGTTCAGCATATTTTAAAATGCTTCCTCCTTGACCAGAGATCATGGATATGATATGAAGGAAGGACTACTCCCTGCTCTTGGGTCAGTGTTTCACTTGGGTTTTCCTGCTTGAGGTCCAGGTGTCTCTTTGACACCTCTCCAGCTACTCAGCCACTGCTATGGCTCCTGGACTGGAGCAAGCTCTTCTGACCTCTTAGACTGGCATCTGCATTGCAGCACAGAGGGGCTCCTTGAAGGGCTCTGTGCTTACATGTGTGGGCCTCAGAGGGTAGGTAAGTTGGGTATCCATCAGTAAAGCAGTAAAAGTAATCGACAAGTCAGGATCTGCAGCACTAGTCAGATTTGTCAGATATTTCAGAGGTGGGGCTTGAACTTTGGGCTGGATGAGGCCAGGATCTACTTTATCAAAGCACAGCTCAGTCTCAGGGCTGAACAGGACCCTGTGTTGGGACTCAAAATCAAGGGTCTCCATCTGCTTCTCTCAAATGCTTTGACTCCATGTCTGACTCTTTCTGTCTCTCTGCTCAGCCAGCTGAGATGAATCACTCAATTAGGAGCCTTCTGGGACCCTTCCTGTCCTTCTCCTAGCTGGGAGGCAGTGCCAAGCTCAGCAGAGACTGAGAGTTTATGGACTTACCTGTGGTTTTAAGGATTAGCCAAGCTAATTTGCTTTGGGTTTTAATGTTCCTAGCTAAAAGAATAAGGACTGAGGAGTAGTTCCCATATCCAGTCTCCTCACTCCCATCCTTTTTGTTCATCTGGTGGGACATGGCAGCAAACGGTGCCTGTGAGGACAGGGCTCAGGGATGTGAACCTGAGCCCCTCTCCAGAGTCAACCCTAGGCTGACAGTGCAGTCCTCGTGAGGCATCTCAGCCCTCAGCTCTTCCTCTAGTGGCCCAGAGAGAAGGTGTGGCAAGCCCTAATTGCTTGTTGTTGGGGAGTTGTGGGAGGTTGCAGAGTATGGGGTGGTGTCACGGGTGGTGTTCCAGAAATGCTCACACAGCTGGTGCCCACCTCCCTGCCCTGCCTCCCTCAGTGCCAGCTGAGGGACACAACCAAAAGGGAAAGCCGGGTGAGTATCATGCTGCTGAGCAGAGTGCATCTGAGAAGAATTTGGATTCCCAGTAATATGCTCATCAGTTAAAATAAAACATGCAAGACATCACAGACTAGGGAAAATGTTGGGTGAAGGCAAAGGAATCTGAACGAGGCATTATTTTAATTTTCAAGGCTGCATGCTGAAGCTGAAGGAAAAATAGGCTGAAATATGGGGGAAGGAAAGAGAAGAGAAGGGTTCAGTGATGAAGGGAAACAGAATTAGAACAGCTTTGAAGAGTGCTGAGAGGAGGAGGGAAGGGAAAAAAAGTCCTTTATTTTGAGATACTTTATTGTCCTTATGTTGAATCTGGTTGGAAAGAGCTTCGTGTTTCAAAGGGTTATTGAGATGTTAGACACATGCCCTTTGAACAAAGGGCACCTGTGTGCAAGAGAAAGGGTCACCCAGAAGGGCAAGCTGGTCAGAGGGGCAGTAAGGGCTGTGAACTGAGGGAAAGGCTGCTTGGATAGGTAAAAAAAGCTTTGAGGTACTTGCTGAAATAAACTTTTTTTCCATTCACAAGCACTGGGGTCAGGTTATCAGCACCTTTGCCTGCTCTGTCCCCTTTGCTGGAAAGGCTTTCAGGGGAAGAGACATGTGAAGACAAGGTCAGGACTGAATCTTGCTCTTTGTCAGAGCTGTTTGCTTGCAAAGTGAGGGGAGATGGGTCCTGTGTGGGTTCACACAGGAGAAACTGATGCCAGGGTGCCCCTTAGCAGGGATGCTCACAGGTCCACGGGAAGCAGAAGTGAAGTCTTGAGCTGGTGCTTAACCTCCTTCCAGGGGCTGCCCCATGGAGTCTGTTTCAGAGCACTGCAGATGCAGAGTCTTTGTTCAGAGTTTAGGCTCTGCATTTTATCAATGCCCTATTGACACAGCTCTGCAGGGAGTGGACACCAATCAAGGTGTCACAGCTTTTGAAAATTATTTTGAATGTAGTTACCAGCCCTTTTATGTATGAAATTCTCATCATATTGAAGCCCAGGATTTATCCTCCCTCTATCTATCTATCTATCTATCTATCTATCTATCTATCTATCTAGCTATCTACTTCCTGATTGAAATTAATCTCTAATTTCATGATATGTAACACAGGGTGAGTTTGTTTTGCCTCTAGAACTCTCAGCAAAAAGAAATGCTTGCTCTGTTTTATAAATAGGAAAACTGAGGTTTAAAGGGAGCATTCAGGTTTTAAATTAAGTCTGGTAGACATTTGGGCTTCTGTATGGAAAATATGGAGAACCTGGGCATTTTGCTTGCTCTTTCTAAGAAGTTGGGAGTGTGGTTTTTAAAACTTTTATGTTTGAAATGAGAAGCCTATGTAGGCCAAAGGACAAGTTAAAGAAGAGCTAATATGATTTGCCTTGTATCAGAAAAAAAGAAATTAAGCAAGGAAGTCTGGCTTTATCAGACTACTCAGTGTCCTTCTAAAAAAGGACATATTTTATTTGTAAAATCTTTTTTGATTTCAAAAGCTCACTTGTTTCAGGAAAGCCCCATCTCCTTGGAGAATTAAGGTGCAAATGATAGAAATCAATAATATGCCCCAAGTATACTAGTGTATCATTAAAATGATCTAAGAATACTGACATTTCTTCCAAGAGGTGGAGACTATAAATGTTTTTTTTCAGTGGTAAATTAATTAGTAGAGGAGAAATCAACCAAACTGGTTCTCTGTCTCCTACATTCTATTTAACACAAAGAAGGGGAAAACATAGTCCAGTTTTCATCAAACTGTTTGTATGTAACTTAGAAGTGATTGCTAAGGGTCCCAAAACCTGCTGAAAGTTGGACCTATTCCTGAATTTCAATCCATAGCTTTAAATTCTTAATGGAAATTATGTTGAGTGAGCTATCAAAACCAAGCTCATGCACTCCTGGCTTTCTCTGAAACCTCTTCTCCATATGCAGACTGATTCCCACTCCTCTGCCTCCAGTTACTTTTCTCTCCTCTTACATTCCTGCTCTCACATGTTCTTTTTCATGCTGGCATTGGTCCCTTCTCCTCCTTTGCTGCTAGGTGGGCTCCTTCTTCATGATCAACCTGTGCCTGGTGGTCATCGCCACGCAGTTCTCGGAGACCAAGCAGCGGGAGCACCAGCTGATGCAGGAGCAGAGGGCCCGCTACCTGTCCTCCAGCACCGTCGCCAGCTACATGGAGCCGGGCGACTGCTACGAGGAGATCTTCCAGTACGTCTGCCACATCCTGCGCAAGGCCAAGCGCCGCACCCTGGGGCTCTACAACAGCGTGCAGAGCTGGCGCCACGGCCACGAGCCCGGCCATGCCAAACCCGGCGGCAACAGGAAAAGCCAGAGGCACCACAGTAAGGATTGCGAGGGCAAAGCTGGAAATGCCAGTGGTGGAAATGGGACAGGAATGGGAGTGTCTCCGTGTGCCAGCTTGCAGAAGGACCTGTGCCTATAAAGCACAGAATCAGAATTAACATTGGCCACTGGGCGTGGCACCGTGGCCAGCACACCAGAGCAGCAAGGTGGGGGTGACCAGCAAGAATGGGAATGAAACAGGGCTGGCCAGGAGGTTCAAAATCTGAAACCCAGAGACCATAAAGAGATAAAGACACTTGTAAAGGGCTCCATGTCTGGTATAGCCAGGTGTTGATAGCAGTTTGGGAGAGAGAAGAGTTAGGGGATACAACAAAGTGGGTCAAAGGATTGGACTTGGTGGCACAACAGGTCTCTCAGAGCTCTCCTCCCAAACTGAGTTGCTTCCAGACCTCAAGAGAGAGGCAAAGAGTGTTGAATTGCAATAAGGTGTCACCTGAACCTAAGGAGTGATGCTGAAGAAGTCTGGTTGATATGCAAGGATGATGGAGACAATTCCTTTTTTATGCACATGCTGTTGCATAAAATTAGACATGAGATATCATTTAAATTGGGTTCCTGGCTGGAAAAGTCACTGTAAAAATGGTTTTATAGAGTTAGTATTAACGGCCTGCTGATGCCTTTCCTAAGTTATGCTCCCATTAACAACCAAAAAGGCAGATTTTCCTTAAGCGTGTCTTGCATACTCAAACTTTCATTTTCTTTACTTGCTGGAAGAAAGGTTTCTGCAGGCTTCATGCACTCTGTTAATGAATTAATTGCTTCATTTCCCCCAGTGTCCATTTGATCTTCCAGGCCAAAATGGAGGATCAAGGAACACTAATTTAGATTTCTCTGGTTCATAGTGCACACTGTCAGGGGGAAGTGTTCCTGTGTTACCTCTTCTGTTTTCTTGAGATGCTTTGCTGATGTAGTTTCTCTGATTTAGAGAGTTCAGTTCAGCCTGGGGTTTCTCAGACCCCACTTGTAGCAGTTTAGGCCAAAAGCAGCTCTCATGACCACTTTTCCCCTCGGGTCCCACTTAACACAAGCTCGTGAGTCTCAAGCTATGATTTCTGCATGAGATGAAGCAGTTCTTTCTCTGATGGACATGACCCTCTTTCAGCCTAATCATAGGCAAGCTGAACAGTACCGTGTGTTTTGGAGACACAGCCTGTCAGCATAGAGCCCCCAATGGCAACAGCTCCCATTGCTCTCCTTGAGATGATCTGTCAGTGTTTCATCATCCTCACAGCTAAAAAGCCCAGTTACCCAGTCTAAATACCCAGAAGCCAAGCAGGTGTCCACTTTGAATGTCTTTTTCATATCCTCCTTCTTTAAGCAGCACCATTTCTCTTTCCAGGGCTTTGCCAGCAGCACAGCTCTCTTGGCTGCCCTCCTCAGGGCTTGGTCCAGCCCATCGCTGTGACAGCAACCTCTGATCCCACTAACTGCCCCCGATGCCATAGGGCCGAGCACGAAACATCCAGAAGGCTCTCAGTGCTGGATAGCGCTGGCTCAGACCAGGAGGATGGAGGGGCCAGTGACGGGGAGGGGGAGGGCAGCCAGGAGGACCAGGCTGCCTCAGCGCTGGAGAAGGAGGAGGAGCTGGAAGAAGGAGGACGGCTGAAGATCTGCAGTGACATGTGGCGAGAAGTGAGGGTCAAGCTTCGAGTGATTGTGGACAGCAAGTATTTCAACCGTGGGATCATGATTGCAATCCTGGTGAACACCATCAGCATGGGCATTGAGCACCACGAACAGGTAAAGCACCTCAGGGCACAAGGTGGGCAGCGTGGACTCCCCCTCCTGCTGGGGGTTATGGCCTTGCTAAGCAGTTGATGCAACCTGGTGGAGGCAGAGACTGAGCAATTTGGACCTCAGACTGCAGCACAGGTGGTCCCAGCATGATTTTGGAGAAAGCCTCAGAATCTTGCAGGGTCTCTTGCTTTCTTATACCTGTACTTAATTGCTTTCTCTCTCTGTGCATTGTCCTCTCACCTCTTTTCAATGCCTCTCTTTTCCTCCTCCCTGGTCATTCATCCCACTGTTTCTTTTATGCCCTGTCTCCACATTCTGTCTGCTGCTCTCTCATCCTCATCTCTTCCATCTTCCTCATCTCTCTCACTTGTTTCTCTCTTCATTAGCTCACTGAATCCTTAGTCTATGTGGTTAATTTAATGTGCCCTCTGGGGATGTCAGAGGCACTTCACCAGCATCTCAATTCAAATCCATCAGCTTGCTAGCCTTCCCAACTTAATTAAGAGATGTCTGAGTACATTCTATCTATACAAGAAGGCTAGGAAAGACACCACCTCCAATCTCCAGTCATTTTGGGGGCTCAGGCTGCTTGAGCCTTTCCTTTGCCCTGAGAGTAAGAAGTGATAGATAGGTCAGACAACAGCAGCAGGTGTGGGCACAGGCTTGACTTTCACACCAGTAGTTTGCAGGCAGCTCTGAGTCATTCGTACATTTATCCTAATGACAGGCTTGTGAGATGGAGAGGAATTGTGTGCTCTCATTTTATAGCTGGGAGACAGAGACTGTGTCTGCACTGTGGTGTGCAGTGCCAGAGGGGGTTAAGCATGCCCATGACCTTGCATCTGCATTGCTGGTTGGTAGCTCTGCTGCACTTTGCATTGAACAGTCCATGCTGAACGTCCACATTTCAGATCTATGCTGCCAGTCTGAATGTGACCAAGATTCACTCCATGTGTCTACCCAGATCACAAAATAAGAGATTGCCGCACTACTGAGGTGCTGACTGTATTGAAGCTCTGGAGCCAAAGTGAAGTCTGGTCCTGAGCACAGTCTCAGGCAGCAAAGAGACAGGCAGGGAGCCCAGTTCAAGCAAGGCATTCAGATTTGTCCTGTGCTGTATCAGGATGAAGATACCTCCAGACCCAGAGTATCTTAAATTCCCTGTTTGAGGCAACACAGTGTCTGAGGCAGTATTTGAAGCCTCAGATGTCTGGATCCCACCCACGTACCAAGCTTTAAACCAATTTTCAAAGCCCAGCTAGTTTCTGATACAAGGCTGTGACACCTTAATTTGATCCCAGAATTCAAAACTGCACTGGCTGCTTCAGTACCAGAAAAATACTGGCAGGAGCCCAGAAGAGAGGAGAATGAAGAAGACGCTGGAGGGGTTGACTCATGGAAATAGATAAAAAAGAGCAAAGTATTTATCACGTAGCAGAGAGATGACTAAGGGCTGGAGCCCAGGACAATTTGAAAACTGCCCACTGGTATTTTAAAGATGTGATCACTAAGCAGGGAGAGCCACTGTTCATCCTGGTTTAATGGACACAGCGTGAATAATAGTTTGACAGAAGAATACTTGAGCTGGAGATAGAGAATTCACTCTCATGTTCTGGCTATTGTATGTGCAGATTTAAGCCCTTCTAGGATGCCTCTTCTGTGTTTGTACAGCCTGCAGCAGAGTAGGATCTGCCTCTGCAGCCTTGGGGTTTCTTGTAGCAGGTTCTTAATGATAGTCCTTTAAATTGTGCTATCACTTTTTATCCATAAGTAGTTGGGAAAAGCTTATGACCCTGCATGCTGTTTCTACCAGAAGAGCTGTCAGCCAAACTGATCATAACTGAAAAATGTGGTGCAGCCTGTTTATTCAAAATGTGTACTGAATTCTGTTATCCTGGCACAAGACTAAAACATATTCATACCATACCATGAATTTTGGGTTCTTTTCTGTCAGCAGTTAACTCAGAAGCACACAGACATTTGTACGTCCCTTTGGTCTGCTCAAGTTTTTCTCAAACCATGCCATCAGTACATCTTAGGCTGGTGCTTCATTGCCTACTTATTTCTCCTTTCTTTCTCTTTTTGCTGTTGTCTTATCTCCCAAAAGCACAAATTTTGACAGAACAAAATCCAGCAAAGGCCCTCTGCCCACCAGGATCTGTGATTTGATGGGTGACACCATCCTATGATTGAAGAATCTTCTGTTGTTTCAGCTATTTCATCATGTGATGTCTTGTGACCCAGGGCTAATGCCTGTAGAGACGCCTTGAGCTTTTCTTTTCTGGTACATGGGCTAGCACAAGCCCAGCCACTCTCTGGGGACATACCTGGCTGGGCAGCTCATGGCATGTGTGTCAGCAACTTGGCACTCCACTTTTTTATGGGCAGTTCACCAGCAAAGCACCCACGGCCATCAGGTTAAGGGGTGAGGCACAAGTTTCAGGCTTATAAACACAGGAACTCAGGGGACAGAGCACATGCATGAGTGTTGCCCTGTCTTGACCAACAGACAGAAAGACATGAATTTAAACTATTTGTTATAATTCAGGTGTTTAATTAATTTATTATTCATGCTGGTTTTCTTCCAAGAGACTTAACCTCAACAACTCAAATACCTTTACTCATATTCAAATGACCTTAGAATTTGGCTTAGTTTGGCTTATTCATCCACTCCTAATTGTGTGGCCAAGGCAGCTTCCATCTGCATATATATTTCTTGTGAGGGAAATCAACTCATTTTTAGGAGAAGCTGAATTTCTGAGTCATTTTTAATCCATGATCTTATAACAAGATATCATTTGTAAATAGCTATGTTTATTTAAATCCATCAGTTTGCAATATACCATGTAATATTCTCAGTATTAGGCCTTTAGATATTGCTGAGACATTGCATAAGCCAAGCCCCATCATTTCAAGCTTTGTCCTGCTTGAAATAGTTTTAGCAGTTCTTCAGATCTGCCTCTATTTGGAAATGTCTATTTTTAAAATCCAGTGTAGAAAATATTAGATTCTTGTGGCTGTCCAGAAGAATTCTTTTAAGAGGCTTATTTTTTTCTTAATATTCACAGTGGGTCTGGTGCTGCTGATTTTTCTCCCTTATTCAGCATGAGAATGAAAAGCTTGTCCCAGCTGAATCTCCCAGACTGCCTTTCTCATCATGTATTTCTTGAATGGCCTGTTGGATTCAAACCTCTCTGCCATTAGCAGCCATTTTAGACAGCTGAGTGACTTGGTTTATCTTCTCCAGAATCTACTTACAGTTTTCCTTCATACATCAGATCAGTATTTTATGATGTCTCTCTGTATGGATTAGATGATGATCCCCTGTTTCCTAACTAGACCCATCCTGTGGATCAGTACCCTCAAATCCTTTAGCCTGTGTGATTTCACTTTATACCAGCATTTATTGCATTCACAAGTTTGTATTTTACAGTTATTGCTTCTCTTTTTGTCATTTGCTCCTTGTCAGAAACATTCAGCAAATGTCCAAGCCAGCTCATCATACTGATGTTTAGTGAGGATGGAACAGTCTCCCTGGAGTGGTGATGAAACCATGTTACCTCAGCCTTGTAGAACTAATCATGTAATCCTGCATTGGTTGTGGGGTGGTGATTAAATTTATGTAAAATTTGGTATGTTCTATAGCTGATTTTTATGGCTCTTCTAATTATTGCCAAGTGATTTTGAAATTGTGAGTAAAAATAGGCTGGAGAGATCTCTTTATGGAATATTTCTTTCTCATGATCTCATCACAGAGGCGGTGATGTGTAGGTTCAGTAGGGCTGGTCTCCATAGGTCACATCAATTACTCTTCAGTTTCTAGACAGTTGCAAATTTACTCCTGGTTAGGAGAAACTTTTTTCTGCGGGGGCTTCATGGGGATCTGTATTTTCTTAGCCTTTCCTATGATGCAGGAGTTTCTGTCTGTTGCTAGATAATGGACTAATTATATTTTCAGTCAAATCTGGCAAAAGAGCTCCAAAGTTAGTAAGAAATTGAAAGGGAGAAAAAAGCTGAGCTGCTGCCCTCTATTGCCCCAGTTCTAGTTTCTGATCATGGGACAGGAGCGCTGAAGTAAATCTGAATCATATCTTTTACTCTCAGTATTTGATCTACATTGTTAGAGATGGAGGACTTTATCCCACAATGTGAATTGGGTTGTTTCATGGGTTGGGAAAGAGATCCATACACAGGATAGATTAACCATTCTGGTTAAAACACTGGCTCTGGACATGCCTTGCCCACTGGGATCTCTGCCCCTTCAAGCCATCCTCCTTACCCCAATAATCAGCTCCCATAATTATATTCAAGTTCCACTTCTAGTGTGATGGGTAAATCAATCTGTCCTGTCTTGGCAATGTGAAAAGACTGCTTGTGGGGAGATTTCTGGTGTTCATTTCTTTTCCTTGGACTAAAGTAGCCTTGAGCTCAGCTCTTTCCTTGGAGGTTCTTCAATGTACAGTTTCTAGGTAAACCTGGGAGGAAGAAGGGTTTAGATGCTGAATGCCTGAATGCTGTCTGTGGAAGCCCGGGGAGACCTCACAATTGCAAGGTGACACATCCACCATGTTGGAGAGCCCATGTGTTGGTAGGAAGAAAAGGAGAGAACCAATTTTCCCCTTTGCTTGTCCTCTTCATCGAGCTCTCACTTCCCTGGCCAGAGAAGGGTCCCAGACACCTGCCTCGTCCATTGTCATTCCCAGCCACATGGCCCTAGGAACAAGGACAGTGCCACACAGGACACAACCCCGGTGAGCCCACCCTGCAGCCTTGGCCTCCAGCTGATGGCTCTTTGCACTCTAACAAATTGGCTCTATCTCCAGAAACGGCTGCAATGCTGGATCTGCCTTAGTGCTTCTCCATCTGGCTCCTCTTTATCACCTCTTTTTTTTTTTTTTCCTGAGTTAATTTCTTTTGTGTTGCTCTTCCTTTCCCAGCATTTACTTCTTTGCTACACTATTTAAAACAGCTCTTTCATTCTCTACTTCTTGTGGATGCTAGTGAGTTTAATTTTTTTCCAGCTTTGTTTTTTTGATTTCTCTTTTTTTGCTTTTATCTCTGCTTATCCCTTCTTTCTGTCTTTCTTTCTCTGCCTAGTCTTTCCTGTTCCTCTGTTTAGGAAGGATGCTTTGCTGGGGCTGATTGATGGCCCATTAGAAACAGATTAACAGGCGAGGATTGACTAGAGAAACAGATACCAAGGAGGGAAGGAGAGACAGAGGAACAGGTGACCTTTTCCACAAGCAAGATGCAAGCATGGTTTTTCAAACATCAGTTGCTCCCTACAAGAGCATGAGAGAATGTATGGAAAGCAGAGAGGAGAATAAGCCCACCATCATAACCTGTTGGTTTTTTGCATTGCTTATTTTCACTGACATAATGGTTTGATTCAGACTGAAATTGGCATCTCAGTTTAACATATAGACCTCGTGTTCTCAGCAGCTGTTACTGCTGGGTCTCAGTAAAGTGATCTTCATCTCTCCCTTCCCTCATGCACTTGTTCATTCCTTCTCTCTCTTCTCTTATCTCCACTCTTTTTTCCATCATTTTCAGGGTGGTTTTGCTTTTCAGATGTAACTATGGATGGATATTGATACATCTCCACTTTTCTCATTTTAAAGACATGGACTATTTTAATAAAAAGCTGCAATGAGGAATGCAAGAAATTAACAAAGGGCACGGGAAGCCAGAGCTGTGAGGAGCAGTTTCCAGATCAGTTGTTCACCTGGAAGGATACTGGCCCCTGGGGGCCTCAGAGCAGGGGTTAAAGCAGACTCCAGCTTCAGGCAGAGAGCCAGAACCAGAACTGCATTCCTCCCTCATTTCCCTTTGCGCCAGCTCTGTAGGTAACAGGCATGGTCAATGCAAAGGCCACCCTTCAGCAAAACAACAATTTTGCAGACTATGGGGAGAGACCATGACTTCCCTTCCTCATGGGCACTAATACTGAGTTAAAAAATATTGGTTCTGACCTTCAGGGACTCACTTTTTTGTTTCCACAGGGCCAGGAATGTCTGTCCTCTCTTGCTCTCTACAACAGCCATTTGCAGTTTTCTTGTTCCCATACATTTTATGTGATGCTTAAAAGAGTGGCTTGGTGGTCAGGCAGAGCTCAGACCAATGCAAAGGAAGATGCACCCTCTTTATTTTTCAACACTCATCTTGTGTCATTCTTGGATTTTTCACCTTGTGCACTTGCCTTTCTCCTCTTCCTGTCCATTTCTTTGTATTCTTCACCCTGTCCTTCTCTCTCTGTCCCCTACAGATAGGTTTTAGCAGTGTGGTCCTCCTTGCTGTTGTCTTGTCTAGTTTGATATTTTCTTGGGTAATTACTGGGACCACTCTGAGGATAGAGGCATAATACAGATGGAGCAAGACCAGGAAATGAATGCATACAAGGGTTTAGTGGGGAAAGGGGGAGAGAAAAATGGGGAAGTGAAAAAATGGAGGGGAAAGGGGCATATTGGTGCAGTGATATTTAGAGGAAGATGGAGAACTGCATTCCAGTCATTTAAATGGTTTCAAAATTTCAGGGAAAAAAAAAAAAAGCACCAGCTACCTGTGGAAAACCTCAGAGGAAGAAATTCTTGAAGGAAGAGGTTGACTGCAAATCAGCCAATTTTGCTCTCCTTCAAGAAATACTCAAGTTCTTTGCCCAAAATAAGTTCTTTACCCAAAATAAGTTCTTTGCCCCGCCTTTAGCCAGGGGGACAGGATCTGAGGTGGGATGTAGGAGATGCTTGGTCAGCCTTGGCTGTGTGAGTGGCTGTGAGGCTCCTGATTTTCTCTAGTAAAAAAAGTTGTTAGAGATCAAATCTATGGTAAAGGTAGCAAATCTGCAAAGGAATTGGAGTGCAAGTGTCACTGTCCAGCTCCACTCTAGTCTTACCCAGGGAAATTTGCAACTCCCTACAAACCCTGTTCCCTGGGAATGGTAACACTTTATTTCCCATAATTTCAGGGCTCTTTCAGTTCTGACTCTCTGAATTTGCATTCTCTCTAGCCAGAGGAATTGACCAACATCTTGGAAATCAGCAATGTTGTCTTCACAAGCATGTTTGCCCTGGAGATGATCCTGAAACTTGCTGCTTTTGGTCTCTTTGATTACCTTCGCAACCCCTACAACATCTTTGACAGTATCATCGTCATCATCAGGTGACAAGGGCTTGGGGATCAGCTGAAATACGCACAGAAAAGAGTAGCACAAAGCTTGCAGAGTATTTCAAAAAGGATTTAGCAGCTACACTGAGGAGCTGGGCTGATGCACAAGGCCAAGGATTGGGAGACCAAGATGTCTTTTCCCAGTGCTTGGTGTTGGTGCTATGGAAGCCACACTGCATTTTTGTCCCGTAGTTCTCTCCTCTGTGGAGTGGAGGCAGTTGCAACTGCCTTGTTAAGTTCACAACAAATGTTAGCTGTGAAATATTTTGAAAATGCACAAATTGAAGATGTTAGAAAGGTTTAAAGTGTGATAGAAGAACTTGTCTTGCTGGAATTCGATGCTGCAAGCCTTTCTTAATTCCTGCAACATGTACTGCCACGTTCATATTCTTAAGGAATAAATGCAGCTTTCATAATACAAGGATAAGCCTGCAGTTCATACTTCTGCCTTGCTCAGACAGATTTTTTTCTCTCATCCCTTTGTACTGCTGAAACAGGGGTCTCCTTGAGCCAGGTTTCATAAGCGCTTGGAGACCTATTTCACACCCAAGATAGCTCAGTTACCTTAGAAGGCATAAAATCAGCAGGATGGCTTCTTTGGTAGTGTTGGAAACAAAAAGGTTTTAATAAAAGACAAAATAACAAAACTCTCTACAGAGAAAAACTGAGCCAGGTGCAAGAGGTCCTCCTGCCCCTGGTAAAACACCTCACAAAAGCGATTAGTTTCTTTGTTCTCTTCTTTTTCTAGTAAATTGCTCAGGCGGGACTTTTTGGCTCCTATCCAATTAGCTATCCTTAAGTTTGAGGTGAAGTCCCCCAGGTCCTATGAGATGTCTTTTCACCTAATTGAGGAGAGAAACTTCTAGGCTTATTTCCTTTTTGAGGGAACGAAAGATAGTTTTGCCACTCCGTCAACAAGGGGCACATTCCTATGTACTGCCAATGCCAAAGTGAAGACTTAGCGTTGTTATTCCTTGTTTTCTTCTGTTTGCTCACTTGCATTTTGATTTGTGCCTCGTCCTTGCCATGCCTGTCTGGACCACAGCATCTGGGAGATCATTGGCCAGGCAGACGGGGGCCTGTCTGTGCTGAGGACGTTCCGCCTGCTCCGCGTGCTGAAGCTGGTGCGCTTCATGCCGGCGCTGCGCCGACAGCTGGTGGTGCTGATGAAGACTATGGACAACGTAGCCACCTTCTGCATGCTCCTCATGCTCTTCATCTTCATATTCAGGTGAGCAGGCAGTCGGCTCACAGTGTGCTGGCGTGGCACTGTGTGGCTCATGGGGACAGCAGCTTCAGAGCATGACTGCATAACTCATCTTGCCCTTTGCTTCAGGCCAATACAGTACTGACAAATATTTGCTTTTTCATAAGGGATGAACTCAATCCTGCCTTAAATTGGATTCAGCAGCTGAGGGTTTTGGCCTGGATGGGGTGGTGAAATACTGCCAGCAAATGCAGATATTGAGCATAATGTCCCATTACAGGATAGGTGAAGTCTACTGCTAATCAGGACTGTCTACAGCAACAGTTCAGTCTGGAGGCTGATTCTGGCAGAAGAGCAGCAGGAAGCAACCAAGAAAGTTTGTCTGTGCATGCCATGGATGCCGATAGCAAGATGAAGACATATGAGAGCAAAAAGGACAGTAGAAAGGACAGATCTGACTGACAGGTTGGAGGGAATATATGAGCTCTGAGTCAGAAGAGATGGAAAGGAAATTTTTTGGTGACCTACAGGGTTGCAATATGTAGTTCCTTCTTCACAGAGAGCTCCTAGTGGTCTGATTGTGTTGCTGTACCCCTTGCTTCTGTGATGTTGCATTAGATTTTCATGTGAAGAGAATTACTCTCATGAGTTCATTGTGGTAGCAGAAATATTTATATTTGACATCATCTTGTTCCAAAGCATCCTGGGAATGCACATCTTTGGTTGCAAGTTCAGCCTCAGGACAGACACAGGAGATACAGTTCCCGACCGGAAGAATTTTGATTCCCTGCTGTGGGCCATCGTCACCGTCTTCCAGGTGAGCCCACTTTGCTCTCTACGGGTGGGCCAGGGCAAAGTGAATAGGGTCAGGAGATGCTTGTTCCTCACTGAGGAGCACTGCACTGACTCTTGACAGCACAAAAGGTTGTGGAGGAAGAACAATTGCATATAGGAACCAAACACCTGGTGTACATCTCAAACAGGGGCCTTCCTCCTTCCTAGGAGACAGTGCGCAAAGGTCACTCCTGTTGTGGCAACTCCCAAGTTTTACATTCAGCACATGACTGTCCTAATGGCTGTTCTTGTTTCTTCTTGCTCAGCTAACAGCTGGACAGAGACAGTGGGTGTGTGTTAATGGGGAAGGTCAGAGGCCTAGTCTGGTCCTGATGTGTATTCTCTGACTATCCTTTTCTGGGAATATGCTTCATGTTCTTCCATCATGTTTTCTGACTTTCTCGTCCTCTCTTGCAGATCCTAACCCAGGAGGACTGGAATGTTGTACTCTATAATGGCATGGCCTCCACCTCACCTTGGGCTTCCCTCTACTTTGTGGCTCTCATGACATTTGGGAATTATGTACTCTTCAATCTTCTGGTGGCCATTCTTGTGGAGGGATTCCAGGCTGAGGTGAGCTGCCACCTAGGCTTCATCAGAGAGGAAGAGAGGTGCTAAAAAGGGATCCTATGTGACACTTTGAGGATACTGAACTGAAGGACTTAGAAAATATCACCCCTCTTTAATTTCACTAATGAAATAACCCTTGTTAGGGTAGTATTCCATTAAGCAAAAGAAAAAAAAAATAGTGTTATTCCTTGCAAGGAAAGAGGCTCTCTGGAAGGAGATTTACAATTTCTGTTCTGCGTAACACAACAGAAGCTACCTTAGGGTGAGCCCTTTGCCCATCCAAAGAAGCAGTGCAGTCTTTCAGCCATCCCAAATCACAGAAGACTCTTTCCAGTGCTCACATGATGCCTGACTGCCAAGGACAATTTTGCAGTTGTTCCAGAAATGAAAGAAACAAATGGTCTTTTGTGTTTGAGTTTCCAGCTTCTAAATCTGTGTGTTCCAGGGTGATGCCAACCGGTCATACTCAGATGAAGATCAGAGTTCTTCAAACATGGAGGAGTTTGATCAATTCCAAGAGGTCCAGGAAGGCTCAGGTACAATGGCTCAAACAGTCTTATTTGCTTGGGTCCTACTGCTGTTTGGTGGGAAACCTAAAAGCAGATTCTGCAGAAAATTTACTCCCACTTCTGAGAACTTGCCAGTTTTTATTTTGAACTTTATGCCGGTTTGTGGTGTTATTTGTGGAAAAACAGAGACATGTTGGCATCCTGAGGAATGTGGTAGCTAGGTGGAACAGTTCTTGAATGACCTCCAGAACAGCAACTGGAAGTGAGAAGTGAGGCTGTCTCTGGTTATCTTCAAGGTCACTATTTCAGGAACACTGTATCCAAATCTGAAACTCACATTTGGAGAAGGGATACCAAGATGGTAAAAAGGACTCAGGCAAATCTGGAAGCCTTGCCTCATAGTGAGAGACTAATGAAGCTTAGAGAAATCAGGAAAGTTACTTGATCACTCTCTCTGTAGTTGTAGACCAGAAGGAGGAGGTTGTGGTGGTAGATAGCTCTTTAATTGAGCAGAAAAAAGCATAATGAGATTGGAAAGGTCGGAAACTCAAGCTAGACAAATTCAGGCTGAAAAAAAGCCGTATATTTTCAAGGAGAGATAATTAACAGTGGGAACAACCTGAGTAGAAACCGCCTGCTAAGGTCTCTATCCCTCAAAGACTGAAAGTATTTCTACAAGAGATATTATACTTCAAACAGGACTTGGTGGCAGGGAGCAGTGAGAGTAGCCTGCTCTGCAATGGATGGTGAGCCAGGAGTTGAAGGGGACAGAGAGCCAGGCAGGAGGCCAGGGGCCACGCTGCGCACTCTTGCACAAGGTGAGCAGAGTAAGTCCACTGACACTAGTAAGGGTCTGCCAATGGTTCAGTAATTACCAGGCAAACCCACAGTGGTGAGGAAGGTCTAAGGTCAAGCCAAGTCCAGTTAGCAAGACAAGATCAGGACCAGCAAGGTGCAAGGACAGGCACAAGCATACTCACAGCACAACTCAGACAAGCACCACGGGCACATTTCTGAGCATAAATGCAGCTCCCACAGCAGGGAGCAGTGCCTCCAGTTTTTGGCTCACAGTTTTTTTCTGCAACTAAGCTCTTTTCAAAGCAGTCCTATCCTGAGCTACATGGTTGTACCATATCAGAGCTTATGCTGAATGCAGGCAGTCAGACCCCCGAGATGGCAGAGGAGGAAGAGGTTACAGAGGTGTTAGTGGAGTCATGACTGCCTGTCATGCAGACGTGGATAGGTGACCTTCATTATGCAATAAGTCAAACAAAAATGATTGCTCCTGTCCTTTCAGGCATTAAAATTCAACACCCTGTCCTTTCCATGCATCTCAAAAAATGCTGATGGTCATTGACAGGACTTAAGATTTCCTTCAAAAGTGTCCTACATCTTAAAGGTCAAGGATCAGTCATTTGAAGAAGGGCAGTGTAGTAGGATAGACTGGCATGCAGTTTTTGTATGATTGCAGGAATTTTAAGGTGACCTCAGTACATGGATGGCTGTGGCTATCCCTATATCTTAGTCTCTTGCTCAGTGTTTCAGCCTAACTACTTTAAGTAGCCAATCTGACAGCTGGTGGAATTTGTTCAGACCTGAAGATGCTGGTGTCTGCTCTTGGCATGCAGAAGCATGCTCTTGTCCCTCTGTTCGCCTTCATGCTCTGCCTGTCAGTCTGAGGCTGCCTGGCCACCACTCTGCTCGTTGTGGTTGGTTTTGGAGGCTGAGGAAATGACTTTTAAGCCTTCCCGGCTTGCACTGCCTTTGTCACCACACCCTAAATTGGAGAAATTCATGTTGATTGGTGCTAAAGGGCTAACAATCTGTTACCTACTGTTAACATGCTAAACTGCTTAGGCATCAAAACAGCCACTGGATAGTGAGGAACCCAACTTCTTCTTTACTCATTCTTCTTTCTGCCTCTTTCCACTCAGATCCCAAGCTCTGTGCAATTCCTGTGACACCTAATGGGCACCTGGACCCATCCTTGCCCTCTTCCAACCCACCAGTGGCTTCTGGGGGGGTGACCAACTCTTCACGCAACTCACTGCAGCTTGACCAGATCCGAGTTGCCGTTGGCTCCCGGAAGAGCAGTGTGATGTCCCTGGGGAGAATGACTTATGACCAGCGGTCCTTGGTGAGTGAGGGAGTAGAAATGTGTGTCATACCCTTCCTTTGAAGGCCAAGCACTTTGTTGGTTTTCTGCCATCATCTGGGGATTTCTGGGAAGGATTGCCCTGCTGCTGTAGACTTCTGACACAACTCTATTGCCTGTCTTTAGAATCCAGGTCAGTACACATTATTTTTCTAAATTTCCATATTTTTGAAGTCTATTTCAAGATTAGTTATCTATAATCCTTTGAGTGTGGGAGAGGGAGAACACGAAGAAGACAGTCTCCCTCTTACAGTGGAACATGTTTTTCCTCCTTGCCTTTTCCTTGTTTTCCTAGATTAAAAGACACAAAATGTTGCCTTGAGTTAAGAAGTGATAGCAGAACCACCAAGTCCCATTACAGATGGGATTGTATCAGAGCTTTTGTAACAGTGGAAATCTTGTTTTTGAGCTCCCCATGGCTCATTCTCCTGCCCCATAGCACTTCCCCAAGCATGCGAGTTTGTCAACCAGTGCATCTCAGACCTGCTCACCATGTAACATCAGCTTCTGGGCTTTCTACCCACTGGCATACACGGCTCTGGGGAGTGCCTTGGTGCTTAAAGAGTTCGTGCCCCTGTTATTTCCAAACAGGGAGTGCTAGCAGCCATGTACTACATGATACCTTGCTCATGTGGTTGGACTAGGCTGTAACCAACAAGCCTGTTTCTCTCATTTCTCCCTTTTACTAAGACTGGACTCAAAGATGGTGTGTCAGATGATCCATCACCCTGTACCTTGTGTTATGCTTAACCCTAGCGCAGTGTAAAAAGCTGCCAGTCAGATTCTTTGAGAACTTTACTCTTGCTCTGTGCTGGTGTAAGTAACAATATCAGGCACCTGGCCTTTGGCTTTATTACTTACCTTCCCTGAAAGTGCTTTGCACACAGATGGTGCTATAAAGTAATCACAGTCAACACCATTGCTAACTCATTACCAATTTATTGTCAGATTTACTGAGATTGCTGCTGAATTCCCACCATGCAACTTGCTCAGTGTCTGATAAATGGCAGCCTTCTGGCTTAGGGGCTCGGGGAGCAGTCTGAGCTCTGAGAGAGGAGCACATGTTCCCTCCTTGTGCCCAGAGTCACCGAGTCCCCATCCCACTCTGTTACAGTCCAGCTCCCGCAGCTCCCACTACGGCGCCTGGAGCCGCAGCGGAGCCTGGGGAAGCCGTCGCTCCAGCTGGAACAGCCTGGCCCGGGGACACAGCCTGAAACACAAACCTCCCTCCGCTGAGCACGAGTCCCTCCTGTCTGGGGAAGCGCACAAGGCGGCAGATGGGGAGCCGGATGGGACAGGAAGGGTGCTTCATCACCGCCGGACACTCTCTCTGGATAACAAAGGCTCTTGTGACCTGCTGGAGTTGGCCTCGGTCCCTTCTGGCCACAGAGTGACCCACAGGCTGGGAGCACCGCCTGGGGCCAGTGAGCATCAGGACTGCAATGGCAAAATGCCCAGTATTGTCAAGGAGATCTTCCCAAAGATGAACAACCACAAAGAACGGGGAGAGGATGATGAAGAAATAGATTATGTGAGTGCTTGGTGGAGGACTCTGGGGCTACATCACAGTGCTCTGGGATACCCCAAATCCTTCATCAAATTTCAGTCTCCTTGCGTGTGGATGGGAAACCTTGCAAAGATGCTTTAGGAGAGCTGGAGGACAGCTGGAGGACTAAATGCAGATAGGACTTTCTAGGCACAGGCAAGCTCATACCACCTTGTCAGGCTGCTTGCAAGGCAGGTGGGTGGTGGGAGGAAGGCAGGTGTGCAACATACATGTGGTCAGTCGGGGGCTGTTATTTCAGAGCAGTGCAGCCAGTGATTTCTACAAGGCAGGGGAGGTCAGGCAGTGCAAGAGTGAGAGTTTTGCGTGGGGACCATCGGCAGACCAGAGCAGGAAGCACAGGCACCACAGACAAGGCAAGTGGGTTTTGTGGTATCAGCCTGGGGGACAGCAATCTGTGAGCAGATCAGAGAGTGGAAAAAGTGGAGTGAGGGTCAGTAGAAATTTGAACAGACATAAATGTCTGTAAGAAATTCTCAGCCCAAGTGCCAAAAGAAAGCCTTCTTGTCCTGGCTTCTGATTTAGCTGAGGTAGGGAGGAAACATTGGCCTCGTGTAACACAGTACCTCCAACACCTCTAAGAAGGCAACATGGAACAGCATCCTACTCTAGAAGGGACACCAGCAGTTTTATTTTCATGATCTGGGGAGGAAACCAGATGCCAAGAGGTAAACAAGCCCTGGCAAAGCAGCTTCTACCTTCTTTTCCATGACTTGTTGCCTTTGAGTTGATTTTCTCAATCGAGGGATTAAAGAAAAGCAGGTAGTGGTGCATTTGAGTCAGATGTGAAAGGAAGAATGTCTCTCTCAGGCAAGTGGGAAGGTGACCAGTGGCAATTGCTTCTGCTGCATCCCTACAGAGCCTGTGCTTTCGCATTCGGAAGATGATGGAAGTCTATAAGCCAGACTGGTGTGAGTTACGGGAAGACTGGTCCATATATCTCTTCTCTCCACAGAACAGGTTTGTACAGTTTTTGCCATGAGAGGGTTGAGAAGATGGGACAGATTCTGTTGCTCTGCTGGCCATATCCCCTGGTGCTAGGTGGCAACTTCAAACTTAGCAGCTGAGAATGTGTATTTTCTCCTCCATTGTTCCTTCTACAGCCAAACTGCATTTCTTTTCCTAGATTGTAGCAATGAGAGGAAAGTTGAGCATCCTAAATAGCTATTGTGATCTTCCCTCCCTTTGGAGCATCCCATTTTTATTTTCTGTAATCATAAATATTTATAGCAAAGCAAGGCAAGGAATACTAATGTTAACACAAGGAGGATAAAGAATGCATTATTGATGACTCCATAATACTGATATTTCCTCCCCTGGTACCAGAATGGCATCTTCATTTAATTTACAGTACCAGTACCAACTTACAGCAGTTATAACACACCTTTTAGGGTAAAGTTAGACCTCTTCTTGCCTAAAACCAGGAAATTTGGGTTGAGTTCTTCCTGTTAAAGAGATCTCACCAGAAGAAAATGTCCACGTACCCCAGCTAACATTATTGTCATCCATTCATATTGCCCCTTGAATAGAAAGGGCTTTCATTTTAGGTCACAAGGGAGAGCTTTTTTTGCTCTGTGTGACACCTATGTTAACATACACAGTGTCTTTCAGAAGTGTGGTCCCCACATCTGCCAACCTACCTGCCTCTCCTGAGCTTTCAGCATGTGGCCTCTTTGCTGTGGAGAGGTACAAAGTGTGAGCTTGGGAGGAAAACTGAAATTCAGCCTCTTTACAAGGCAGGAGAGGAGCACAGGTCATAGTGGCTAGGATACCACTCTGTCACTGGAGAAATCAATGGAGGTTCAGCAAGCTCTGCCCTTGCTCTGCTCCAGGCTCCCTATGTGACCACTTACTACCCTGGGCTATTGCCATTCCAAGGGACATCAGTATCAGAGATAGGAAAGCTGCTATATCAGAGCCCAGTTTTAGCCAGAATACTTAATTCTGTGTCCTCCTTGTTCCTAAATCTGTTCTGCCCAAGCACAGGTGCCTACTGGAACTCTCTTGCAGGTTTCGCCTCCTCTGCCAAACTATTATTGCTCACAAGCTCTTTGACCACGTAGTGCTGGCTTTCATCTTCCTGAACTGCATCACCATTGCCCTGGAAAGACCCCAGATTGAGCACAGAAGCACGGTGAGAACCATTACCTGTCACCCACTTTATAGCACAACCTCTAACAGTGGTTCCTGAGTGTTCCTGGTCCTCCTGTGATCTCTGGAAGAACTTCAGCATTAAACACCAGCTCAACTCATCTATTCAAATACCTAAATATTAGTAATTGACATAAATATGTGTTTCCCCTGCAGGCTCTTATAATGGGGAAACCCACTTTATAACACAGAAAGCCTAGTTCCTTCTGTCTTGGAAAGTAAGTGTCTCCTCCAGGAGCCTGCATATAAGGGATGAATAGCAAAAGGGACAAGGAGTGGAACTGAGAAGTAACTTCCATGCTGTAGGAATGGCACATCATCATTCACGTATGCTGCTCTTGAGTTATCTTGGAGGTGGCTCAAGCTGGCAAGTGAAATTACTTTTTCTGCTTGTCTGCCTTAGCTGACTCCCAGACTTTGCTGCACTTGGACACAATCAGTGGTCTGTGCTCAGCAGCTCTTCAGGAAGGAGTGCCAGGTCAGTGCAGCAGGTTAGGCCTGAGCAGCACTGACAGAAAAGGGCAGAGGCTGCCTTGAAACCAGATCTGCAGGATGCAAAAAAATCCCATCCACTATGGTCTGGCAGAGCTGCATAGGATCCTGTCCCAGCCAAGGTATATGAGCTGAAAGCTGCCTATCACTGACCTCTGCCAAGAACATCTCCCTTTTTTCATCAACTTTCAGACCCTTCACAGGAATGCAGAAATATCAAGATCATCAGAGGGGACTGACAGAGTAACAAGAAGTAGTAAAAATACATTTAAGGTCTTTCTCTGTTTTGTTTTTTTTTTTTTTTTTTTTTTTTCCTAGGAAAGAATCTTTCTCACTGTGTCCAACTACATTTTCACAGCAATATTTGTAGCTGAGATGACACTGAAGGTAAGTTACTGGAGAACAGCTCAGAGCCTTTTTCCAGTGTCAAACACTGTTCGTGTTTGCTCAGCACCCTTTTAAAATGTGTTCATCTTTTTGGTGTGCCAGTCCTTCCCTCTACCTTTATAAAGGCAGATACTGCCTGGAGTTCAGTCCTGTCTTGTTAGGAATAGAGGAGATATTTATTGCAGGCATTAGATCCAGTTGGATCTTAGTATTCATGAAGGATAGCTGGCACTCAAGTATGGATTTTGTAATGATGTCAAATGTCCGTTCGCTTTCTCCTGGAGCAAGAATGGGGGACATTACAACAATATTAATGACATGTTCCAAGTTGAGATAATGATTCAATAGATGTCAAAATACTTTGCAACAATCAGAAAACCTTGTTATTCCTTTCTCATATTTGGGGAAAAGTCCTAAAACTGTGTGCTGGAAGTTAAGGCCCTAAAATTCATATCTGAATTTTTACTGTGATTTGGAGGATGTTAATATCTCCCCATGACCACCAATTTCTGTAGCACCCACTGTTTTTGAGAACTGCTTACAAACAAATTACCCCTTTAAGAGCCAAAGTATGGATTTGGTGCCTGACTTTACCTCCCAGGTGGTCTCTGAACCGGGAGAATTTCCCCAAGCCTCTGGTGTGGCAGGGAAAGATTTCCTGTGTATCTCCTACAGTGTTGTGTTACTCAGGGAGGCAGAAAAAAGGTGTTTTCCTTCACAGACATCCAGGTGAAAGGAAAAGATTATGAGATGACACTTCAGTGTCATAAGGAGTTGATAACTATTCCCCTTCCTCCCATTCTCTCCACAGTTGCCCTCTATCAGGTAGCATAGGAGCCATTTCACCCCCTCTTCTCTCCCCTCTCTTCCAGGTGGTCTCTCTAGGCTTGTATTTTGGGGACCAGGCTTATCTCCGCAGCAGTTGGAACATCTTGGATGGCTTCTTGGTTTTCGTGTCTCTCATTGACATTGTGGTCTCAGTGGCCTCTGCTGGTGGTGCCAAAATCCTGGGCGTGCTGCGAGTGCTCCGGCTGCTGCGCACCCTCCGTCCCCTCCGGTCAGAACCCCACCGAGCCCTGCTTGGCCCCCTCCTCCCACTGGTTACCCCCAGGAGGGGTCCCAGGGTCAGACCCAGCTGTCCCAGCCAAAGTGGGGTCTTTAATAAGCAATAGGCCACAAGGAGGTCCCCCTTAGCCATATGGGTCTGATGCTGGAGGTACCTTATCAAAGAACAAATCCATGGGAGAGAGAAGGCCTTTTGATCATGGGGGAGGGATCTCCACTGAGGGGTCACTGCCCATGGAGACAGGAGTCTGCTGCTGCTGAAAATGCTTAGGTTAGGTCAAATTTCCCTCCCCTGTCCCTCTGTCATCCTTCCCCTTCCTTCCTTTCCAGAGTCATCAGCAGAGCCCCTGGTCTGAAGCTGGTGGTGGAGACCCTTATTTCTTCCCTCAAGCCCATAGGAAACATTGTCCTCATCTGCTGTGCTTTCTTCATCATTTTTGGCATCTTGGGTGTGCAGGTAGGTTGTTACTGTCCATCAAACAGCCCTTGAGCCCCCACCCCACGGGCATCTGTACCCCCTGGTCCTATAACAGACACAGGGAGCCAAGCAGAGCAGGAGAGACAGCTAAGTCAGTGAATTTTCTGTGTTTACCTTCTTCCACAAGTCATCTCCATAATGACACAGCCCTTGGCAAGCACAGACAGGTGCTCAGCAAGTGCAGGCATTGCTGGACACGAGAGACAGAGGAGTTAGTGCTCACACCTGGCAGCAGCTGGGTCAGGGTTTGGGTCAGTGTCATAGCGTGAGCCCAGGGCTGGCACAGCACAGGGCTCCCTGGACCCACCCATGTCTCCCCACAAGGGCAAGCAGCTCAGTGCCTGCTCACATGAACCCTGCCACCAGTCAGCTCTCCTTCTCCCCCTCACTCTGAGCCCTAAATCCACCCACAAACTTCTTTAATTTTTTAATTTAATCCTCCTTATTTTTGGCTGTTGCATTGCAGAGGAGCAAGGGCGTGGGCGTTACTTCCATCTCAGGGAATGCGCTATACTTAGTTTGCTCTGATGCATCTGTACAAATGCACAATCCAGTACCTTCCATATGGGGAAAAGAGCCCTGGGCAGAAGAGTCACAGAAGTGCAGTGCAGCTTTGTGAAAAAATATATATGAGAAGAAGAGGATGTTTTTTCTGGTTCTTTACCCTCAGATGAGATCTTCTTTTCCCATCAGCACTTTCAGTAACTGGGAAGCAGGGAGTGAAGATTACTCTAAGGGAGTGATTAGAAGATATTTTACTTTTTCCCTTTGTACCCAGAAAGGCTGCCTTAAGGGCTGTCAGATGGTGGGCTTACAGTCACTGCTGCCCTGGAGCAATGGAGAAGGCTGAAAAGCCGAGTGTGAACTTACAGGGGTGGTCTTGCCTCCTTTGCAATGGTTGAGCCTGTACTGCACATTGTGTTGGTGGTGTCCCTGTCATGGGACAGGGACACCATGTCAAGCTCTATGTGGCCTGCGGTCTTGCAGGCCATGCAGCATCTTGGCAGCTTCTGTAGATCCCAGGGAGCATGGGGAACCCTGTGGGAAAAGGGGCTGATGGGGTCACTCCCCTCCTGCAGCTTTTCAAGGGCAAGTTCTACCACTGCCTGGGAGTCGACATCAGGAACATCACCAACCGGTCTGACTGCGTGGCAGCCAACTACAAGTGGGTGCACCACAAGTACAACTTCGACAACCTGGGACAGGTGAGTTTGCCCCCCTCTGATGGGAACCCAACACAGGGTTTGTCTCCTCCCCAGGGAACAGATGCAGTGCCTAGAAAGCCAGAAGGGGCAGTTATTTAGCATGCATGCCCATGCAGAAGCTGTGTCACTAGTTGGTTGGTATCAAAATGATACTTACAAGATGAGTGGGAAAGAAAAGTGGTGGCAGCAGAGAGCTTGATTTTCTCTTTTCTCCTGCCATGAAGCTGATGTTCTTCACAAACTCTCTCCTCTGGTGGGTCTGGCTGCACCCTGTCCCTGTCCTCCATCAGGGAAAGAGCAGGTTTTGATGTGTGCAGAGACACAGGAAGAGTATTGCAGTGCTGTGTGTGTTAGAGCATAAACCCACAATAATTTTTTCTGCCTGCCAGATGCACCTGCTCCACATCAGTTTTGCTTTATATGTTGCAGGCTCTGATGTCCCTCTTTGTTCTGGCTTCCAAGGACGGTTGGGTCAATATTATGTATAATGGACTCGATGCTGTGGCTGTTGACCAGCAGGTACATGGACTTTCTTGTGAAAGGACCTTTTCACTTTCCTTGTGCCTGTAAGGCAGAAGCATCCTTTAACATCCTGATTCAGTACCTCCCTCAAACCAAGAGTCCCTTCCAGACCTCTTCTGAATTCTCTGCTCACCTGTTTGCAAGGTGTCAGGTCCACAGCCTTGTCTAGTCCATGCAGGAAGGTGTAGCTGTGGCTATGCTGTGGGGTGTCTGTGGTAGGGTCAGTGGGCCTTTATCTATTTGTAATGAAGAAATAATAATGGCATGTGTCTTTCTGGGCATGCTGGCTCCCTCCAGGCCCACTCATGGTTATTTCAGTACCTTGTAAAGCAGGATCTGTTGGGCTGCCACCCACTGCATTCCTATTCTTCTACTGCTAAGACAATGTCTGCCTCTGTTCTCCTCCCACTCCAGCCAGTGATCAACAACAACCCCTGGATGCTACTCTACTTCATCTCCTTTCTCCTCATCGTCAGCTTCTTTGTGCTCAACATGTTCGTGGGGGTGGTGGTGGAGAATTTCCACAAGTGCCGGCAGCACCAGGAGGCTGAGGAGGCGCGCCGGCGGGAGGAGAAGCGCCTGCGACGCTTGGAGAAGAAGCGAAGGAGTAAGGCACAGCCTAAGTGTTTGGTTGGTTCGTAGGCCAAGGTTTTCTGAGAAAAACCTTTTCCTCTTATTTTTCTTTCCCAATGAGCTGGTCTCCAAAATCCATCGCTCATGGCCATGCTCTCAGCCTTCCTCCCCGCACCACTGCTGTGTCACCACACACCTCACTGGGGTGGTCTGGGGAAGAGGGGTGGCTGAGGAGGTCTGCTAGGACTCCAGGGAAGGCACTGAGGAAGGGTTTTAGCACCCTGCTCCTCAGGAGATTACATACCAAAAACACCCCTGTGCACATGCTGACAAGCACTGTTGGCATGGGGCATGCACACATTGATGCGCTTCCTGTGCTTGGGGTAGAGTCCCACCTGGCCTTCCTGCAGGTCAGCTGGTGGTTGAAGAAGAACCTGGACAGACCATTCTTTGTGTTTAAACCCAAATCTTAATAAGAGGGAAAAAAAAAAGAGGAAGACCCCTGTGTTTTGTGTCCCAGTGACCCCAGTGTGGCAGTGTCACTCCTTGGGATCTAAAACCCTCTGTGGTGAAGGAAACCTATTCCTAGTGTTTCTGTCTTGTTTTGTGTTACCTTTAGATAAAAATTGCTGAAGCATACTTGCTCCTGGAAATCATCCCTACTACCCAGACTTCCATTCACAGCCTATGGGCATGCTTTCCTTTCCTCTGCTCCAGTTTTGCCCTTCTCTCCTATAACACCCCAGGTCCTCTCCTTGAACCATCTGCTCCCTTTTATCAAGAGTGATCTTA
The DNA here is from genome assembly GCF_027887145.1 of Ammospiza caudacuta. Taxonomy (NCBI): domain Eukaryota; kingdom Metazoa; phylum Chordata; class Aves; order Passeriformes; family Passerellidae; genus Ammospiza; species Ammospiza caudacuta. Next base: position 28,614,443 of record NC_080597.1, read on the forward strand.
ATTTGTCAAGACATGAAATGCTGATTTAGCACCATTCCCACAAACACAGTCTAACAGATTTTTTTTCCTAGTATTCTGTTCTTTGTCTTTTTTCCTATATATTTTCCCCCATTTCTTCTTTTGGTGACTTTTTTTGGGTTTTTTGTTTGTTGTTGCTGTTTTTAATTTTTTTCCCCCTCTTCCCTATGTCCTTTAGCTATTTTTTCTGGTTTTTCTCTCTCCTAACTACATTCCAATTTCTTTCAATGCCTATCACCAAGCTTACACCTTCTCCCTTCTCAGTGTTTCTTACCTATTTCTCTCTTTCTTCTGATTTCTTCCTAACTCTGCCCACATCCCTCTTTCCACTGAAGAGGCGCAGCGTTTGCCGTACTATGCTACCTACTGCCACATACGCCTCCTTATCCATTCGGTCTGCACCAGCCACTACCTGGACATCTTCATCACTTTCATCATCTGCCTCAACGTGGTCACTATGTCCTTGGAGCACTATAACCAACCTGTGGTGAGTGAGATCATGGAGATAAGTCCTGCCTCCAGACACTCATTTTGGTACAGCTCTCTGGTGACCGCTGCCCACCAGCATAAATAGGACACTTGGGTGTCTCTAAAAACTACTGTTAAAGTTTCGTAGGAATTAGTTTTGTAGTAGGCAAATTTGTGTGAAGATTTTCATGTGTATCCAGAAAGGTAGTTCCTACTCAGACACTTGTTATCCATTAAAATCCATAGAGAGAAAGTGTCTGAGGAAAAGTCAAGCCCCTAGAAAGCATGGTGCAATAAGTCTCTGTGCTTTATATTAGTAAGTGGATATGTGGGTCACCCAAATTTAGCTGCCTGCTCTGCTTTTTATTTTTCCCTTGTTCCTAATAGGAGTGGTGGAAGCAGCAGTGTCCTGGGAACTTCAGGCTTTGCATCAGATTTCCAAATGTCAGCCCAATTCCCCTGCTATGTGGCCTCAGCTGAGAGAACCAGAGGGGCTGGTTACATGTCATGGGATGGTCCATCTTTACCAAGCCACCTTTTCTTCATAAGAAAAACTGCAGGGCCAAAGTGCTGAGCAGAGCCTCTCTGAGCTGCAGGGTGTGGTTCCAAATACAGCACCTTGGAGGCCAAATAAGTTTTTCACTTTGCTTGAGTACAGACCATGTACCTCTCAGTGTTGCGGCAAAGCTGCAGATTCTTTTGGCGGGAAAAATGTGTACTGCACATATCAAAGGAGCCTTTTACTTCCATATGTAGATAGAGCATTCATCATGACATCTGCCCAGCAACATTTCAGTTTTCTCTTCAGAAGACCCTTGGTTTAGGTGACAGCTCTGGTGTCTGAACAGAATGTCTGAGGTAACTCAGGCTTTGATCAGGGGTTGCATCTCTCCTCATTAAAATCTATTGCCAGGCTCCTCCTGTTTCCTGCCCACCTTGCCCAACTGCCCAGCTCTCATCTTTCCCTAGATGGTACCCATTTTTATATTTCAGGAACTCTAAACTTTTATCTGTTGGTGTCCTCACATCAGATGTTTGCTCCTCAACAAGTCACTAGTCTTCCTTACTCTTCAGCTCCTTTCCCTGGAACACAGCTCCACCCAAGCCAGCCTGCTGTCAGGCTCTGTTAAACAATCTTCTCAAAGCACTTCAAACCCTTCCAGTACAAAATGCCACCAAAAGCTGCCCACTGCTCACACTGGTTCTTGGTGGTCATGAAGGGGCAGCATGTAAAAGAACCAGAAATCAAACAGCTCAGAGATGTGATGTGCTGGCACCAGACCGAGGCACAGCAGAGATGACCTGAATCCACACCCAGAGTAGCCTCTGTGCTTCACTCCTGGTTGATAGCTATGCCAGTGCCATTAACAATGGTCATTGAGGTGGCACAGGCTACTGGCAGAAGAAAAGCCTGATGGCATTTTGTGGATTCTCTTGCAATAGCCTCTTCCTCCTGATTATGCTGAACAGTACAGAAGAAAGGAGCAGTAATTGATCCTCTGAACTGGTCCCATCTCTGATGAGCAGAGGGGCTGGATGGTGGTTGCCCTTAGTAGGCGACCTCCACATTCAAGTAGGTAGGAAGCGTGGGGCCACTTCCCCACCCCACCACAAATATCTGGGGCAGCTTCTGCACCCAGGATGAGTTCGTGACATTTAGGAGAGTCCCCCACACAGGGGGGTTATGTGTTTAATGTTGCTTTTGCCTCAATTCTTTTCCTTGTCTTTCTGTGGCAGTCCCTGGAGACCGCCCTCAAATACTGCAACTACCTGTTCACCACTGTGTTCGTGTTTGAGGCAGTCCTCAAGCTGGTGGCATTTGGTCTGCGACGATTCTTCAAAGACAGGTGAGCAGAGGGTTGTCAGCTGTGGCTGTGGGACAGCTGGGTTTGGGGTAGAAGTTTGGGGATGGTGCCCTATTTAGACCATGAAATGGTGGCAGAGTGCTCTGACTGCCTCCCAGTTCTGCACCGCATGGACCTCACCTCATCCTCCACAAGGTGCAATGCCTAGGCAATAGCAAGAGTTGTCCAAAAATTGCCTCTTGGTTGCAGTCTGCTGGTTAGGCTAGAAAGCAAAGGAGATGAGGTTAGAGCGAGACATTTTTTTTCCTGCCCTTGAGGCAAACTGTGAGCATGCAAACGCAGAACATATATAGCAAAGTTGATTCAAGGTAGCAAGGCCGTAAAAAGCTGAGCCCATTAGTCAAAGCGTAGCGCCATAGTAACACAGCTCCATGCTTTAAAATCAGCCTGGCTTGCCTCTGGCTGCTCAGGGTGTGTGCAAAGTGAATCTCTGTTTCTCTGGAAAAGCCCATATAGGCTGACTCAGAGCGGGCCTTGAACTCATGCGTAAGGAAATGTTTAGGATGAAGTGGAGACAAGTACCTTTCTTTTTCAGGAAAATGGAAAAACTCTATCTTCGTTTATTCTGTTCAATTTTTCTCCTAAAGGTGGAACCAGCTCGATCTGGCCATTGTGCTGCTGTCTGTCATGGGCATCACATTGGAAGAGATTGAAATCAACGCTGCTCTCCCAATTAACCCCACTATCATCCGGATCATGAGGGTGCTGCGAATCGCCCGGGGTGAGAGAGATGCTGGCCAGAGCAGAGTGCATGTGGCCATTGAGTGCAGCTTGGTGCCACGACTCATTGAGCAGTGGCTGTAAAATTGTGAGCTTGCCCTGTCCCCAGCCCTCGAGGAGCCTCTGGGGTGTCCTTCATCACATCCCAGCAGGGATTCTAGGATCTAGGATAGCCCAGAAGCTCAGGCTTTCTGGTTCCCTGGGAGATGAAACACTGGGAGCGTGGGCAGATCATGTGAGAGCTGAACTTTCTCTGTTACTCATTTCTAGGGCAACTATAGTAGTGGTGTGGGGAGCAGAGGCCACTGAGCAGGTTGAAATTTGTGAGGTAAGGGGGTGGCCAAGGTGTGACAAGATGGCATAACAGCAATGGCTGAAGGGAGAGAAAGTGATGGAAGGAAAAATCAAAGCAGAAGGACAATTAGGACACACATTCCTGGGAAGAAGCATGTGGCTGGAGTGTCTGGGTGAAGCAGAAGCAACCCAACAGACATGGGTGGCAGAAAGAAAATATTTAGTAAAAAGGATGTCACCTTGAAGAGAAGGAACAACTGGGGTTGTACCATCAAAAGCAAGAAGAGAAATGAGGGGAAAATCCAGTTTTTCTAGGGGAACGAGATACAGGACATCTGTCTTGTGCTACTGTTATTAGTAAGTCACACAAAGGATGCCTCTGAGCTCAGTCTGACTGACACTTCTCTTGTGCTTGTTGTGGCAGTCCTGAAGCTACTGAAGATGGCCACAGGAATGCGAGCGCTGCTGGATACAGTTGTTCAGGCCCTGCCACAGGTAAAACATTTTCCAAAAAGACTCTCCTCTTCTGTCCCTTTTTCCAAAGGGTTGATTCTTGTGGGGTCTCAGAGGTGGTGTCTACAGTGGTGTGTAGGCAACTGCCTGCAGGTCATGTCCAAGTTCTTGTGTCTTTCCTGGGGTTACAGCTCACCTCACATCTCTCTTCTCCAGCATGTGAAAAAATAAGGCTTGACCCCTGGATAAGGGTAGGTTTCTTCCCATCATGCCTAGCTAGTGTCTAACTGTTTGCAACTAGTCCTTGGCTCCTTTCTCCCCTCTCCATAAGAAGGAAAGAATGATTGGAAGCCATTTCAGGACGAAAGGACATCTTTCCATCACTGCAGCTCTCACCCGTCCCCGAATGTGTCACCTTTTCCCTCCTTTTTCATTTGCACTCCTTTTCTAGCCAGTGCTTCCCCCTTCCTATTTTTTCTTCTTTCCTCCTCTTGGATCCCTTTGTGTTTCTGAGCAGCTCATGCATGAGAAGCAGTGACACGCTGTGTTGTGGCTCACACAGCCGGCAGTTAAGTGTCTGCTGCAAGACATCGAGACAGAAGGATCTCATGAGCTGTGAGTGGCAGCTGCTCCCAAACGAGATGCTGACACCATGCTTTACACAGGCTTCGAGCCCACTGTGAGCATCCTCCGTGATGGATGAGCAGTCAGGGAGTCTGGTCCCCTTCCTTTTGGGTAGTTGGGGGAGAATTGTTAAGCAAGGAGTAATGGCACCAAGTGGCTCTGCCGATCATACATCAGACCGGTCCCTTGGCAGGCCCTGAGAAGGCAGCTCTGCTGCGTGATATCAAAATGCACAGGCATTTGTCAGTTGATTTATCAGCTAATGTGCCAGTGCTGGTGAGTGATGATGAGCTGGGAATCAATCTGAAAACAGCATGAGTAGTTACCCAGGGAATTTACTTCTGGTGTGGGTGACAATAAATGTCAATCTGAATTAGTGGAATATGATGGCACAAAAGTGAAAAGGAAACTCTGTGATCTTTTATGGATCCTGAGCTCTGTCTGGTCTTCCATGCTTTTTATTAAGCAATATTTATTTGTGATTCATTATAATAATAGTAATAACAACAATATTAATAATTCATTTGTAGGATATACAACATCATTCAGGATAGTTGTGGGCTGAGATACACTGGACAATAGAAGGAAGGGGAGATAAAGGATGGTCTTAGTGCAGGCAGATATGGAATGTAAATTTTTATTAGTTTTTTATTAGCTCTGCTACCACAGACTGGCTCAGTGCAGCTTCTTTGCACCTTGCTCTTTTCCATTCCAGGAGCCACAACAGACAATTTTTCTCAGGAAAGGATCTGGGACAGAGCAGGTCTTCAGATCCAGTGTCTGCATGTCTGTGGCATGTTTATTCTGAAACCCAGATAAATGCACACAGATATTAAGAAATAGTATCCAGAAACTGTTGGTAAGAGGACACTGCAATATATTTGCACTTAAATGATGAGATTCAACTTCTACCCCCAAAATACAGATAATAAATAAGAGAGGAAGAAATATTCATATCCCTGTCATGTAGACAGAAAAACAGAGTCATCAGACAGTAAAGTGCTTTGCTCAAGATGGCAAAGAACACAGCTGGGACCTGTGAGTTTCTGTTTCTGGTCCTAGCCAAAAACGACAAGTATATTGTTCCATACTTTTTCATTTTTGATTTTTCCCATTTGCCTGATGCTCCTTTGCTAACCAAGTTTGTAAGCCAGGTTTTTTGGAGGTCAGTAATACCTGCCTCAAAGCAAGCAAATATCTGAAAGTTTGGTCTCTAGGTATTCCCTGGAAGATAATAACAAGCAGTACTTAATCCCTCCAGTATCAAAGCCTATGACTTCCTATTGACTAGCTTTTGCTGCTTCCTATAACAGGTTCGCTTTGATTAATAAAGTTGTGTAGCAGGGATAAAAAAATCCCTTCATACTTATAGTTGCTTATATAAAAATCTGAACTTCAAGGTCTAAAATCCACCAGTTTCAGCGTTAAAAGAATGAATCTAGTCTCCATATTTTATACACCGGGTCTTCGGGGGACAATTGAATCATCTGTAATATTATTCTCTAAGATTTATTGGCTTTGCCAAAAGAAGTAGTTTAAAATAAGCTGTCCTTTCCCTTGCACTTTCTCCTCTTCCTGACCTTTCTCTTTTTGTTCCTAGAGCACAGACTCAAATCAGGGATTTTGGCTTGCTAATGGCATACAAGGCATCTCAAGTTGTCCTGTTTCAATTCCCTTCCTGTCTTTGTTACACTGCAGCAGTTCTTAATAGTGAATACAGCTTTAATTTTAAAGAGCCCTTTGGAAATGTAGTCCTTAGCTAAGTTTTATTAACTTCCTTTTCTTAACGCCCTGTAGACACAGACCCAGCAGTGTGCTTTCACAGCATTTACTATGGTGTCTAATTTAGTCATCAGAAATAATTCCTTCCAGTGAGTATATAGGGAGCCAGGATGTGGCAGTCCAGGGGAGTGGGTGGGCTGAATCATTTATTTCTCTCCTGAATTTGGATGGCACAGCAGTTGCAATGACTAAATTAGATTCCTGAAGTGATGCTCCTAACGTAGGCCCAGTGACCACATGCATTCAGACCAGAAACCGTTTGGTGTTTCAAAAAACCCATTAAGTCCTTAATTTTTCCATGCCTTCTCTTCCCACCTTCCTGCTCCTCCCCCAGCCCTGATGGCAACTGGATCCATTACTGAACATTGCTCAACTGTTGAGCAATTGTTTGGTTGCATTTGTATACCGGGATTTCACTTCCTTCAGACCTGGAAATGCAGAAACACTTTCTGTACAGATGAAATAGACTTTGGGATAGGCTGATGGTGCCTTTGCTTTTAGGTGGGAAACCTTGGACTCCTTTTCATGCTCCTCTTTTTCATCTACGCTGCTCTAGGAGTGGAGCTCTTTGGAAAATTGGGTAAGTCTCAAGCAGGCCATGCTTCAGTGTGAGCCACAGACAGGTTGGTTAGGGTTTCTCAAAATCAGAACTCTTCAATTAAGGGACTGAGTTATTGGATGCACTTCATTCTCCCTTATGCATAATTGATGTAAGAGGAATTTCCCTCTAAACTGTTATCCTAACAGGCTAACAAAATAAGAGCAGCCTCCGTTTTCTCTTACATTCTTAAACATTTGCTTTTCCTGCACTCTGTCCCTAACATTGCATTCAAGATTACAAGAAGAAGTTTGTAAAATCTTATTTACATCTCTTGCCATGGAATATTGATCAAGAAGAAAGGCAGGACAATGACATGCTGGGAGGATCCCCCTGAGCAGCAGTTACACTGCCTGATATCCTGGAGCTGGGCCATCAGGGATAATTCCATACTGATGGCTAACAGCCAACTGTTGGGCAGGGTGCTGACACCATTCACTACCTGAGCTCTTCAGATTGTGAGTCCATGTTGTTGGTCTCAGGGCTGGTAGTGTGTCCTCTCCTGAGTGTTGTGCCCTGCACTCCCCTTGTTTTTCAGTGTGCAACGATGAGAACCCCTGTGAGGGCATGAGCCGCCATGCCACCTTTGAGAACTTTGGGATGGCCTTCCTCACACTTTTCCAGGTGTCCACGGGTGACAATTGGAATGGGATCATGAAGGTAACTGGGACTTGGAGGCAAGGATCTCCAATTTGTGGGGAAAGAGAAATTCTGATGTGTGGTCTGTTCAGCAGAGGTTGGGCTAGCAAAGGGAAGGGGAACAGAACACAGAAGCTGGGTTGCTAGATAAGGTCCCTGCTTGGTCCAGAGTCTCTCTCCCCACTATGGTAACTCATGCCTTGGGCTCGTCTAGTCCTGGAGACATCTGATTGAGAAAAGTGCCAATTTTCCTTGGGAGGAACAAGAAAATCATTTAGGCTGAGGGACTATCCAGTGTAGTCAGGACTGCACAGGACATGTGTGTTGGACAATGGCACTCATCTGCAGAGCTACCAGGAAAACACAAAATAAATACTTCCTTCAGAGGACATGGAGAAAGGAAAAGTTCTTTCATCACAAATGGTGCTTTTGAGAATAGATGGGAGAAGGCAGTACCAGCCTGCTCATTTTTGGTCTTGTTTACATATGTCTGGCTATGGTGGCAGCAACATGTCATGGTCTGAAAGTTTGCTTCATATGCCTTTGGATGGTTTTTCTCTGAAGCAAACAGTATATGAACAGAGAGTATCCTAGATTCTTTGGGGAATTATGCCAAAAGACATGGGGTGAGAGAAGTGTCTGCCTTGTTCTTTCCATTAGCATCAGTGTTTTTTTGACAGAGAGAACAGCCAAGTTTCTGTTCTTACTTTAGTCTTTCCTTCCTTCCATGGTTCCTTCTCAATCCCAACTTCCCCTCAAGGATACCTTGCGTGACTGCAGCCACGATGACCGGAGCTGTCTCAGCAACCTGCAGTTCATCTCCCCACTGTACTTTGTCAGCTTTGTGCTCACAGCCCAGTTTGTTCTCATCAACGTGGTGGTAGCTGTGCTCATGAAACATCTCGACGACAGCAACAAGGAGGCCCAGGAGGATGCAGAGATGGATGCTGAGCTTGAGATGGAAATTACTCACGGGCTGTGCTCCCACAAGTCAGGCTCTCCAAATTCAGGACAGGGAAAAGGAGCAGGAACAGGAGGAGGAGGTGGTAGAACAGAACCCGAAGGACATCTGTGCATGAGATGTTACTCTCCAGCCCAGGTGAGTACACCTTTGAACTTACTAACCAGACTGCAGCAAGGAGCTGTGGGCATTAGCTGGGCAGCTCAGATGATTCAGGGCTTAGCAGTAGCAGAGTCTTCCACCTCAGGGTGAAAGGTTTGCTTTCAGCAGTAGACTTCTGAGTTGATAGGATCATGTAGGGACAAGGCTATAACAGCAGTGTGTCCTGTTCATTGTCATCATGGTGTAGGAACCTGAGGGCCAGCAGAGGAGGGATGGAGCAGATCAGCTAAAGGTGTGACAGGAGCAAATTTGAGAGGGGAGCTCAGGAGAAGAGTGCAGGAGAAATGGCAGATCAAGAGTGAGTGACTCCAGCAGAGCTGGAAGGGAGACGTGAGCACTGAAAGTGAGTGAAGACTGTCCCTCCTTATTATTTTTTTTTTCATTGAACTCTGGCACCTTTACACACGTTGTGGAGCAAGATGCTGCTCCAGATGAGTCAGGGTGGAGAACCCAACCCCAAATTCACATGAAACTTGAAAGCAAAAAACTCGACATTCTTAAAATGATCTCTCCCATCCTCCCCCCTTTCTTGTCCCCTAGGAGAACTTATGGCTGGACAGTGTCTCTTTAATTATTAAGGACTCCTTCGACGGGGAGTTAATGATCATCGATAACCTATCGGGCTCCGTCTTCCATCATTACTCCTCGCCGGCCATGTGCGAGAAGTGTAACCATGACAAGCAAGAGGTAACCTGCGTACGAGGATGTGTGAGGGGACTCTTCCCCCCAGACCTGCACACCCACGGGCCCGCAGGTCATCCCATGTGTGCTCCTCGCTGTAGATTGTGTAGACAGTAGAGCTTGTGGATCTGTGTTTGTTATCTGTTGTGAAGTGCTGGTACTGCCTCTAGTACAGGCCTGCCCTCCTCAGCCACACGTGGATGTTTGAGGTGGTGGAAAAGTGAGATGTGACAGGAATCGTGTCAGGAGGGACTGAATCACCTGTAGAGAAATTACTATGAAGGCATCCCTTGGCAGCTCTTGTTGTGTTCCATTCTGCAAGAAAAGTCTAGGTTCAGGCTCACATTGGATAGAGGACTCTAAGGATCTCACCCCAATGAGATCACTCAGGAGCAATTCAGTGGGAGATTTAAGCTTGTGTTTTGTCCTGATTTTAAGCACGTGCTTGCTTATTCCCTATTGAGGCCAATCAGTTAAGCACATGTTTAAATGCTTTGTTGAATAGAGTTTTTGAGCAAGGATTGGTTTGTGTTGAAAACCAGTTAATTAGTTTGAGCAAAAACTAAATAAAAGTGAGCCCACTGAAAAAGTTTGTTAGCTGACAAATGGGTTTTGGGCTAAGAGCAGGACCAAATGGCTTAGACTTGAGCTGCTAAAGTTGGTAGAGGCTCTGGAAAACTCCTTTCCAAGCAATTCGTCTTTTCAGGTTGTGAAAAAATAGGAGGAGCAAAATAGTCTGGGAAGGGTTAGGTGAGTAGCAGAACTAATTTGGTTCTGAAATAATTTTATTGTATGTAGGTGCTCTGATTTTGTGTGGTCAGACTTGTAGCAGTAGTGTGGCTCTTCTGAAATTGGTACATCAGTGGCAAACTTCACCCTCTCTTTCCCCGTAACTGAGTGGATATGTTGTTATAGCTTAAAAAGAAACAAGGGAAACTTGGGGAAGGAACTCTTATTGGCAGGTCATTCTATGCATGTTTGAAGAAAGCAATATTTTTTTTGCTCTCTGATGCCTAGTTCTGATGCTCTGATATTTTTTCAGTTTCTCAGCTGTCTGCTTTTCCCCATTGCTTCCTTTTGAAACTATCAAAATGCAAACATTGCTGTAGTTTATCCTTATTGAGACACTTTGCAAATGAATTCTGCATTAATGCAACCAAATAACTAGTTTTCAATTAAAGGCAATTTTCACTGCTTTGCTTAAGTCTTTATGTTCAGCAATTGGTGCTCAGCTTTCTCAGCAAATGAGGTCTAAGGCAGTCCAGAATGATTGCCCCCAAGTCAAGTCATTTGCAGCTAGTTTGTTACATTTGAAAACCTCACAGATAGTCTTCAGTATCCCGCCTACGAGTGAAGACAACAACCCATTTTCTTACCTTTCCAGCAAAGAAGCTAGATTAGCAAAATCTTCAAATGCAGCCCACAGCCAGAGCAAAGAATTTGATGTAATTATCACAACTGAAAAATTATTCTTAGATCATACTTTCTAATAGGTGTTATAGAGCCATAAATTGCTTTCAAAAATGATATTTCAATACATCTAAAATGTGGAATTGAAAAGAACTTACCTATGCAAGAACGGGTTTAGTAATAAAACACAAATGCTTTATTTTGGATTATATGAGTCAAAATGATACCTTAGGATTTTAAGCCAGGACTGACCATGATGTTCTCGTCATATTTCAAAGTAGAAAAAAGAAACTGAGGAAATTTAAATGGTAAATCACTACATGGAGTCATAGCTAACATCACCAATGCACAGAGTCATTAAATTATACTGTACTCTGGTACATCAACATACCCAAATGAGCATTGTACACAGACTGAATTGTACAGTCCCAGAAGCAATTGACAGCAATTTATATAGGCAAAACTATTTATCCAGTGCTCTTAAGTGTGTGTGTGTTAGAAAAAAACAATATGCTTACTGTCCACCCAATCAGCCTTAAACCACCCTTCTGACAAAAATCACATATTAGGTAGAAATGTCCCCTCCAATTTCATTGGTAGTTCAATTCACCAAGATGATGAGCACAGCAGATGGACACAACATTTAATGTTAATATGTGCTAAGCTTTTTGTGTCATTGAGCAGAAGTGCTCAGTGGTTTTCCCAATTATGCTCCTGATACTTAATTTTCAAACCAATTATTTGTACAATTAAGGATTGTTGTGATCGTGGGTCTGTTCCTAAAGATATATCTGCAAGTAGTTGTTTTCTAAGGGATGCGTGTGCATTGTTCAGTATCTCAGGCTGATGCTCCTGGCAGGTTTCATGGATTGGGATCTATTCAACAGCCCTTTCTTCCTCACTGCAATTAAAATTGTCTTTTTGTTCCTCATCTTTAGTCAGCAGATTTAAAAATATTCTGCTGTAAGGGAAGCAAAAAGATCAGAACCTCCTTTTTCATGGTGCTAAACTCTTCTCTTGCCATTTCTATCCTTTCACTCTTGGGATGGTTGACAGACTTCTCTACATGGATGTCTGAAGTGTGTTTAGCCACAGTAGGAGTTTGTCAGTGAGCACCAGTGAAATATGTTTTCACACCTGCAGTTTATTTAGGTTATGACATTGTTGACTGTGGGTTTTATGTAGATCTCAGGGTGGTCAGAATTTTCAAGCAAGTGGTTCAGTGACAAAAAGACTGTTCTGGCTTTTGTTGAAATCCTTCTTTATGGATGGCAAAGGTAGTCACAGATGCTACCACATGTCATGTTCGCGTCTCTACAAGCACAGCTGTAAGCCTGCTTTGGTGTAGCAGGCACTTGGGAGAGTAATAGATGAGTACACACATTAAGTGGCATGAATGAAGACTATGCTTCTCTGCAGGAGTTGTTGCTGACTGGTGCCCGTGTAGCATCCCTGGCATAAGTTCATTGTGGGCTCTCTGTGCGTTCGCGCTCTCAGGAGCAGTTGTTGGTTTTGGGCTCTCTCCATGGTTGAACGGCACCATGTTCCTGTGTCAGAATAACACCTCAAATAAGGATGTCATTTGTGCACTTTATTTAAATCCAGCTTCAGGTTTTCATTCTGTTTGTTTAAAGTTCATTATCCCTCAGATGGAGACCTCTTCCGGTCTCTGGCATTGGCAGAAACCACTAAACTTCCAGCTCGAAAGTCATCTCTCCAAATGTTTCACCTGCTGTCATGGTGCAAGAGCTGTAGCTGCCTCTTGCAAACACAAACACATGGCCAGAAGCTGTTCTGACTGAGACAACCCAGAATACAGCTCTCAAGACTTAGCTGCTGGTGGTGCAAACTTCTGGCACTCCAGAGACCAGTGATGGAAATCCAAGCACAGGAGGGACAGATTAACAGCTTAGGCTGGTAGAAAAATATGCTTTTCAGGCAGTGTGAGAAAGAGTTGTCAAGCAGAGGGGATTTAAAAGCTTGGAGGAAAAAGGATGGGAGAGGGGCACATGTGGTATGAAGCAGGCCAAAAGATGAAGCAAGGTCAGGCATGGGACTGGAGCAGAGCTGAAGCACAAGAATGAGAGAAATGCAATGGTCAGACTTCCTTTCAGAAAGCAAGAGAGCTCAAGTGTGGGTGTGTGGGAGGGGGCTGAGTTCAGAGATGGAGAACAGAATGGAAGACGGTGTTAGGTAAGATCTTGGGTAGGTTAGAGGAGAGGGGAAAGGCAAGATGCAGGAAAGCTGGAGAGGAACAGGGTTTCAGTAACGAAGGTAAGAGAATATGAAAAGCATGATACTGGCATGGATTGCAAAAGGCATGACTTTCCTTGGAATGAAAGCACCTTCATGTTTAAGCAGGGCTGTCTGTGGTGCCTTCAGAAAGAAGGGTCCACTCTTTATCCCTCAGCAGAGCCAGCTGCCCTGTCACCAGCCTGAGGGACCCCTCTGCCTGCCTGGCTTTATTTGCAGGGCCTTGGGCCAGCTGTACCGCTCTGACAGACACAGGACTCGTTCCTCCAATTCTGGCACTAGAGGAGCATGGACTAATAGCAGCCTGCTTGCAGATCATATATTCAACCTTTCTTTAAAAGTGAATTCTCCTGCCCAGCCCAGTTCTGGGTTAGGCAGCTCCTGATATATCCAAGGAATATAACCTAAAATTGATTTTGGGTCTACAGGCTCTCACTTATCCACCATCAACAGTGTGACTGCTTGAAATGTGGATTCCAGGCATGACCTGTAACAGCTCCTTTCCCTTCCTGCAGGTCCAGCTGGCTGAAATGGAAGCATTATCCCTCAACTCAGACAAGTCCTCTTCCATCCTTCTAGGAGATGAGTCAGACAATCAAAACACTGCTCAGCTGAATCCTAAGGAGATCAAGGTTAGCCTCAGTCAGCCATGGGCATCCTACACCCTGTGCTGTACTTATGCCCCTGCTCATTTCAGGTGTTCTGTATTCATCCAGGTGTCCCCTGCTGAGCAATATAATTCTGGTCATTTTTCAAGAGCTTCTCCATAGAGACATATTGTGGAATAGGATTTGAGGAGAACAAAAAATACATGTATTTGAAAGTTCTCTTCACTACTGTTAGTAACTTCCTCTGAATTAGTCAAAAGGCGATTTGGGCTGGAAAATTGAGCATCTCTTAGCTAGGTTGAAGTTATTATCAGAATCTTCTTCTTGAGGCTTTGAAAAGTCTGCTTGATCATCTTCCATTAAATTTCACTTTGTCCTCGCTTATTTTTTCCAGCAGGATGGCCAGGACAACCCTGACTCCACTGGGGCAGACAATCTGGGGGAATGCCTGCTTCCAGCATCCAGTGAGGATGGCTCTACAAACCCGGAGAGTTACTTGTGTGAAATGGAGAATACACCTTTCGACTCAGTTCAGTCTTGGCTAAAGCATGAAATTAGCAAAGGTGAGCAAGGCTCTCATTCTCCAGGTCTGCTGAAACTGTGGGTTGGCTCAGCTCTGTTTCTCTCCTGCTTTCCCTCTGCCAGGGGGAGAGATAATGTGACTTGGGGTTACATTAACCAAGAATTAGCTTTCAGCTTGCTAATTTGCTTCAGGAATGGGGGGAGGAGCAGTTCCTTCATTTTTGTTGCTAGTTTTTATATCTTCCCTCAGACGTGACTCTGTGCAATACTGTGAAAGTGCTGATCTCCATTTGCAGCAGTGCACAGTCAGAAGAGAGTGGAGACAGAGTCTCCTGACATGCCAGCTGGATGAACACTCAGCACAGAAAAACTCTGCTGCCCCCTGAGACCAAGTAAAGGTTCAGGGAACACATAACACACGTCTGCCCTTGGTGGAAGTGCTCCAGTTCTACTCTTGAGCATGCCCTGGTGCCCTGTGGTCCCCAGCTTTCCCAAACCACCATTTAATTTATCTCCCTTCATCCCTTGCCTTGCAGGATCTGGGATGAATGTCCTCTGGCAGCAATACATACTTGAATCAAGGCAATATAGCTCAGCATTCCTCTGTGAGAGCAACAGCAGAGCTGGCCTGAGCTGTGTTAGGTCTTCCTGATCTGGTGCAGGTTTTTGTGCAAAAAGTGGGATCCTTAGTCTGAACACCAGACTGAGGCTTCTTGGCCAGGAGTGCATGTTCCTGAATATCCTTTGTTCACTGGACCTGAGACTTTGCTCAGTGTAATAGCAGCAAAGGCACAAAATAAAATCAGAGGACTCTTCAACTTTTTTTTTTCCTTCTATTTCTGTTCTCCTCCCTTTTCTTTTGATGCTGTCAGTCCCTCCCAGCCCCTTCTCTCCAGGTGCATCTTCCCCTCTGTTACCTGTGCCAACAGAATTTTTCCACCCAGCCATCTCTGCCACCCAAACAGGGCCTGAGGAAGTCTCATGTCCACACAACCTTCCTAAGATCTCTCTGCAAGGCTCGTGGGCATCACTGAGATCTCCAGGTGTGAACTGCTCACTTCTCCATCAGGTGAGGAAGCCTGCTCCTGTCTGCTAGGAAAACTCAATTTTCACATCCCACCCAAACAGAGGGGGCTGAAGAAGGAGGAGGGCAGAGGAAGGAGAGAGGCAGCTGTGCTCTTGGGCTGGGTAGCCTGGATAACCTGGGTCTGTAGGAGCACAGTGGACTGCAGAATGCAGAAGGGTAGGGGAGGAGAGAGCGTAGTACAGCAAAGTGGTCTTGGATAGCTCTCACCCCATGAAGTAATTTGTTCTTCTGCTTTGGATCAACAAATAGTTTGACAGCTGCAGTGGGCCCGACATGAAGATGAAATCACATCACTCTGTAGCTCCCCCCTGGCTCCCTGGCACTGGGTGTGCTGCAGACACCTGTGTGCACAGCAGCCATGGTGTGGGCCAGGGAGGTGACAGCTGCACAGCCTCCTCAGGTCCCCTTAACACTGTGACTCCAAATCATGCTCCTTCTCTCTTGGAACAGGCTTCTTCCCACCTGCATCCTCCACATCCCTGAGTGCCGATCCACACACAGTGTCCCCAAGCTCACTGTTTTGCACTGCCCACTTAACTCTCACGTCCCAGAAAGGTGCCATCTCTTTCTGAAAAGGCAGCTATTTCTCACTAACAAAAGAGAAGAATAAAAGCACTGGGGGGATGTCAGGTGTCTCTGAAGTGCAGAAGATGCAGAGATTAAAGCCCAGTAGAAATCCCTGTTATTGTTCTTGGAAGATACTCCATGAACAGGGGCACTCTGTTCCAGACAAACTGAAAAAATAAAATCTATATATGACAGACACTGTTGGCACAATACAAATGTGTATAAATTCACCAAGGATAAATTTAGCCTTGGTCTGAGATTGAGTTGTTGCAGTGTTGAAACCTCTGCTAAAATTGACACAAAAGAGGTAGAGCCCTGGAGCTGGCACACCACTGGGACAAAAGTACTGAATTGTTGTAAAGGAGAAATTAGTAAACTTCTGATTATTTGACACAGACTGTGTTGAATATCTATGGAGACTGCTTCAGGAGACTGCTTCCAGTCCTACATGCATCAATCCCAGTGCAGTGTCCCAGTGATGATCACACAGTGCAGACCAATTTCCTAGAAACAACTAAAATGCAGCTTAACTAGACGAGCCCGGATACAAGGAAATTAAGGCTGTTTCCTCTTCCTGCTGGAAGGGGACTGCACCTTTGTACCCTAAATGCAAGGGTAGCTCCTGCTAGTGCTGGTCAAAAGACCCATGGGGCCTCTTTTCTCTCCCCAGATACTGCTGATTTTTTTAAATGAGAGGAGGTCTGCACAGAAGCTCCTTGATTCCTGTGCAGCTGATAGATGTGTCCCCATGTGTGTGGCAGGTTTATAGGCAAGCCATGAGTGAGGACCCACAGGGAACCTTTGCTCTGGTGCCTCCTGGACCATCAGTGCTCAGGGAGAGCACAGTGGTGGGGGCTGCAGGGCTCAGACACAGCACCCCTTCCCTTTGGTGGAGCACTTCTTGTGGGAGGGTAGATTCATTCTGAATCCTTTCCTCTTCCTTGCCCAGAAAGAAATCCCATGGCAGGCTGCACGGCTAGTGCTTTGAAGCACTGGTTGGTTTATGGCTCCCTTCCCACGGAAAGAAGAGAGGAATGGAGTTTTCCCCCTTTCTTTAATGGTGGCTTATTTTCACACCCCTAAGTACCCCCAAAACCAAGAAGGCAAAGTCGCTTGCCCATCTCCTTCCTGAGCACTGTGTTTTCGTGCTCTGCTCCCCAGCCCCCCGAGAGCGACACGTCGCTGGACAGCCGGAGCAGCAGCTCGGCCGGCAGCCTGCAGACCACGCTGGAGGACACCAGCCTCAACCTCAGCGACTCTCCGCACTGCGCCCTGGCCCTGCCGGTGGCCTTGTGCCCCGTGCCGGCGCCGGGCACCCAAAGACCCCTGGCAGCGGCCCTGTCCCCCGCCTCCCGCCGCCGGAGCCTGCGGGGCCGCGGGCTCTTCAACCTGCGGAGCCTGTGCCGCCACCAGCGCAGCCACAGCAGCGGCGGCAGCACCAGCCCCGGCTGCACCCACCACGACTCCATGGACCCTTCGGACGAGGAGGGGGCGGGCAGCAGCCTGCGCGGCGGGGGCAACAACAGCGAGCCCTCGGAGACGCTCAGCAGCCTCTCGCTGACCTCGCTCTTCTCGCCGCCGCCGCCGGCGCTGAGGCTGGTGAAGAAGTGCAGCAGCACCAGCAGCCTGCAGGCCAGCCCCTCGCCCCGCCGCCCCGCCGCCCACCACGCCAAGCCCTTCTACACCGTCGACCCTCGGGGCTTCCTCTCGATGCCCTCCTGGGTGACGGACTTCTGCAAGGACACCCCCTCGGCCAGGGAAGGAACGGAGCCGGGTGGCCCCGGCAGACTGGGGACAGGGGGCCGCAGCTCCCCGCTCCCTTCCGAGCTGGAGCTGGGGGACGGAGTCAGCAAGAGGAACAGATGAGGGTCCCTGAGGTGCAGGGAGGGAGCATTCGGCCGCTGGCATGGGGAGCATGTTTCACTAGCTTCTCCTTGGCAGCAATTCCAAAGGATTTGCAAGAAAAAGAAAACAGGCAAACAAAAAATTATAAATATATATATATATACGTAAATATATATATATATAGAAAGATATATATATATATATATATAAAATAAATATTCTGGTACCGTACCTCAGAGGTGTGGGAGAGTGCAAGCAATACGGGAACAGTCCTGCCCGAGGGCAAGACCTGGGTCATGACCCCAGAGACTATAGTGACAAGAAAAGGCCATGGGGCTGGCAGGGACAGGACCCTCCAGCCAGGTGACTGCTATGTGGCAGCTGTTCAGTTATATACATATACATATATAGAGAGATTGATTTATTTATTTTTTTTACTGAGAGATTATGATTTTCAGAAAGTTCTAAGGAGGAACAAGAGAATGGGGGGGCCTGAGGGAGCTGCTACACCAAACTGTGAGGGTGGGGTGAAGGGAAGCAGGGTAAGCGCCAAGAGAAGAGCATCTGGGGCTTCCTGGTGTGTTTCTGGGAACTTCTTTATTGTCCATGCTTCCATTTCCAAGGTTAAAAATTGTGGGCCAGATCTTCAGGATGAGCGTAAATTGGCAAAACATGCTGTTGGTGTAAAGCAGCAGAGTTCTGGCTTGAGGTGAATTCATGCTGATTTACAGCAGGTGAAAATCTGGCCCCAGCAACAGAGAAAAGCAAATAGCCATGGACCACAGGGAAACGTTTTGAGGTGAAAAGCCTTGCTTTGAAGGGAATGTGTGAACACAGCGGGCATGCTCATAGAAGGAGGGATGGAGGCTACATGGCTTATTTTTGTTGTTGTTTTGTGGATTTGTTTTTTTCATTTTCCAAAGAAGGAAAATTACAAGGGG